>NC_134580.1:114010641-114328419 GCF_037038515.1 Microtus pennsylvanicus | reverse complement strand
CAGTTCTTTGTGTATGTATTCGCGCACGCCCTGCTGATGGTACCACAGTGCCTGCTGCTCCCAGGGAGTGCTGGATGCATTGCCAGGGCAGGGTTCCCATATGGTTTTTGTCTTTTAGCAGGTGTGGACCACAAGATGCAATAGCGGAACCTTTATGGGACTGTGTTTTCCTTTGTTATTTGTCTCTGTCTGTTTGCTTGGTGTGTAGCAATGGAAAGAACTTCTGCAGGAGGGCACCGGTGGGCAGAATGTGGTAGAGAGCCCCACTTCCAAACTGGTTAAAATTGTGTGCAATGCCAATCTCCTAGAGAATGAACTTGAAAAGTCTTGGGACTGTCGGTGTCCAGTTTGGAGCCCAAGTGTGAGCATCCTTTTTGAAACCGTGTGTATCTGTAGCTTTCCATTGGGATAGGGTAGAAGTTAATTTGCCAGCGTTCACATCTCAGTTAAGGGAACCCTAGTCTTGTACAAGGCTATTTGGGGAGGTCTTTTAAATAAAGAAAAAGAGAAGCCAGAAGAAAGTGGCAATGTCAATAGTTGATAACAGCTTGGAAAACTGAATATACCTTGGGGGAAATGGGTACACCTGGTTGCAGGGTCCTGGGTAGTTCACAAAACACAAGTGATCCTCTTGTGGGAATTGATGGCATGTGGCAACTTCGTTAACTTGCGTTCAGATGGACAAGGTACTCCTTGTAGAAGCCCCTCCTGCATCAGCCTTCTTGATGTTGACATTCTACAGCGACAGCTGCAACACCTTACATTTGTATCTGATATGATAAGCGGCATGGCCCACTGGGAGGGAGGGAAGGGAAATTTAAAACATGCCTTTATATCCTCCTTTATCATTTAAGGCTGTGCGTCTGTCAGTGGATATAAAGTTTAGATACTTTCCTCTGCACTTCCATTATTCTCATGATCTCCAAATGGCAAGAATGAATCAGTATCATGATCATGAAACAGGGCTGCAAGAGGGAAGCGCATTCAAGTAAATTAACGCTGCAAATGTTCAACCTGATAACACCTTGACTTTGGATACACGCATGCAAAGCAGAACTTTTAATGAAAGCAGTAGAAATTGATGGCAAGTTCATGGAGAATACTTGTATTAGAATAAACTGTTCTCTGTGGACAAAGATTGTACTCATGTTGCAGGTTCTCATTTAACTAATGAAAGTTTTGATTGGAGGCATTGGAAACCCAAGTTATCAATGCCTCTCCTACATCCTCAGAGTTTGCTACCATGGACAAGTATGAGAGGCAGGTTTTGTGGGATACAGTGTCATCTTGGTGATGAGATAAAGCTAAATTGGTAGTCTGATTCTTCTGTGTTTAGCTTTGTGATTTTGTGTGAGCTGTTTAATTTCTTCATCAGCAATATGGGCTTGTGAATAGCAAAGCTCGTGTATATTTTTAAGTGTGGGCATTACTAACAATATGAAGCACCTAGATATTAGGGCAATCCTTTTTGAAAAGGAAATGTATGTGCTTGGAACCCATACTATATGTGCTATACAAGCCAGATTAAAACACATGCTTTCGCTTAAATGTTTCAAATTGTTTTTATTTCTTAGCATTGACATAACCATTCACCCCAAACTTGGTAGCTTAAAGCAGTAGAAATTTATTGTATTACAGATCTGGGCATTTTGGTTCTAACACTACGGTGTTAGCAGAATGGTCTTCTGGTGTTTTTAAGAGAGGGTTCCTCCTCCCCAACTCAGGATCCTATAGTCTCAGGCATTTCTTACCCCTGAGCACATAATTCTATCTCTAGCTTCATCTCATGTGGCCCTCCTCTCTGTGCCTGTTCCTTGGTCTGTTTTTATATAAGGACAGTGTTCCTGTGGAATTTAGAGCTCACTCTAGTCCTGTCTTAATTTGATTACATCTGCAAACATTTAACTTCCAAATTAGGTGACATGGACAGGTCCTGGGTTGTCATGAATATGGAGGAGACAGGATTTAACTCAGTTTCCTAATATTCCTAATAATATTGACGCCATCGATACTGTGCCAGCAAGTTTCAGAATATAAAGGATGTCATAAGTTTAGAAAACACTTCAAAGTTTATTTAATCCAGAGTTTTGTATTCCCAAGTGTGACAGTGAAGAGCAGGATCATAGATACCTCATTCATGTGTCACTTACATGGAAACTGAAACAAACTGGGACTTAAATCTCCTATAGATGCCCCCAAGTGATTTTAAGTAGTTGTCTCCCTTGACTATACTAATAGGACAATACAGAACAACAAAAAGAACAGTAAAATGAATAAACAAAAAATAAAAATGTTACATAACTTTAAAAATATTTTTAATTTTTAGATATATATTTTATTAGTTCTGTGAGAATATGTTACATGCCTAAATTTTGGTTGTATTCACTCCCCACTCCTCTATCTAAATCCTCCCAGGTTCATCCTCCTTACCCTCCTAAATGTGTGTGTGTGTGTGTATGTATGTGTGTGTGTGTATGTGTGTGTGTATGTGTGTGTGTATGTGTGTGTGTATGTGTGTGTGTATGTGTGTGTGTGTATATATATGTGTGTGTGTATGTGTGTGTGTGTGTGTGTGTATGTGTGTGTGTGTATGTGTGTGTGTGTGTGTATACTGAGTCCAATTTGTGCTGCTTGTATACTCATGGGTGTAGAGCCATCTAGTAGAGTGTGGTCAACCTAGTAAAACAGTTAAGTACATATGTATGTATAAATCTATGTATACATTTGTACATTGTGTGTCTTGTGTGTGGGCATGTGCATGCTATAGCACATGAAAAGACATCTGAGGCCAAATAATCATTTTTTATCCTCCTATCATGGGTGTCTCGAGGATTGAATTTAGGTAGTTAGACCTGTTGGCAAGCATCTTTACCTCCTCAGTTATCTCAACTGTTCATAGCTTGCTTTTTTCTTTTATCTTTTTCTTTCTTTCTTGTGGGTTTGACTTTGATGTTTACTTAGAAAACATTTTTGTTAATTCTTTGAGAGTTTCATACTATTAATTATAATAACTCCTATCCCAACCCCTCCCACATCTAATCCCTATTCAATTCCCATCCCACTTTCGTCCTATTTTCTTTTAAACCCATGGAGTCCAATTTATGCTGCCTCTACATTCTTCAGTGTGTTGCTATCTAATGGAGCGCTTTGGAGCTAGCAGACACTACACCATTTAAGAAAAATACATTCCCTCTTCCAGCAGTTGAGAGTCACTAATATCTCCTTGGGTGGGTGTGGGACTCTGTGCCCATTTCCCCAATTCATGCTGGGATTTTGTCTGGCTTGACCTTTTACAGGTCTGGTTTGTGTTGTCCCAGCTGCTGAAGTTCATAGATGTAGATGTCCTTTAGTGTCTGGAAAAGGATGCTTCCTTGTCATTCACAGGCTCTTTCTGCTCCCACTTCTTCAATGATCACTGAGATTTTGGAGGAAGAGTTAGGATATTTGGTTTGGTTGGGGGGTGGGTAGGAAGACAGAGTAGAGGGAATGTGAGGAGAAATAACTAGTATAAAACATAAGACTTTCTGGAAAATTCACATGAAAACCTATTACTTCCTAAACTTTGAACACACACACACACACACACACACACCAACCCCCCCCCCAAAAAAAAAAAACAAAAACAAAAAAACTGGAGTCACCTTAAAACAGAGCAATAATGCCCTTACTAAGTACCACAGACTAACAAACAAAAAGCCCTGTACCAGGGTCATCTCTATTAGATTTTTTTGACCAGTGATGTCCCACAGATCCCCAAACACCACAGCTTTTTTTCTTATTTTGGTAAATGATTCAGAGCCTATGAAAATGATTTAGGCAGAATATCAGGATTCACTTTTGATGCCTCTGTTTCTTTTGTCATGGGCACCACAGAGTGTCACGTAGTCTTATGCATTTAAACTTGGACATCTTTGTCTAAAGAAGATGCTGCTATCTCTGACACCACTAAGAAACTCCACATCATATTTTCCGCCCCTAGATCATGAATATAACTTTCTAATAAGATGGGCTTCTTGGTTGTCCCCCAATCCATCACAGAGGATAGGACCACATCAGTTCCTTGCATACAATGCTGCACGGACACCTGTTACAGGTTCCAGAACTGCTAGGAATGTACCATACTTGTCCAGCTTCATTATGGATGTCGTACTACTGTCAAAATGATCTGCTGTCAGAAATGTCCAAAACACTTTCCTTTTTGTCTTGCTAGCCCAACCTACTTGACCACTTCCTCATCAACCCAACTCTCTCAATACATTTTGTCTTTAACAATACTTTCTATCCTAATCTGTTACTTATCTCATCTTCATGTCTATAAGCTTTGCCATACTCATTACGTTTGTGTCTTGTATGCAGAAGTTGCTCCATCTGTGTCTGATGAAGGATAGAAGGAAGGAATACTTGGCCTCATAGCATTTTTCTTTGCAAATTTGAATGCATTCTTTTTTCAGAACCTATGCTTTTCTTACAAGTATGAAAAGAGCAATTTAGAACCTCATCATAGCTTCAAAAGAGGAGCCTTCTCGGCTTTAACAAATGCATCTTCTAAGAACTGGTTTTAGGCTTGCTAGCAGTTAACTGGATTAGAGTACTTTTCTGGCAACTGAGACTTTAAAAAAAAACACCAAATTCTGCAAATACATGCTCAGTCTCAGACAACACCAAATTAGATCTTTAATTTTCTAGAAACTAATAAGTAATCATATTATATAATAATAATACAATTAATTACTAAGCTTAGGTTGTGAACCAGGCTTTCTTTAGACCTTTTCAGAACCTTCGCTGGTGCTACCTGATATTTCCAAGAATACAGAACACTATACACATCATGCACACAATGAAGATTTGACAAATCAGTCAGTAAGGATTCTTTTAAGATAAAAAACTTAAACTTAGCAAACAGAGAGAGTTGTTCCCTTTCAGAGGACCATGTGATTGCTGGACCCACCTACACAAGCTTTGTTTTCACTTTTAAATCACCCTGGACTTTAGTGTTGTGATCAATATGAGAGTAAAACTGATTTCTATTTGGGAAAGTTCCTGGAATATTCCAGTCAAATCTTTATTTATGTTTTTGTTGGTTAGTTAGTGTGTCTTATTTAATTCAAGGCATGACTGTATGTCTTATTTAATCTAAAACCATTTGTCTTATTTAATTCAGGGGATGATTCTTTTGGTTGGGAAAGACTGTACAGTACACATGAAGGAAGCCAGCACAGTTCAATGCAAGAATATACTGTGTACTTTTGACTTCTAGAGTAGCTTTAGCATCATATCCTTTAAAAAAATCTTAAAAGTTATTTTATAAAATAATAAAATATCATCTAATTCATATGCTTTAATAAAGTTTTCCATGGTAAGTAGCCAAATCCCAGAATGTGCCTTAATTTTGAGTTACACATGGTACACCCAGAGTTGAATAAATCTTACAATTAGATCATTAGGTTGATTATAAAATTCATCTTCAAAAGTAAAAGTCTACTCCACTTATTGACAAAATATATTGGGGAAAAATGGTATTATTCATGAGACTGTGAGTATATAAATACCTAGAGAAAATATGAATTGTGCATATAGTACATGAGAATAAAAAAATATTTAAACATTTATGCAGAAAGCTATGAAATTTTTCTCAAGATGCATAAAAGTAAGAAAGAGGGACACAGAACACCACACCTCATTCGTGGTCAGAAACACAAATATTATAAAATAGTTTTCGCCCACCATCCACCACCAAATCTATTATATAGTGTTTGCAGAGGGTTTGACAGAATGTAGCAAAAATGTTTCTGAATGAATAAGTACTTTAAAGCCAAAGAGAATGATATCAAAGGAGGGTGTCTAGGGCTGGGGGGTTATGGTAGGTGATGAAGGTAGATAGACACAGAGAGACTAAAGGTAGGTGAAGGTAGATGGAGGTTTTGTGTACTTGCAGATGGTTGAGACTGGCAAATGTGCTTGGAGTTCATGGCTAGTGTAGGGGTGTACATGCAGCATGGATGTAGAGAAAGATGTGGTTTTTCCTCTGTTTAAATAAAATTAAATTTAATGATCAAACCCAAGCATGGTAGCAGTATATTACTATTGAAGAATTTCATAAATGCATCAGTTGGAGAGAACAGACTCATATCAGTTTTAGAAGAAGAAGGAATGGAGAAAGCATAAAAAAATTAGGAGCGTGTGCCAAAAACTTCAAGGAAATAGACTATATCTGAAGAAAACATATCTAGAGACTTACACGACTCTCCAAAGTAAATTACAGCGATATTGAAAAGTATGTAAGGAAGTTGAAAAGCAAAGCTACAGGAAAATGCATAATTAACTTGAGGTGAAAGAGTTCTTAAATATAAAACAACTGGGAAAATCACAAAACAAAAAAGTGATTTGAGTATGTATTGTATGAAAATATATACATTTTAAAAAGAAACTGAAATATACGGAGCAGTAATGGTACCAACCATGATAGTTAATGTGATAACATGCTGAAGAATTATTGAAAATTCTAAACAATCAGCATCATCCTTGTTCTCTAAATATCAAAACAAATAATTCAAAAGGAACACATAAAAAAGACAAGTGGAAATACCTATTTTGTCTTTTTACTATTAATAATAGAAATGCAGATAAAATAAAAGTGAGATGTGTATTAAATATTAAGTGGTAAAAAGTAATAATACTGACAAGGAGGCATTGAAAGACACCCTCAATTGCTCATGGTAGGGCGGCTACACAAAGTCTTATCAGAGATGAATGTGAAAATATCTGGTAAGTGCTTTTTAAAATTCATATTGTTTGAAAGAAACTATCTTTCTTATTATTTTCTGTTTGGCCTTTTGAGAAGGAAGTAGATACCAACAACATTTTAGTCAAAGGTTATTTGTTATAATATATATTAAAAATTAGAAGAACATGCATAACTAAATGGCAGAGGCTGATGGCAGTATTTTCGGTCTTATAGAGAACGGGTTGCTCTGAAGGCTTAAATGTGGTCATTATGAGCATTGTGGACATAGTTGGAAGTGGAGTGCTCAGGCAACTCTACTGCACATAACACACATTATGAATATGTGCCTTGTGACCCTGGAAAACTAGGAACACAGTCAGAAAACAGTGAGCCAGTCTCCAGCAGGTACAAAGGTGGCATTTTTCTTTTTCAATCTCTTTCTGAATTTTTCCAAATCAGAAAACCCACTATTTTGCGAATGTGGTGATGATACACACTCAGGTCGTAATTATTCATGTTACAGAATCCATTGATTATCTGTTGTGTCAGGGACTCAGCCAGGTATATCAGCATGGGCTCTAAGTTTGAATGCAAATGAAAGAAATTATCTAACTCAAAATAAAAGGAATCCATTAGGATGATATCAAAGGTCTAAAAGAATTGGCAGGAGGGCCAGGATGGCTCTGTGAAATTAAAGGATATTTCTTTTTATCCCACATCTAGGACCCAAGTTTGAACCTCTTGACCACTTAGAACCCACGTGATGAATGGAGGAAACCAACTTCACAAGTTGGCCCCTGACCTGCATATACACCAAGACAAATGAAAACCTCCACATGCACAATAAGTACATAGACAAATAAATAGATAAATGTAAATACAATTTAAATAAAAAACCCCGAGTTGCTAAAAATGTAGGAAGTAATTCCCCAAAGTAAATGCACACAGAAAACTGTTTAAAAACAGAGAAGTAGCAAATCAGCTTCAGAGTCTACATAGCTGTATCAAGAACTCTAGAGACCGACTTTAGAGAAGGCTTATTTGCTCCAGACTTGGCCACAGCCCATGGGTGACTATGCTTAATTTTCATTACCCTACTCCATGCCTACTCTACCCCCACTGAACACCAGAGAAGACAGGTGCTCTGACTGGCGGGCTCATTACTGACTTTCTAAAACTGAATCAAACAAAACCAAAGAAGGAAATATGTAGTAATAGGGGCGACGGTGGGGCTGCGTCCCCAACACCCCAAGCCGCCTGCCCGGCTAGCTTATGCCCCGAAATAATTACACGGAAACTGTATTCTTTTAAAGACTGCTTGGCCCTTAGCTCTAGCCCTTACTGGCTAATTCTGATATTCCAATCAACCCATCTCTAACAATCTGTGAGCACCGGTCTTACCGGGAAGATTCTAGCCTAAGTCCATCCTGGGTCGGAGCTTCATAGCGTGCGTCTTCCCTGGAGCAGGTAGCATGGTGTCTCTCCTGCGTCTGCTCCGGAGAGCAGAGCTGCGGAGTCTGACCTCACTTCCTCTTCCTCCCAGCGTTCTGTTCTGTTTACTCCACCCACCTAAAGGTGGGCCTATCCAATGGGCCTAGCAGTTTCTTTATTGCTTAGCCAATGAAATCAACAGATTGCTATATGACACTCCCACATCACTTCCCCTTTTTCTGTTTAAACAAAAAAAGGAAGGCTTTAACCTTAACATAGCAAAATTACATATAACAAAACAGTTATCAAGTAAAAGTTACATCAGAAACATTTATACATATAACAAAATTGACCTTAAATCTCTATCAATGCAAATTATTCATACCTATATCATTTCCCCCTTTAAATGTAAAAGAACATTTATAAATAATATTTTGGGAACATGGGCGCAGTTTTTTCTCTCCAAACTGCTTCCTGCTGAATGGGGGCGTCGTTAATTAGGTCTTTCATGGTATAACCTGTGTGCTAGTTTCATCTCAGTTGGCAGTTGAGCAAAGCAATTTTCTGAAGATGTTCACAGCAACCCTTCAGGAGGATGTGGTCCATCATACCAAATCAGAATAGAAGAAATCCATAGAGTCTCATCCTCTGTGAAAACAAAAGAAGACTCTCTCCAAAGCATCATATCCTTAGACCCAAATTCTGAAGTCATACCCTCATGATATCCGTTCTGGTTCCACTTGGCAGCCCATATAATGAAATGTCTCTCTGTACTTAGCTCCTTCACAGTCAAAAATTTTAAAGAAAACACAATGTACATAATCCAGACTCTGTGAATTTTCCATCTTTATGCGGCTTATTTTTATTTATATCTATAACTATCTGTACTCTGTCTCTTTAAAGACTTTTACTTTTACTTTTTTCTTTTTAAACCATTAACTTTATTCTCTATATTCTTTTTCTTTTCTCTCCCAAGCCTACGTACATTCATCCAACAGTGTGACTCATTTAGTGGTCTGAATCTGTCCTATTGTGAATCTGCAATTTTTTACTATCCAGGAGCACTTTTGATTTGCGCCTTTAAATCACTAGGCGCTTAAGAATCTAAGCTGTGACATTCCTAGGTTAACTTTTTGCTTTTTGAGCGTATACCTGTAGACCAGGCTGTCTTTGAACTCTCAGAGATCTGCCTGTCTCTGCCTCCCAGGCATTGGGATTAAAGGTGTTTGCTACTACACCTTGAACTCACAGAGATCTGTTCGTCTCTGCCTTCTAGGCACTGGGATTAAAGGCGTGTGCTACCACACCTTGAAGTCACAGAGGTTTACTTTAAGAATTTTAACTTTTAGTCTGCATATATTTTTAACACACAGTAAACCATTCAGAAATTTTCTCTTTCTTTGAATCTCTCTTTATATCTCTCTTTTTCTGACCACAAGAGCCTTTAATTTACCAAGCAATATCAGTAGGACTAAAGGCGTGGCTTTGCCAGCTAGATCCAGTCCATTTCTTAGCTTTCCAGCCTCAAGGCTGAGGTACTGGCTGTAGCCATGTTTATAGCATTTCAAGGTCCCTGCCAGCCAACAAGCTACAACAGACAACACTCAAGTCCTCTCTCAGTAGCCGGCCCTCCTGCCTCAAACAGTCAGAGTTTGCCCTGGCAGGATGGCCCAGAAAGCCGGCATTTTAAAACAACACAGGTTTGTTCCTGCTGCTGAGTCAGGAAAATTTCAAAATGGAGGACGTACCATTTTGTGCTAGCTCTGGGGCCACCAGGTAAGAGCGGCACTCAGCACTTTAATTCTGAGACTGAGCACGTAGCACAGAAATTCTTTTCATCCAAGTTACGTCCAAATCTGACACACAGAGCACTGCGCAGTCTGAAAACACGTCTCTGTATGGCTACAGGAATCCGCCATGCTCTTCCGCCTGCCTAAGCCTGATTCGGCCATCTGCCCAGGTGCAGGCGGGGAGCTCTGAGTCATCGTCAAGGTCTCAGAGCACTCTCCTTCCGATCCCAAGCGGGAACACAACATAAAGCCAGAGTTTGCACTGGCGGCATAGCCCCAGGAAGCCACGCTTTGAAATGACACAGCGTTTTTTCTGCTGCTGTTGCTGAATCAGGAAATCTCTCTACAGCACGCCACCAACAAACAGCAAAAATCTGTGTTAAACGCTCTCTTCCTTATTTTTAAGCCTTCTCAGGTTTTTTAAGTGGGTTTAGTCAGCCACACGTCTGGGCGTCATTTTTAGTAATAGGGGCGACGGTGGGGCTGCGTCCCCAACACCCCAAGCCGCCTGCCCGGCTAGCTTATGCCCCGAAATAATTACACGGAAACTGTATTCTTTTAAAGACTGCTTGGCCCTTAGCTCTAGCCCTTACTGGCTAATTCTGATATTCCAATCAACCCATCTCTAACAATCTGTGAGCACCGGTCTTACCGGGAAGATTCTAGCCTAAGTCCATCCTGGGTCGGAGCTTCATAGCGTGCGTCTTCCCTGGAGCAGGTAGCATGGCGTCTCTCCTGCGTCTGCTCCGGAGAGCAGAGCTGTGGAGTCTGACCTCACTTCCTCTTCCTCCCAGCGTTCTGTTCTGTTTACTCCACCCACCTAAGGGTGGGCCTATCCAATGGGCCTAGCAGTTTCTTTATTGCTTAGCCAATGAAATCAACAGATTGCTATATGACACTCCCACATCAGAAATACTGTCTGTCACCCCAGGAAATGGAGGCCTAGAGTTCTGAATATCACCATTCCTAATGACCGTCTTCTGTGATGTAGCTTAGTCAGTTCACCCACTGTGATGTGCATATGGATGATATACTGCAGGTTCCCTATGGCAGGATAATTTATGATCCTCACACACAAATGGAGTTTTGAAGGGGAATTTCTATGTTCAGGAGAGAGAAGATGTAGACAAAGAATAATCTTAAACAGTTAACCAAAGAGATAGTTTAGGAATGGATTGGGTACCAACATAGCTCTCGGCACTTTTCCTGAGTACCTGGCATTAAATATGTCCTATGATTCTTTCCATTTAAACCACTGCAAATACTGGAAATAACTTTGGTGTAAAATTCTTAAAAGTAGCCCTTAGATCAGTTTGTATTCTACTGAACCTCCTATCAAAAATTGAAAATTTCTGGGATTATTCAAATTATATAATGGTACTAAAAGTATTTTATTTTATGTGTACGAGTGTTTGGATGTGTATCAGCCAGAAGTCCCATTGAATTGGAGTTACAAATAGTTTTGTGCTGCCATATGTGTGTTTGGAATTGAATGCAAGTCCTCTGGAAGAGTGACCAGTACTCTTAGCCACTGAGCTATTTTTTTCTAGCTCCAATAACGGTGCTTTATGATCCTTTATAAGCTTTTTCCTGAGAAGAAAATAGTTTGCAAACAGAAGGAAGAAAAATAAAGCAACCGTTCTTCCATTATACTATATGTAACAAGGGCTTGTTGCTCTAGACTTCATACATTCTGACTCTGTTAGCAATGCCCTCGGCATCGTCAAAGATCCCATGTTCCGTCTGTAGCCTGTGGTCCCATTCAAGGCCTTGTTTTGTGCATCTAGCACCTTGGCTTCTATGTTCCTAGGAATCCTGGAACCTGAGGACCCATTCATGGCCTTTCTCTGTGTATCTAGGTCCTGAATTCTATGTTCCTAGGATTCCTGGTCATAATAGGGCTAGATAAAAGCTTTTCAGAGAGATGAATGAACTTGAACATATAGGCATGTGCTGTTATAAAGCTGTTAGGCGCCAAAGGACAAAGGAGATGAAAGAGATATAGGCTGGTTCTTTGCCTTGTCTTTGAATTCAGGCTTGGCTTCTAGGTTGTCACAAAGGCACACACACACATAATTCACTGCTTATGCATCAGCAGACAGATTATTTGCAAACCAGACTCCATTTCTGTGATTACAGATAACATACTGAACAAGATGTAAACAATCATCAAAATATGTTCCCCGTGTGCATTAATTAATCATTATAAGAATGTTATCAAATAAGACAGTCAAGGCCAAATGTGCTGCAGTTAGACAGTATAGAGAAGTGCCAAACTGGTTTATCTGCATCCAAATTCCATAAACACAGGGTAACAGCAACTCAGTAGATACTCAGTGCAGCTTTGCAGGTAACCCGGAACATCCAGGAAATGAAGCTTCACTCAACTAACAGATCTTTGTAAATTCCTCCATGTGCTCAACCCTCAGGTTCAGCTTTTCTCTGCCTTCAGATTTCCTCGTGAAAAGGTTAAATAAAGGCACATGCCTTGCTGTGCTCACTGTCATGGTTAGCTGCATGATCAAAAGGAAAAATCAGGATCTTGTTGCCTTTATAAAGTGAGTTTTATTTACAATTTAAAAAAAATTTTCTGTTTTGGGAACCTATGTACCGGTTTTAAATGGAATTGATATCCTCCCCCATTGGCAGTGAAACATGCCTTGTTCTTCCTTCAAGGCAGTGTGCCACCGCTTTATACCCCTCCTCTTCCAGTGTCTCACCCTCCAAATTAATCAAGAAGACTTCGTGCAAGCAATATCGGCTCTATGATCTATTCAATAGCAGATAATATGATGGAGAGGATCAAGGAAGGCAAAAAGAAGAAGCAAACAGAGTTTTGTTCCAAATAAGACATCTAACAGACAACAATTATCAATTTCACTTTCCAGTTAAAACACAGGGATTACATACAATTTAGAAACACTTTAACTGTTCACTGAATATCACTTTTGAGTGTTTGCTTCTATTGGTGATCATTTAAGTAAGATTAGGGAAAGGGGCAACTCAGCTAACAGGTGAAAATCATTAGCTAAAACAGCAGCCGGGCTTACACAAAGACTAATCTTTAACTTCATTGCAGTTTACTGGCCCAGAAAGAAAATATCCTGGGAGAGAGTAGAATTGTCTAAAACAAAGATTCTTTTTCCAGTGTAGAAACAGTTACTACTTGGGTGTGCTTTGCCCTGTAAAAATAAGGACCCTGGAGAAAGAGGGAGCGAAAGAAAAACATCTTACAGAAAATAGTCTGTACCACATTCCTTGTCCATGAAGTTTTTAGGACAATGTTATCCCAAAGGTTTTCGAGATATAGAAATAAGTATCAGCTCAGGACCGCGAGGGGTGCACCCACACACTGAGACAATGGGGATGTTCTATCGGGAACTCACCAAGGCCAGCTGGCCTGGGTCTGAAAAAGCATGGAATAAAACCAGACTTGCTGAACATAGCAGACAATGAGGACTACTGAGAACTCAAGAACAATGGCACTGGGTTTTGATCCTACTGCACGTACTGGCTTTGGGGGAGCCTAGGCAGTTTGGATGCTCACCTTAGGAGACCTGGATAGAGGTGGGCGGTCCTTGGGCTTCCCACAGGTCAGTGAACCCTGATTGCTCTTCGAGCAGATGAGGGAGGGTGACTTGATCGGGGGAGGGGGAGGGAAATGGGAGTCGGTTGCAGGGAGGAGGCAGAAATCCTTAATAAATAAATAAATTAAAAATAAAAAAAAGAAATAAGTATCAAATCAATCTTCCGATTACGTTTGACCAACAGCTAGTTATTAATGTGTCAAGTGAACAGTGTAGCTGTCCATACATTGTCTTCTCTGAATTTGTGGATTTGACTATCTCCATATCAAAAGACATTTGAAAAATGAATTGTACCTATACAGAACATGTGCAGGCCAGTTTTCTTGTCATTTTCTCCTAAGTAATGTATTAAAACTCTTAACATGTGCATTGTAATAAGTATTACGGATGATCTAGAGATGAGTTTAAGTACAAGGGAGATATGTAAGGGTTTCATGCAAATATTACACATGAGATTTTAGCATTCAGAGATTGTACATGGGGTGCTAGAACCATCTGCAATGTAGCTTGCCCAACTTTTCCAGAATGTTTGAAAGACAGTGGCAGCCTCCCTGGTACTCCCAGCTCCTCACTGCTCTGGTAGATCTACCCTCCTTCCCTCTCACGGCCCCACTATCCTTCAGTCTCATCTGTGGAAGGCTTTTACTTGTACATCTTGTTTCCACTGTCAATCTCACTTAGGGTTAGAGTTACACTGCTCTCTGTTCTTTTCTTCGTTTCTACCCCCAAAATGAGCGTTCCAGCCACCTAATCACTATCTACTCATCGAAACCACTACAAGTTATTCCATATAGCCCAGCTCACCCGTAGACATTCACTACAATGTGTTATTGATCTACTGGACTTCTGTCTGGCACTAGAATGAAAATTCCGAAGTAGCTATTTTGCACTTCCACCTTTGCGTCACACCATCTAGCATCCTGTCTGGCAGGCCTTTAATGAAATTTGTGGATATATTGCTACTTCATAGGCTAAAATTTTTAAGTTCAAATGGGCAAAAATATGGCCATGAATTTAATGTTTTGTAATGGAAGCTAGAAATAGCCTATCTATTTCCTTTAAGAAAAAGCCCCAGACTAATATTAGTTTTCTATGTTCTATCAGTGAAAGAAAGGTAAAGATTAATTATTCCCTGGCCTGTTTCTTAGAGGAAGACAGAAATTCTACCATTAGATGTGGCAAGAAGCTAGAGAGTTTAAACAGATTATAAACAACGAGGGAGATGAAGCACAACATTATCTAAGTGTTGTGTTTTCAACACCACAGAAAATAACTGGATTTCTTGAAAACCATGAAGGATAATTACTTGATTACTAGATGTATTATACCTACTGCTTTGCTGTCCCAAATTTTTGGGTGAATATACCCGATTGTGGTACATTTTCTATTTGAACAGCACCTGAGTTTTATATGGAAAACTGAGATTTCATTCATTTTTCACCAGTTCATTGACACTACTGCTTCCGTAGCAATGGGCATGCCGAGAAACTAAGAAGGCTTGAAAGGGGAATAAATTAAAGCAACGGCTTCTCAGTCTGACTCTCAGAACCTCTTCAGTTCCCACTGGCTTTGTTTGTGGAAATGTTCCTGAAGATAGAAGATTCTACAGTGGAAACTGGAAAGAGAATTCAGTGATAGTGTATAGATGCTTTCTGCAGTAACAGTTCAGTTAGATTACCAAGGCAAGTACTGGTGTCAGACTGTTGTGTAACTACATTGGGTGACCACTTACTACACAGAGTTCACTAACCTAAGAATGTGTGGAGCCTTCCTTTGAAACCCTGAGTGTGAAGAGCCTGTGGACTCTATCAGATATTAACCATGTTATCATGTCAGTACGGAGAAGGTGTGAAGAGCCTGTGGACTCTATCAGATATTAACCATATTATCATGTCAGTATGGAGAAGTGCTAAATTTTATTTTGCTTGTCACATATAGTGTGAAGTTTCTGAGAGAAATCTAGATTTCTGATTGTTGTTCACACACACACACACAGAGAGAGAGAGAGAGAGAGAGAGAGAGAGAGAGAGAGAGAGAGAGAGAGAGAGATATGCTGAGTGTTTGGCAACCATGTCCTGTAGCTGAGAAACACCTGTCTGCATCATAGAAAGATCACAGTCTTCACTTTCCATAGTCCAGAAATTCTCAACCTGAGGGGCACAACCCCTTTGGGGATCGAATGATCTTTCATAGGAGTCGCATATCAGATGTTTACTTCATAATTCATCTAAAATTACAATTATGAAGTAGCATCTAAAATGATTTAATTGTTGGGGGTCCCATGAGGAACCTTATTAAAGGGTCGCAGGATTAGGAAGGTTAGGGACCACTGCTACAGTTACTGCTAGTCCTTTATCCAAAATTATGTAATTTTCCTTGTTTAAATCATCTTCTGTGTCTTTAAAGTGTTGTTTGAAAGTGTTACTTTTCCATAGAATAGGTTCCTTTATGTTTTGGTACCATGTCTTCCTTAAATAGTGTGACTTTTAAATCTTACTGAAAACATAAGCCATTTTACATAATTATTTATAAGAGAAATTATACTTTTAATGAATCTACTTATTTTAAGTCCCAGCCTCAGTTTCCCTTCCCTCCTCTCTTCCCTTCTCCTCCCCTCATCCCCTCTATTACTACTCTCCAATCTGCTCCTCCTTCACTTCTGTTCATGAAAGGGCAGGGAAAGGCAACTTGGTATGATGAATAGGGTCCTAAAAGCCAGGAAAAGAGTCAGAGATAGCCCCTGCTCCCACTGTTAGGAGTCCCACGAGAGGACCAAGCTACACAACTGTAACATATACTGAGTGCCTAGGTCAGTGTCATGCAGGCTCTGTGGTTGTTGGTTCAGTCTCTGTGAGCCCCTATGAGGCCAGGTTAGCTGATTTCTGTGAGTTTTCTTGTGAAGTCTTTGACCCCTCTGGTTCCTACAATCCTTGCTTCCTTCTGCAGGATTCCCCAAGCTCCACCCAGTGTTTGGCAGTGGGTCTGCATCTCTTTCCAACAGTTGATTGATGAGTTCTCCCGGATGATAGTTAGGCTATTAGGCTAGGCACCAATCTATGAGTATATCAGAATATCTTTAGGCATCATTATATTGACATTTTTTTCTCCAGTCATGTTTGTTTTTTTCTGGGTCTCTGTACCATCCTTCTTGTGGGTCCTGGTGCTCCTGTTAGTGTCAGGGATGGTCTTACTCCTCTGGATGGGATTTAGACTAGATTTGTCATTGGTTGGCCACTCTCAATCTCTGCCACTATCCTTCCACTAGCACATCGCATAGGTAGGACAGACTAAAGACCAAAGGTTATATGACTGGGTTGGTATGCCACTATGTCTACTTGAAGTCTTGCCTGGTCACAGAAGATGGCCAGCTCAGGCTATGTATCTGCTACCGCCAGGAGTCTTAGCTGCGATCATCCTTGGAGATTCCTGGAAGATTTCCTTTTTCCAGATTTTTACTTTACCCAGAAATGCACCTTTTTCTAGTAGTCTCTTTCAGTACTCTCTCCCACTCCTAACCTCATCACTAATGTGCCTATCCCCACCTGCCCACAGTTAACTATTGAAATCTCTTCTATTTCCCATTCCCAGGGAGAACAGGGTGTTCCCCCACCCTCTCCATGAAACTTCCTTGCTACCTAGTCTCTTTGGGTCTGTTTATTATAGAATAGTTATACTTTATTTTAAAGAAAATATCCACTTAAGAGTGAGTATATACCATGTTTGTCTTTCTTGGTTTGTGTTGCCTCACTCAGCATGATTTTTTTCTAGTTCCATCTATTTGCCTTCAAATTTCTTGATGTCATTGTTTTTAACAGCAGAGTAATAATCCATTGTGAAAATGTACCACATTTTCTTTATACATTCCTTGGTTGAGGGGCATTTAGGTTGTTTCCAGGTTCTGGCTATTACTAATAAAGCTAGTATGAACATAATTGAGCAAGTGTCCTGTGGCATGATTGGGCATCCTTTGGGTATATGCTCAAGAATGCTATTGCAGAGTCTTGTGGTCAATCAACTCCCAGTTTTCTGAGAGACAGCCACACTGATTTCCAAAGTGACTTTACAAGTTTGCACTCCCATCAGCAATGGAGGAGTGTTATATAGTAATGGAGTAGAGCCTGTAGTGTACATCTTGTATGCATCCTAAAAATGGTAGGGTAGGTCCTTCACGTCACGTGCATTCAGTATAATACTGTAGTGTAGCCATTCACATGATGTTTGTCCTATAATTGGAGAGAAATCATAACAATGATTTGTGTTCAATAGAATGGGTGGGAAAAAAATCTAAAAACCAACATGAGAATCACCTGAGGTGCTAAGAATTATAGTATCATTTTACCTTGCTTAAAAGCAATGCAAAGCAAATGAGATAGAAAATTCCAGAACTGTCCCTAGAGTTTTTATTTGCTTAGAAAAGGGCAGCGTTGGAGCAGCTTTCCATTCATTTTCTGACTTCAATTTTGTTTTAAACACAAAGTGCAGTCCTCCCACTGAGGAGTTCATTTTGTTTTTCTGTGTGGTCCAGGGTTTGCACTGACTGTTGACACCACTGTAGAACAGAAATTCTTTGGTTTTGATTTAGATACTTAACTGATAAGAGTAAAATAAATAACCATAGGACTAGAAGGATAGCTCAGCAGGTATAAGCATTTGCTGCACAGCTTGCCAGCCAGACTTTACTTCCTCAAAACCACATAAAGATAGGAGAAGATGACTCATTCCAAAGTTGCCATCTGAACTTGACATGCTTATGGTAGCAGGTGCACACCCATGTACCTGCACACATGTACAAATAAACATATACACTAATAATAAATACAAAATTAAAAGTACATAAATACAATTAGATCTGCCTATTCAGGTGGTACCTATACCTGTCTGCCTTATCCTTTGACAGGCCAGATTTTAAAAATATTTGAAAGCAGATGTTACTGTTACTATTACAAATAGACACCCATGTTTCCAATAGATGAACATTGTGCTCCTTTTTGTGTTTTAAGTCATGTAGGGGCCACAGTAATGAGCATAGTTGGTAAATCCATCCTTTGAATAAGAGACAGACAGCATACAGTGAGCATTGTGAGCAAGTGTTTGCAATGACAGCAGATGGTGATGGATTGGAGAATATGGAGAGGATGAAGGGATCAGAAAGTTTGGCATCAGTGGAGGTCGTAAGTGTTGTTTAAAATAGAGGGGGCAGATCAGCCACACTAGAGTGGTGATATTTGAAGGAGAGGCAAAAAATAACCCTGTGCTACACGAAGATGTGGATTTCTTCTGAGAAATGTATGTGTGTGGTTTTGTCACTATGCCACCTACCAGAGTATATTGCAAAAGTCAAATAAGGTACATCTTTTAAAACTGTTAACTTAAAAAAATCACCATACAAAGAACACATTTTATTCTGGCATTTTTATAAATAGGTCTATCTCTTGAGGTGGCCATTGATGTAAACAAGAGGCATGGCAAACACAAAATTTGTGAACTGGACTGGCTGCTGGTGTAACGGCATAGTTTCAATGTAAATAATTTTTTAATCACAAAGAGCACACTCGAAAACACAGATTCTAATATACATAACAAGCAGTATTGTCATTTATCATCACAGTCATGTGTAGTTTTATAAATTTATTTGCTTGTAGAAAGGTATTTCTCAGAATTGAAGCCAAAGTTAGCAATGATAACTTAAATCCTATGAACACGTTCATTATTCATAGCCATTAATTTCTCTGAGTTCTATACTCTATCTCATTTAATTCTTGAAAGAAGTTCATAAAAGACAATAGGAAAAAGTACTTTCTCACTTCTAAAGCCTAAGTCCTTTGCCCGCTTCTATTTTGATTGACATTCCCTTTAGAATTAAAACTTGATGTAAGGATTCAAGAGCAAGCAGATGATTTGGAAACTTCAAAGAGCATCACTAAAAGAAAGAAAAAAACAGCACAATGATGGAGTGCAGATTGGTTCATTGCTGCAGTGCAATTAAATACATGAGATTAGATTGTAAATAATAGAAATTTGTTTCTCTTTGGTCTAATTGTGGGAAGAGAAGAAGGGAGCTGTAATGGTGTGTGAGGGAGTATTATCAAAGAACATCATATAAGTACATGAAGATAGCCTTTGTAACACACACACACACACACACACACGTGTGTGTGTTTTTCTGAGGTAGGGTTTCTCTGTAGCTTTGGAGCCTGTCCTGGAGCTATCTCTTTTAGATCAGGATGGCCTCAAACTCACAGAGATCCACCTGCCTCCGCTTTCTGAGTACTGGGATTAAAGGCATGTGCCACCACCACCTGGCTAAACCTTGTATAATATTTCTTAAAGGCATAGGTTTTTTTAAGATAGCTTTGTTTAAGTTAAGTAAAAGTTTTTTTTTTCAAAGGTCTATGAAATCAAAGATCTAGAGGTGAATAAATCACGGTCAAATTACCAGCATCAAGAAAGGGCCATCTTTAAGACAGTACTTTAATGCAATACCCTCTAGAGGGGATGGGCAAAGCTACATCCTCCTGGGACAGGAAGATAAGACAGAAAAGAAGCTCACCTTCACCTCTTTTAAAGGACAGGGATCCTGTCTATGGCACTGTGCCTTCATGATCCAGTCACCTTTTGAAGGTCCCATCTGTGAGTATCATTATCATCAGGTCTAAGTGCCAACACAGAAATGTAAGAAAGATGTGCATATCCAATGCATAGTACAAAGGTTACCAATAATGGAGTATTAAACTGAGAAAACTGGAAACTATGTAACACTCCTGTTTCAGAATTCATCTATCCAAAGATGAAAGAGCCACCTTTTATCAGTCATTGATTAAAAAGTGATCCTAAGAAAGCTTAATTATTTACAGTTAACATCTGAGATTTGGGGAAATCCTCAGGAACATAGTGTGGCTGTTGGAAATCAATTTGGATACAAGTCAGCTGGAAAGCTTGCTAGCCGCATACATAGTTTTTAACCTATGTCACAAAAGTTTATGGATCTTTGGGAAATTGCTATTTAAAATGAAAGAAAACATTTATCTTTTAAAATTTTATTTTCATATACAGGCCAAAGGCCATTGTCATGCTAACATACAATGTACCTTGAAAATTCCCCTCCCCACACACATCCCATTTTCTCCCATTAGTCCCATTGTTCTCTATACAGTTTGATTCTACTTGCATTTATATATATATATATATATATATATATATATATATATATATGATTTTTATCTACACATAAGTCTCTAAAGAGCCATAAATGAGAGAAAACATAAAGTACTTAGCTTTATGACTAATTTAATTTACTTATCATGGTGATCTCCAATTGCATTCATTTTCTTCCTAATTGTATGGCTGTTTTCATTGCTTACAAAAATTCATGGTGTTTGCAAAACTACAGTTTCTTTATTTAACAATACTTCTGATATTAGATACCTAGATTGATTTCATACCATAACTAGAGTGGTGTGCAAATATCTCAGTGATACGTTGCCTTGAAGCCCTTTGAAACATACCCAGAAGTATTATAGCAGGGTTCTATGGAGGACCTATTGTTATTCTTCTAAGGAATCTCTCTACTAACTTCCATAGTGATTGGATTAATTTACATACCCTCGGGCAGTATATAAAAGTTACCTTTTTTCTGTATCCTGGATAGCATTTTTCATTATATTTTTTCATACTGACTGCAATTCTGCTGGGGTGCAATGAAATTTCAGTATAATTTTTACTTGTGTTTTTCTGAAAGTAAGTAAGGATAAACGACTTTATGGTTGTTAGACATTTGTTCTTCATGTAAAAGGTGAATTTAATGGACCTACAAAGCTTGTACAGCAAGGAAAATAGTTAACTGAGAGAAGAGACAGCCGACATGAGTTACCAAAGACACTATAGATAGACTTTTTCTTTCCAGCATCTTGTGATCTTAATTTTTCCTCTTTCTGTCCTAATTTGCCATTGTTCTGCTGTTTCTATTTTGGAGCTTTGGTA
The DNA here is from genome assembly GCF_037038515.1 of Microtus pennsylvanicus. Classification (NCBI taxonomy): domain Eukaryota; kingdom Metazoa; phylum Chordata; class Mammalia; order Rodentia; family Cricetidae; genus Microtus; species Microtus pennsylvanicus. The sequence goes on along the minus strand of NC_134580.1, from coordinate 114,306,907 downwards.
AGAAATAGATTTGTGTTGATATACCGATTTAGACTGGAGTTAAAATGAAAATTCATTTGCATGTTTGATATCTAACTTAATGGGAGGAAAATCAATGCTAAAATTGCATCCTGAATGATGTTCAGGGAAATGAGCTTCTAGTGAGCTAGGGAGATCATGCCATTCCAACTTAATATGAAAGATATGTACCCAGTGTACCTAGCACTTACCCTAAGCATTCTCCCTCCCCTTGAGACTTCTCATACAGAATCTATTTTCTCACAGTGACTTATGAGATCTGCTGTTGGAGAATCCTACACAAACTCCTGTTTGTTACATCATTTCAACTTTGGGGAAAGACAAAATAGAAATTAACTTTGATGGTTGCTATGTACTAGGTTGATTTTATTCAGTTGCAGACTGGATCCTAGTCTCTGTTATTTCTCTAGTCTTGCCATCCATGTTACATATCAACAACGATACGATCCTTATTTTGTTTGTTTGAGGAAATTCATGGAAGCTTGAGAAAATGATAAACTTAGCATCCTAACTAATGATTACTTTCAGGTCCTCTGAGACCACGATGCTTCCAGCATTCTCCATGGATATTATCAGCTAAGTACTTTATGATAATTCCACTGATTAGGTAGGGACATTAGGCTTGTCTGTCTAAGTTTATTTGCTTTCCCTGAAAGCAAAATGTTGAGTCATGTAGAATATTAGCTTCTTTCTAGGCATAGCCTTTTGAGGTAATACTCTGGTATCGCTGTGCTGTGCTAAAGAGAAACTTAAATAATGATACTTTTTAAAGCATTGCCTAAATTTAATAATAATTAATAATTTAATAATAAAAAGCATTATTCAGAAGCATATTGATATGTTTTAGGGTCCTGACAATAAAATTTTGCAATGGGGGAGAGTTTTGTATTACCTCTAAAAATACCTTATGAGGGTGGAACTGTAGAGTCAAAAAACAGATGGAGGCCAATGGATAAAAATTACCCAAAGGAGAAACCTTTGAGTGGGGGTAAAGAAAATTCTAGGTAAACCAGCATAACAGGATCCCTACTGAAGACCGACCATGGCAATCAGAAATAGCCTGTGGGATGGAGGGTGGTCAGCTACCAAGAATGATAGATTTGCTAACTCACTAGGCATGGAAATTTTCTAAAACTGGTAGGTGCACAGAAGGGCCTTACTATAAAAGAATAGGTCTGAGAGTCAGACTAGATATAGGCAAACAAGGAATCTTTGTCAATTGCCAATGCTAGCTACTTGTCTTTTTATTTGTTCAATTTCTTTGTACGATTCCCAAATTGCCTTCAAAAAGAATATATAATCTCACTTTCTCTTCCAGGAAAATCTTAAGTCCTCCTTTCCTTCTAGTAAAAAAAGTATCATGAAATCTTTCTTCCAGACCAGTTGCATAGAGAATAGGAAACACAGGGGTATGTATGGGGGGCGGTATTTATTCTAAATGTGTCCCCTTTCCCTTGTTTTACTACCATGAAGGTTTTAACTTTTTCCACAGTAGACGCAATTTGATATTTGTTTTGGAAATGACAGCTGGTTTTATGATAAAAGTAGATGATGACCCCTGTGACCCCTCAGGGAAGGTCCCTGATGCAGGACACCAGTCATTGCTGGCCTTCACCTGCCATGACTTTTTTCATCTGGAACTGGCAACTTTGAAATCTGATATAAATTTTGGGCATTAACCTTGAGATTTTTCTGCATGACAAAGCAGTATTTATAATATTTCAGGGGTCCTGGATTCCAGCCTCTGTGTAGACCCTTACTAGCTGTGCAAGAGTGACAAAATGTATTACTTCCTCTGAAAATTAACAATCACAGGTCTCTATTGTTTCCAATTGCCATCATACTGACCAAAACGGTGCATCTGGCTGATATTCTTTAGGAGCTGCCATAAGCTAGGAGATCAATACAGAATATGTGATGAACAGATGAAGGAATTGTGCTTAATAAATAGATGTCTGGTACACACTCAGTAACTACCTACAAAGACCTTTAGTTGATACCCATTTGGTAGCCTCTCAATTGGATAAGATTTTATTTTACAGATTTAGAAACTACCCACTGATGATGGTGCATGCCAGCCCGATACACTAAAGAGGTGGAGACAGGAGTATCATGTGTCCAAAGCCAGTATAGTCCTTCAAGGATTTGGGGAGAAGGCTCAGTGGGTAAGGGCATTTTCTATGCAAGAACACTCCCTATTCAACCAAAATAAAGTTAGAAAGAAATAATCAACTCTACAAAATTGTTCTTTGGCCTCGTACATGCAAACACACATGAATAACAGAGAGAGAGAGAGAGAGAGAGAGAGAGAGAGAGAGAGAGAGAGAGAGAGAGAGAGAGAGAGAGAGAGAGAGGAGAAAGAGAGAGAGAAATGCTGATAAGCTAATTTAAAAATTAAAAACATCATTACAATTTCAATCTTAATGTTTTCTCTCCCAGAGTATCCACTTCATCACAAGCTATTGTTTTTAGAATATGCTTATGTATATAGTTTTTATACTATAATTTTGCCTCTGTAAAGGAAACATGGGAGCTGTGATGACATCCATTCTGTCATAAAGAGCAGTAGATAATAGGTCCATGTGTCGTATCCTATGATATTCTCCACTTACTGCACTGTTAAATTGTGGTTCTGGCAGAATAATAATAGAACAGAGATCTAACAGTAGTGGTAGTAATTACAGCTATGCTCATCAGTGTTCTCCAGAAAGAAAAGTTGTTTATTACAAGGTATTAGCTCACAAGGTTAGGGAGGTCTAAAGAGCTGGGAGCCTCAAGTACAGAGGCATGAGAAGATCCATCTCCCAGTTCAAGAAATCAAGCAGAAAGTGGACCCTTCTCTGGATTGTTGTTGGTGTTCTTTTCAGAGCCTGGTGGACTGGATGATGTTCTACAACATTATAGAGGGCTGTTGACTTTACTCAGTCTATGAAATCAACTGCTTATCACCTCTAGAAACACCTTCATAAACACTGAGAAATTGTGGGCATTCTATAGTCCAGTACGAGCAACACTTGCTGTTAGCATTCACTAGAACAAGTAACCTTTACATCATTCTTCCTTCATGTGATGGTATTACTCAACAACTCCACGAGGTTTGCACTATGGTAACCTCTATGTTTCATATAATGAAACACAATTCAGAGAAGTAAAAAAAAAAATCGCCACTTTCTGAACTTAGATAGTCATATCTCTTGCCAGAACCCGCCATCACAATCCCAGAGCAATATTGACCCCAGAGCTCTAGTCTTCCAATATCAGAATTTTCCTTTAAGTAGTCTAGGATTTACACAGCAATTCTTCAGACTTGGGGAGTTTAGTCATGTGACTGAGCTTTCTCGGTGGCATGCATGTTTTAGCTGGATGTCTGGCTTCAGTGACTGGAGAAGTGACTCTCTGGTTTGAGTTATTTCAGAGTCAGGACAGAGTGGTCACTTAGTGTATATGATAGAAATGCAGTGGATTTTATTTTCATTTGAGTAATTTGGTGTGATGGAATTTATAATGTACTGGGCAGAATAAAGGAAAATTTTCCAATAGTAGAAACAAGGAGAATTGCTATTGGATACCTCTCAGCTTTATTAAGACTAGATAAAGGCCATGGTGGGAAGTAAATTCAGAAGGCACAGGACTGCAATAGAGAAATCCATGTGTGAACAGGATTGCTTTTTCACTAAATTCTGGGGAGACTTCAGCTTTGAGACCAGAGCTGTGAGTTTGGTTCAGACTCCAGTGTGTGGATTTGGAGAGTGATATCAGAGTGGAATCATATCCTAATAATATAACTGAGAATCAGAGGACCTTCATGGCCAAGAGTGCCTAGAGTTTTACTTACTGTATTAACTGAGGAATGTTGGGAAGCAATCCATCAAATTTTCAATGCAGATATTAAGTCAGATTAATACATCCAGGGGTATAGACAGCAAAAGTGTCACATGGTTTCCTGGTGGCCATGCTCACATCATCGACATCATCACCATAGTACATACTACATACACATAGTACATACATGAGGTACTGAGTTAGAAAATGAGAAAATTATAAGATTGTGAGTGGGAAGGCATTTTGAAAATAAGACATTTTTTGCTCATGTATTTGGTTTGATGTGTGCATAAGATACAGCATAAGATAAAGTGCTATGAATCAGCAATTGCCCAAATCATGGGGAACTAAAGCTCTTAAATCATAGTGTTATAATTTTTCTTTTTAGCATCTATCAATTATACAAAATAACAGATTTAATTATGGCATTTTCATACTTGTTTATATAAGGCGCTTTTATCTTATTAAGCTCCGCTGTCTGCTTTTGTATATATCCATTATAATTAGCAGCATTTTAATCTTAAAATGACTTTTAAAATAATAGTATGCCATCCAATTCTTGGTCTCTGAAATTCCATAAAACATGGCAATACAGCCACAAACTTTTTTAAGTTTTCATTTTTACTTTACGTGCTTGGATGTTTTGCCTATACTTATGAATTATAGCACATACATCGATGGTACCTGTAGAGACTAAAGATGACATCAGCTCCCCTGAAGCTGGAGTTATGGATGGTTGTGAACCATCATGTAGGTGCTGAACCCAGGTCCTCTGCAAGAGCAGCAAATGCTCTTGAATATTGAACTTTTCTCCGGCCTCACTCACTATTAACCTATTTCAAATCATGCTAGATGATATGTTAAGCCATATATATAAATATATATATCACATGGTTAATTATTGCTGTCTCATTGATGAATAAAATTGTCTCTGAAACAAGTTTACCCTCTGAGCAGTGGATGAGGACGAGGTGAGGGGGAAGGTGGAGGAAGCGGGAAGAAGGGAGAGAATGGGAATGGGGATGGATATATAAAATTTTATTTAAATAATAAAAAATAAAATATCACTATATTAAAAATATGAAAATATAGAAAAATATACATTGTTCCATGGCAGTTCCTATTGAGAACTCTTTAAATCTCTCCCACTGGATAAACTCTCATCGCCTAACCTGTAGTTAGGAGATGTACCTTTCTATGACATGAGCCAATTTATTTCCTCCCTTTATCCCATGTCATTTTCTGTTTGATCTTCCTGTTGGCATATTTGCCATTTTTTTCTACCTGGGTGTCTTTGTCCAAGAACTTGACTTGTGTGGCATATTCTTGTCACTCAGATCTGCTAACACTTCCTGCTCTGAAAGATTAATATGTCATGTAAAGCCAACCAAACCCCATCACAACATGAAGCTTCATTGTGATTCTGTTTTAAGTATCTTTGGTATAAGTTTTATTTTAGCCATCCAGTATCTGTGGAGACACTTTACAGCACTTTAATGCACACTTCCCCCATGACTAATAATGCCTAGCGAGCTTGCATGTGTTAACTGTTGTTTATATTGTTTTCTGTGGTAAAGTGGTTACTCGGAAATATTTGCTCGTTTTTAAGATGAGGCTTTAAAATATATGTTCTTTCAATACCCAGCTTTATACTGTTTTCACTGGCTTGGGGACACACGTGACATGCAAAGTTCTGAAGCGTGCTTAAAGTTAATGCTTTTAAGAAATTACATACACTCATGGACACATGAGATTATCTGAGTTTCTAGTGAGTATGTCAGCTGTATCTAATATTCCCGGGCTTGTTTGGTTCCCTGAGCATTAGTCACACACAGCCATGTGGCCTTCACAAGGATGAAAATCTGTGCCTCTGGCCGTAGCCCAAGATCCAGTGTTACACTTATCTTGTCCACAAACAGAAGAGATACCTTACTCTCACGCACATTGATGCGCAGGATGTGCGCTGGTTAAGTTTAGGGATTCTGCAGTTGAGCAAATGTATGTTGGTGTCTGACAGAATTGCTAGGAGACTGCCTAGCATGTCAGTTCTTACTAGACTATTCTTCATTATTAAAAATAATAAAATAATTTAGATATCCCATTCTTTTTCTTTCAAGTTATAAAAACTATCCATTTCCTTTGGGAAAACTTCTAACTGTGTGACTACAAATATTTCGGTAACATTTTAGAATTACTGAGTGGTTTTTGGAGAGTAGCTTCAAAAAGAAAATTGTGAAATATTATACAGGGTCACAATGCTCAGTACATTATAAGAAATGAAATTTGCAGTTTGAGGCAGATTAACTTGATGGAATACTATCAATGGCCAGCACTCTGTAAACAATCTGGTGCTCATTGTGTTCAATTTAAATATTCCACAGCCATTAAAAAAATAGTCAAACAGTGCATCGGCAGCACAGGATGCATAAAAGTCTGCATAAGTCATGATATCTGTCCCTGTGACTATGCTGCTGCTGCCGCCGCCACCGCCACCGTCGCCGCTGCTGCTGCTGTTAGACCAGATGTCTTTTGGGGAGCTGACTTGCACAGTGCTTGCCATCTCTAGAGTTATTTCAAGACCTCATTCCTGAATCTGTAGCAATGTTATTTACATATGTATGTGTGGCTGTAAACTTATGTACGTGATACATGTGTGTAGTGAGTTCTAACTTTGTAATCTTGCACTTATTTATGTGAGGAAGAATTAAAGCAACTTTGCATCTTTTTTTATTCGTGCATTGCAGAAATTGATTATTTTCAGGGGATAGTCAGAGATGGGGGTCCATTTCACAACTAGAACATTTCCCAACAGGAACTGGTGAAAGTATTTGAAATTCATAATAATTTCAAATAAAACAAAATGATAAATTAATGTACAAATAGTATGTGACTGAAATAAGATATTATGTGAATACTTTTTAATAAAAACCTTATTGTTGAAGAATTTATTGTATATATACCATGAAATATCATTATATCCATCCCTATATCTTCCCTCCAGCTCTCCCTTACTCTCTCAGGTCCCCTTCCAAATTTATTTTTTTTTTCATAACCCAGTATATACGATTAGTGCTACACATATATGCAATGGGTGTAGAGACAACCACTTGACCACAGACAACCTACTAGTGATCACACACCCAAACAAAGACTTTTCCTTCCCCCAGCAGCTATCAGCTGCCAGTAGCTGCTCAGTAAGGAGTCAGGCCTCTCAAGCTCCTCTCCCATCCATGCTGGACTTTAGACTGGCTTGATCTTGTACAGGTCTTCAGCAGATAGCTACCACTGCTATGAGTTCATGAGTGTGTTAGTCATTTCTTGTCCAGATGTCAGCATTTTTTGATAGTCCTGCCAGTTCTATGGCTTTTACATTTTTTCTGCTCCCTCTTCCTCAGTAGTCCCTGAGCTTTGCTAGGAAGAAGCCTGGAGTAGATGGCGGGAAGAATAAATGGGTTAATCTCCTTCAGTGCTGAGGACTCACAATTTCTTATTCTTAGCACTTTGACCACTTCTGGATTTCTTTATTGACTGCTTCTCACTGAAAAAAAAAAAAAGAAAGAAACTTTCTCTGAGCAAGGTTAGGAGCAGCCTGGGTCTACGGCTATGAACACAAATATTTAGACAGCAATGAAATGACTTTTAAAATTCTGAGAAATGTTGAGTACTTAAAAATGAGTTATTTTGTTTGTTTTGATTTTTCCCCTTTGTTTCATTTTGTGTTTTTGAGACACGGTCTTACTGTGTAGCTCTAACTGGCCTAGAACTTTCTATGTAGACCAGGTTAGACCTGAACTTACAGAGATCTGCCTACATCTGCCTGTCAGCTGCTGGGATTAAAGGCATGTTTCACTATGCCTGGCAAAGACAAGGTGAGGTGGTTTTTTTTAATCTTATAACTTAAATTTATTTTTCACATTTAATAGTGTTTCCCTGGTTCCTGGTACAGAGCTCCCAAGGCTCTTGGGATAGCCCAAGTATCAGGAGCACATCTGGAATGCTGATAACTCTTGGCAACGGAGCTCCAGCTGGTCTGTAGGGTATCCAAAGAGGCCAAGCCATAGTCAGAAGCCTGGAACTTTATTACCCAGTCTCTCTTTCCCAGAGTGATAAAGATAGAGATGGAGTCAGTTACCAAGGCTACAGTTATGTTTGCATAGCAAAGCCCTCATAAAATCACCAAACTAGTAGGGTTTGGGAAGCCTCTGAGTTGTGAACACATTCTGGTACTGGGAGGATGATGCACTCTAGTACAATGTTTCATGGCTCTTGTATGTGTGTAAGCCATATCCCTTCAAAACTCTGAGCTGTGACTATATGAATGTGTCTCTGTGTACAGGTACCTGCGGCAGCTAGAAGAAAGGATTTGATTCCCTGGAATTGGAATTATGGGTATTTGTGAGCTATCCAACATGAGAATGAGGAACCAAATATGGTTCCTCTGGAAAAGCAGTATGGCTCTTAACCACTGAGTTACCAATCCAGCCCCAACACTTACTTCAAAGGACACAAATGAGGAGCTAAAAACCTATATAAGAAGAAATCTGTGAAGTTCCCCAGCATGAGAGTTTGTTTCCCTGGTACTAGAGTGCACCATATTTTCTTTTCATATTATCCATTCATCTGTTGATGAGCATCTATGCTAGTTCTATATGTTCATTATTGTCACTAGAAACACATGATTCCCTTTTTTCCCACCCTTTGTCCTTGTTTCCAACCTCTTCAAAAAGCTTTGGTACCTTTAAAAGCTTTGGTGCCTTTAAATAATAATATCTTAAGACAAGGTTTTCATTTGCTTATTTTAAAATCCTTTGGGATGTAATATCTGTGTGTTTCTGTAGTTAACCTGCATAAATAGCATGGTTTGTAATCTCTAATTTGTTTTGTAGTTAATAGTATTTCTAAATCTGAGTAATGTGTAAGTATTGTTAAACTGCATAGAAACCCTTCCTTTCCACTTTGTTCTGCTGGTGGTGACTAGGTACACATAAGCAGTATTTTGACATAACGGGGATAAAACTAGCAAAGGGCACAACCAGGGTCATCTGCTTTGGTCACAGTGTTTTAAAACAGCAATAGAAAAGTAACTAAAGCAACTCTTAAATAGGAAACACATTCATAGTCAAAATTACAAGAAGTAAAGTTTATTTAGTCTCATTTACAAAGTTCTGTCTTCTGGTGGGTATCCAGTGTAAACCATGTCTGGGGTCCCTTTGGAGTCTGTGCGTGTTAAGCAGACACATCTGCAGACCAACTCTCTCCTCCTACATGGACAGGAGAAGCACAGTGTCCACTGCTTATATGCCCTTCAGAGCCTATTGCCTTCACTTGTCTCTTCCAGTCACTGCAGGGTTCACCAGCTCATGATAGCCTCCAGCCACTGTCTCACTGGTACAAGCTGGTACACATCACATGCTGTCTGAACCATATGCCACTTGCCTCCTGCCCCTGTTTCCATACAAAGCATGGGACTATGTGAGATCCTTATTTTTACGTAAGACAAAGCACGGAAAGAAGGGGGAAAATGTCCCATGGGTCTGCGTTTTAACTAGTGGAGATCAGAAACCAGATAAAATGTCCTTGTTCTTCTACATTGTCTGAACTGAAGTGACTTTCCTGTGGCTCTTGAAGTATGGTCTCATGACCATGATATGAGGCTTCCCCTCATAATGGGGAAGTCAGCCACCTTTAATAGTGGCCATTTCCATGCATGTTTTTGTACTGACCTTTGGCTTCAGAGATCCCTTGTCCTTACTTCCTGAGATGTGACTCCTAAAAGTACTTGCAATTAAAATGATGAGACACTTTGATTCAAATCATTATTCTCATTAGTCAGATTAGAAGGGTTTCGTGACATGTAGTTACTGAATAAAAGATCTTGTCAATGTTTTTCGTGGCTAGAGAGATGGTCAGTTAGTAAAGTGCTTATGGACTTGAGCAGACATGAGGACCTGGGTTTGAGTCCTCAGCACCCGAGTAAATAACCACACTTCTAATCCTAACCCAGGGAAATAGAGACAGGAGGACCCCAGGGGCTCCCTGGCTAGCCTCTTTAGCCAAATCCATGAGCTCCAGGGTCAGTGAGAGACCCTTTCTCAAAGAAGAAGGTGGAGAGTGATCAATGGAGCCATTCAGAGCTGACCTCTGGCATTCACATATGTGCATAGGTGCTTACATACACATACATAAAGACCATTAAGTTAAAATAAATAGGAAATCATGAGAATGAAGAGACAGAAATCTTTGTTTATCTAACCAAAATAGTTCATTTGATTTAGATATACCATATACCATTTTATGTATTATATGATACTACAAATATAAATTCTAAAATACTGTCACTTTCAGTGTATTTATATTTTAATAATTTAATACATAGTGGGACATTTAAATGATGAGTAAATGTTAATATATAAATTTCAGTATTATATGCCATTGATAATACTGTTTAGATGTTAGCAGAGATTAAATATTAATTATATTCAACTATTTAGTTTTGTAAGAATAAGATACTTTTGGACAAGGCACCTTTTCAGAGAAAGCTCCTTTCCTAGGAATTTTAAATTTCTGAAACAATTTCATAAGAATCTAAACTTTATACATTTATAGGAATGTGATAGGTGTGTGTAATTACATTAAAACATAGTCCTATGGACATATTTCTGTATGTGATATAGGTTTTAGACGGTCATCTGCTGGTACCATGCTAATTCCTTCGAAAGTGAATGTTTCTGCCTAGGGTCCCTTTTCTCCTTCTACCCTGCAGTGAAATGCAAGAACGACCCATTTAATTTTTCTCAGCATGACCCGAAAAATCTTCGTCACAGAATATACACATAAGATTTTTGTGATTGTTTTTCTGACAGGGACAAAAGCAACAGTTGGTGTGAACTGTTCCTTGCTTAGTATTCCACTCCTGTTGGAACAATTCAATATGACAAGCCTGAGCTGAGTGATTAAGGTATCTGTTTTTGGATCTGCCAGAAGGAAGACTTTTCACATCTCTTAAATTTTCAGGAAGTGTCTTTATGTCATTTTCTTCTATATTAATGCCCTCTAGTGTATCTCCTCTTGCTCAGTGGCCTCTGCATCTGGAGACAGGGGCATGGCATACTGTCTCTAACTCCTGAGTGAAGGGAGGTTCATTGGTTAGACTCCCGTCAGCCATGATTACGACATCAATTTCTTAAGAAAAGAAGTTTGTAGCAGGTAGCCTGTTAAAATTTAGATTGACTTTTTGGAAAGTAGACTGTAGAGATTAGGCAAGGATGGGTCGCTTTAGCCACAGAGCAGTCAAGAAGTAAATCTACTGGAGAAAGCACAATGAACGGTTATTATAAATTCAAAACCAGGTCTGGTGCTGCTCCTTTGTTTCTCACTTGCTGGTCACATTTATCATTCTGTCAAAACTTGTCCTGTTTCAAATGCAAGGTCTGATTATAGCCTCTCTGTCACCCTGCAGGCATGAAGTTCAGAAAACTGCTCTCGCCTCACAGCGAGTAGTCACAGATCCTGATATGAGGGTTTTGGAAGAGATGCCATTGCTATCGTAGACTGAAACCTCAAGAACAAAAGTGACCTTTAAGTGTTGGCTTGCAGCTAAATTTAAATCATTTGCTTGGAAAAGGAGGCTGTTAGAAATTTAAATCAGAAAAAGAGATAAAGCCAAGAAAATGGGAGCCTGAGAGCTGTGTGAGCTCAGAAGGTGGAGGTTGTTGATCTAGCTCAGAACTGGTGCCAGTTAACCCAGCCACCAAGCCCTGGAGGGCTAGAGAAGACAGCTTGATTTCATTGTTAAATATTTTTATATTAATAACAAGTGCCACTCCTCATACCTTTATAAGGAATTTAGGATTATGAAGTCCTGCTGCCTTCATTGTCCCTTTACAGCGTCAACCTTGTCCCTTTCTTCTCTCCCTCCACAAGTCTCTACTGACACTATCTCACTTGCTGATGTGGGATTCCCCTCTGTATGCTGTGAATACCATTGCTTAATAGAGAAGCTTCTTTAGGCCTCCGACTACAACTTGCCACATTCATTTTCATTCTGGGCCAATCTCCGTTTCAGAAATATTGTGGGGAAACATTTATGAGAATGGTTTCAGGTTATTACCTTAATTAATAAGCTGTTTAGCTACCTTCTTTAAAAATGTCTATTTTAGGCTAAACATCCACAAACTATATCATGTACAATGACCCCCGAGTGACATTTTTACCAGCGTGGTAGAACTTTGGGTTATAACTGTCTCAGAGCTTGGTATCTAGGAATAAGAGGGAGACTTCTAGGACAGAACTGAGGGAAGAATGCTGGCACTGGACAGAGCTTTCATTCTCATTGCAACACTACAATCATACTGCAGACTTGTCCCATATTCTGATTAAAACATTTCTGGCTATTTCTCTATCTTGTTTTAAAGCAGTCCCATCTTGCTCATGTGTGCTTAATTTTAGGGATATAAACAATAAAAGATAAGGAAATAAATAACCTTCAAATAATAACCAAATGATACTCTTTTCATCTGTTACATAGTCAAAATGGAAAAAGAAAATCATTGAGTAAACTTTTATACTGCCTGAACCACCTCACTTCAAATTTGAGACTATTGTGCTTTGGATTGCAGTTTTTTACTGTATAATGCAAACTCTGTTCTGACAAAACACAATGGTTTAATTATAGAAGGCAAAGACTTTTCATACTTCTTCAGCACTTTCCAACCATGGTTCTTCCGAGTATATCATATTTATATATCTATGGATAGCACAGGGTTAGAATTTTTGTTTTTTAATGTTGTTATTTGAGGTATTAACTTGAATATCACAAAGCAAAAGTTACACGAAGTCTGGATTGAAATAGGACAGACTATCCAACACTCCTAAACTTACCCTAACTATACTTCTGCCATTTTGTATTATATATTTATATGGACTAAATTCTCTGTGTTGACAAATATAAAATCAAGATATCAATCAGTTTTGGAAAATGCCAAAGGTTATTTTTGCATCCTGCCGTATCAAATTTCCAACAAGATTTGATTCTTTAACACAAAATAAGCAAGCATATAATCCCATTAGTATGTAAATTATCTTTCATCTTTAATGATTAGTAAATATATATATATGTATATGAAAGAATTCTTGAGACATAAATGATGTTACATTTTTCAATCAGTAAATGTTTGGTTTGTGCTGTAGGAGAGCAGGCCCTTTTGTTCCATCCCGCCCGGCTAGCTTACACCCTAAATAATCATCTTGGGTCATGAAAAAGTTTCAGGCATGAAAGAATCATGAGGAAACAGTGTGAAGGGTTAGTCGGGGTTGCTTTCCCTGGACACTCTTATTCATCTCTGTTGATAACATTTATATGCTGGTGAATCCCTGTCCTATGCCTAGAATCTAAAACAGAGCTTCTTGGTAAACTCTACATTCTCCCTCAAGCCCTAGTCTAAGAGACAGATCAACACTGACCTATTTAAGTGGAGGTCTGATTTTCCCCAAGCTCTAGTCTCCTCCCACTCATACAGATCTGATAAAAAAATCAAAATAAGTAAAACATCCAGTCGGTCATATGCAGAGGGAGGCCTTTGACAATTTCCCATTCATCTGCTGTTTCTATCTACCCCCAAACTTTATGTTACTTCATCCCTGTCCATAGTGCTGCTCTGGACAACGAAGCCCACCACGCTTTCTCACCGATAGACACTACCAGCTCTCGCGATGCCTTGTTCCCAACCCCCTCTCCTTTCCTCTCTCTTTTCCTCACAAGTGTGAAGTATTTTTAAAATGCAGGTCAGATTGCTGTCACCACCTCACTTTTCACTCTTTAGTGTCTTTCTCACCACATTTGGAATAGAGTTTAAGCTTTTAAATTAGCAGCCTACGAGATTATTTTCTGTCTCTCCATTGGCCTGAAGTCACTATTCTGTAGCATTGTCGTTGGTGTCCCGGGGGACAGGGCCACTGCTGTACTCTTTACCCTCCTGTGCAACCTGGCTCATTTTCATACCCATACAACTCAGCTTATGAGCTACATTTTCATCAGGTTCTGACAGAAGTAAGTGTCTTTTTCTATCTCCCTTGTCTACTTTTCTCTCCTGGTAGGAAATTCAACTTTGTTGTGTTCTGTTCTGTTTATCTTCCTGCTGAGTATGTCTGGCACTTCATGAGCTCTTCTAGGTAACGCTGAATCCCCAGAGGTCACATCTCTTATTTATTTTTGATCTTTAAATCTCCAGTGTCAGACTTAGTTCTTACCATTAAGGTATTCAGTTAGTATTTAGTGAGATGCGAAATAATATTTATTAGACCATTGCTTTCTCTAGCATAAAAATATGACATAGTATAAACATATAAGTTTAATGATTAAGTTATAATGAAATCCTTAGCTAGATCTAACCATTGTTAAAATAGTCACATCGTTGTTTGGGGGATTAACCAAAAACTTTCTGATTAGTATTGAAGCTGATTCCACAGAAAGCAATACATGCCAGATACTATAAATCTGACCAAAAGCTTATAGCTGGTGAGATCACAGGTCACAGACAGAAAATTACTACTGATGATTTGCTGAAAAGACATGTTATCAAACTGCTTTTTAAATATTTTTGCTTTTGTTCTGAGACTAATATTGGCTTTAGCTTTGATCAACGAGGCTTCTTTTAAATAAAGTTAATGCAAATTAAAGTGAATTGTTCAGCCCCATATTGGGCATCTAACTGTATCACTCCATCTAAGGCCCCCGTATGATTGCAGAGTGTGTACCAAAAGATGTTACTGTGGCATACAGAGAGGAGTGCTACAAAATGCTCTCTACTAGATATGATATAGCCATTGCCATCATAGGTATGTAGAAGCTGTGGCTATTTTCAAAAGACCTTCACACACACACATACACACACACACACACACACACACACGAGCGGGAGTGGATGGGAGTGTGAAATGGTGTATTATTACAACACATATACATATATGAACTTGTGAAAAAATAAATTTAAAAAGTTTTAAGGCAATACATATCAAATATTTGTGAAGAAAAGAATTCATGCAAAGGTACTTAATAATATTGACTAGAAGTTGTAAGTTTCTAAGCAGAATGTAGAATAATAGCATTTGTTCTTAAGTACAATTCTAAACATATTCCTGCCTTCAGGAGTTTTATTGGGTTTCTTCCTAGAAATGACAGTCTTATATAGGAAAACATCTTTGCCATTTATATCCTATAAATCAGATCACATAATTATGCTTACTAATTATACAAATTTTACTCATCATCTCATATACATCACAGATCCCTAAAGGTTTAGTACAATTCCTCCATGATATTGTATCTTTTAAAAAGCAAATCTTATGAGAGTTTGTCTCTGGCCAAAATTAGAGTGGGTTTTACTATATCTTCTTGTTTTCATACTTTCGGGGGTAATTATAAATGATTATGAAATGGTATAAGCTATTTTTAAAGTCACTTAAATCCTAAGTAGAAAAATACAGAGATTTTTAGAACAATCTAGTTGACTAGGTGAATACTTTCCAAATAGTGTGAAAAAACATTAATTGCATGTACACTTTTCATGTAGATACAATGATAAAAATTGGTGTTGTTCTTGTAGCTTGGAATGTTTATCAGTGTGTGTCTGTTCCCTGTAGGAAACATATTACTAGTCTTGATCTTCTCTGCATTGTTGGCATACAAAAGAATTCCACAATCACCCATATTAGAGTATAACAAAGGTTTATTTATCTGGGACTAAACTCACAGAAAGAGTAGCTATCTGCAGTCCCTGGGAATTGGAACTGAATCCAACAGCCGAGGCCCACACACGATTTTCCTCTGCATTTATAGCACATGATACCATGCCCAAAGTGGGCTGGTATCTTAAAGGTTATTGGCTAAAGGAGTTCCCACAGCACCTCCCCCTTTTTTCTAAATAAAAGAATTTTGAACCTAATATCAAACTATATACAATAAGAACAAATATTAGGCATTTTCCAGGGAAAATAAGAGGCAAAAACATGCATAAAAATAGAATTACAACCAGCATGAACAACATCAAACAAGAAACATATGCTAAATGTTTTAATAATTATCTTACCCTAAGGAGTCTAAATCTTATATTTAAAATGCTTTGGCTATGTCATGAGAGGAAAGTAACTATGACTATCTAGTCTTTAGCCTTATCAAAGACCTGAGAAGGGAAATAATATTACTTGAGTAAACAGGAAGTGCAAAGAAACAACTTCCAAAAGATGCAAGAAATGATAGAGACAACTGGCTACTTGGGCAATCACCCAAAGTCTCATTTATAAGATTGGGGTAATCAACTTTGGCTAAGGCCTAGAGAAACTGACAGACCATTTTCAGAGTCAGGAAAATTTGAAAAACCATCTTACCCTGTCTTGGCAGTGTTTGGCAGTCTTTCTGTTTGTATTTTGCTTGTTTATATTTTTTTAATGGTTGAGGCAGGGACAGTTTTCTTTTTTGGCCCAAAGGTCAGCTTTGCCAAAAAGAAAACAAGCTTCATGTGGAGTGCCTTTGGTGCCCAATATTCTCCCAGGAATAGATCAGTGCTGCCAGGTTAAATAACCTAAGTTATTTAAATGCCATATTCTGAAGTTTTTTGAAGTTTTTCAAGATCACCTATCTATGCAGATTATAATTTTTATGCATCTAAAGAACCTGATTAGTCTAACTATATATGTGTTAAACATGGATGACTATTGATATGTAATTCTTAATACCTATATAGTTTAAAGATTACAGCTTTATATTAAAATTAAACAATTTCTAAACAAGTGTGCAGCAAATGAGGACAATGACCTCAAAATGTAAACAATATATAAGTATCTTGATCAGAGGTAGAAATGTATAGTTCAATATAATAAATATATTCTAAGATTGCATCAATACACAGAATATCTTAAGCAAAGTAGAAACATGCATGCATACAATATGACAAAATGACTTTGCAAAGGTGCAAAAATATTGCAAACAGAAATAGGAGCATATTCAATATAAGAAATATAGTTTGAATTTGTATCAATATAGAAGACAATGTAAATTGTCTATAAATAATAGCTCACAAGTAATAATCTAATATACCTAGAAAGCTACACCCACATTTCCAAAATGATTGTTTATAAATGTTTGTTTTCATTTAAAAGGGATTCATTAAAAATGATTAAATGGTCACTTCAATCTCTTTCTAAAATAAGAGGGGGAGATATGATGTAAGATTGAATATAAATACTTTGCATTGGTATGTATCTTGGTTTATTGATACAAATTTAAGGTTAATTTTGTTATAATATATATATATATATATATATATATATATATATATATTTCTGCTCTTGTTTATGGTATTGTGTTTGTTCAGCCCATTTAAATTGTAATGTATAGTTAAGAAATATAGACTAAGACATTTGTAATAGTCAAACTGTAGTCATGTTAGTTTTGTTTTCTAGATGTATAGAGATATATTTCAGATGGATAGGCATTCTTCAAACCTTTCAAAGACCTACAGAATATGATATTTAAAATGTTTTAAAAACTTAGACTTTTCTAGACAGTGAGAGATGTCTGCTTCTGGCAGCATCAATTAGTTCAGAGAGGTTGATGGATATGGAAAAACTTGTTATAAAATTTTCCTTCAATGTGATAAGGCTAGCCATTGGGGCAAGAAACTGATCATGCTTGGACTGCTTGAGAGTATGCTATATAAACTGAAAATCCAGGACCTACAAAAAAAAGACTGCTAAACTTTCAAAAAGATGGGATGGTCCTTTAGGGTTCTTGCTTCACCGAAGAAACTGTCAGACATTCTGCAAGACACAGAAGAAAGTGATTGAATAGTCTTCCAAATTTCCTGTTTTATAGAAAAGTCTGTCAGATATTATGGGCCTATAGACTGAAGATGGATGACCCAGTGTTACAAAAGAACTTTGGGTGACTCTCCAGGCATCGAGATGTCTCTGTCAATTCTAGAGTTTTGGAAGTTGCTTACAATGTACATCCTATTTCCTTAGATAATAGTATATCCTTCTGGGGTCTATGGTAGAGTTGAAGACAGATAGTTATAGTTTTCCTCAATTATGATAAAAGATACATGAGATATAAAACTTTAGACTCATAAATATATTGTAACTCTAATTCTTGCTTGATACCAATTTTTATATTCAATTTTACTATGTGAAAGTTAAAACTTTCCTTTCAAATTAGACAGAAAAGGGAAGGTAATATGGAATGTCCTTCTGTATATGTGTTGCTTTTATTGGTTGATGAATAAAGCTGTTTGGGCCAATGGCTTATCAGAGTAAAGCCAAGTGGGATATCCAAACAGAGATAAAGAGAGGCAGTGGGCTAAGTCAGAAAGATGCCATGTAGTTGTCAAAGGAAAAAGACACTAGAACAGAACCTTACCTGGTAATGATACACAGATTAGTAGAAATGGGCTAATTTAAGATATAAGAGCTAGCTAAAAATATGCTTGAATTGTTGGCCAGTGTTGTAATTAATCTAATTTCTGTAGATTATTCAGGCTGGCAGCCATGAAATGAAAGACTAGCCTCTGTCTACTCTGTGTAGAGACTGATTTTTTTTACATGACCTAGGAATAAATTCATCTTAGATTATGAGTTCTATGGGGAGGTTGTAAGATTTTGTTAGTGACTTAAGGTTTATAGCATATACCTGGGGTATTAATGGAAGTCACTATTGGATCCAGAAGTATCAAGTTTTCTGGTTGGTGGAATAGAGTTCTAACTAATATGTGTTGAGTGTGGGTGTGTTAGGCTGGGTCTCAAGGGATAAAACAATTTAAAATAGGAAAAAGAATAATAGGGAGAGAAAAATCTATCCAAGAACTCTCCTCTGTTGAGGTATCAAATGTAGAGACTTTTGCCTCAAAGAAAGATGAAATGCAAACTTTGACTTTCTATAGATACCTTTATGATCAGTTTTCCAAGCCATAGAAACATGATGTGCTTAAGAAGCCCACCCATTCTTAGTTCTCTGATGCTCTCATTGAGTTACTAGATTTTATTTTCTCCAGTGGTCCCATGCTGGATACTGTTGTGATCATAAACACCTCTATGTTCAACCTCATAGTGGCATGTCATATATATATATAATGATGATCAGACTTCATCTCATAATTCTCCAATAAGAACATTTCTCCCTTATCAAATCTATTATTTATTCTTAGATCTCAGTAGTGAACTCTATGTGCGTGGTTAGGGTCCTGAACTGATCAGAATTTATGTAGAGAGTTTATTGTAACTCATGATTTAGGGGTTCAATTTGAAGACTGCATATCTCTAATTAGTTGTATATGTACTCTATTGATAGATTTTTTTGTCAACTCCCATGTCTTCTCTTTTGAAATTGTTTTATAATTCTAGATTATTCCTGATACACTAAATGACTTATGTTAATGAGGTCACTTATAGAGAGCCCTGTAGATTATTTTGGAGGAGAAAATATTAGTGTTGTCCATAAAAATTTGTCTTCTTAAAAGCATTTATGTATTTACTATTTTTTCACATTATTACTAAACAATGGGTTTCACACAGTGCAGAATGTAATTGATATCCTTAGAAAGGTGGCCCAATATTATTAGTAGAGGTAAAGGCCTAATCATTATTGAGCACATTCATGGACTTGGTTCTAGTGAAAGATGGAGAAAGCAAGAGTGGCCATTGGATTGATGTTTGTCATAAACTCTGCCTACATGGGACCAGATGATGTCTTCATTGTACAGAGAAATTGAGGAGGCAGGATTAGTGACACTATAAAAACTTTCCTCTATGTTAGTCAGTTCCATGAAACTATAATGAAATCAGTGACACAGAGGTTGGGGAGCTCAGAAGTAGAATCTCTGTGTATATGATTAAGCTCTGAACTATCCTAGATTTATGCAGATAGACTTTTTTTGTAGCTTATGGTTCTGGTGATCAAGGTGAAGTCTAGGTGGCTCTAATTTTTATCCTCTGGCAAGAGGAACTCGTCACAACAGAAGTGTGTAGGAGTGAGTGTGCATATCACAAACCAAGAAACAGAAAGATGATTGGTCAGAGACCAACAGAGTTCTTAGGAACATGTCTGCAAGACCTAGGACTTCCCAGTAAGCCTTGCCTCTTAAAAGTCCATGGTATTTTCAATATTACCTTTAAGTAAGTCAAGTTTTCAATGTACAGATCTTCTGCTGATCTTCATACTATAGCAACCCCTAGATTTCCAGGAGAGTCTGCTTGTACTCCAGAGCATGTTTGCCTCAGTCTCTTTTCTTTAGCAAGCTTTATGTGTTACCTGCCTGTTAGCTCTGCCAGAAGCTTAATTGAGTCATATGCTATCTAGTTCCTAGAAGGATTTCAGTTACCAACTTCAGCATGATCTAGGGTTAATTATAACTCCTGTAACCTCTGAGTTTCTCACATATTTTTTCTGTCTGTTACCAGGGATTACTACAACAACATGCAGTCTTCTCTGAGATGGTAATTTATTCTGTAGCTTTCTAGAAAAACATTTTTCTTTGAGTTTATCTCCTTGAGGTCTGTTATTATGTGGTCTCAAAAGAACTGCTGTGAATCTGTCAATTCACTTAAATTGGAGATGTGTTCAAAGATGTTGTCTACTAGAAGTTACCTTTGTACTTAAAAGATTCGTGGGAATTCTTGGTTAAATTATCATGGAGAAGCAACTCCTTATATTTTTCGTGGCTTGAAAATAATAGATTTACAGACTGCTTATACAAATTTCCCTAGACAAAGCTCTCTTATAGAACTCTGACTTCTTGAGAAGAAGTGTATTTGCAGTTCAGGCTCTAGTTCCAAGGATTTTGTTCACAGCGATTATCAAGCTTCTTCTTAGGACTCAGAAATTGTGACTTCCTGCTTCACTGAAAGATCTGTACTTTGGCTGCAGCCTTTAAATACTTGTCATATCTGGATTTCTTTTTCATGTTGGTATAAAGACATGCAGAAATTATTTTCTGATGTTTATTTATTAGCTTATTCAATGAGCAAGGAAGGCATGCAGTGTGTACAGCAGAGATTTAAAAAAAAAAACCAGCCTTTTCCTGAAGGTGTGCTTATGACCTGATAGTGGAAACAAGGAAGAAGATTAATAATATCAACTCTATAGTAGAGACTCTGAAATATAAGGACCAGCTGTTGGATATCTTGCCACATTTATACTCTAGCACTCAAAAAGTGGAAGCAGAAGTATTACTATAAAATCAAGGCCCGCCTAGGCTACATAAGTAAGAAGAAAGAGGTATATAGCAAGACCTCAAACATACAGACAAAACATCAAAGGAGAAAGAGTTGAAAGGATGCAATGATATATTTTATAAACGAAGTTTCTGTGGCATCAGTCCCCAAAGAAACAGAGAAAACCCCATGTCGTGCTATCTACCAGGTTCAGTGAAGCCTTGGGGATGTAATGCCAAAGGAGATGTCCAGATGATTATTTTTATGCCCCCTGTAGTCCTCTCTCTTATTTCCAACCAGTTTATACACCTTAGTGATAAAACAAAAAATAAAACAAAATTTATGAAAGTGGGCATTATAGTCTAGTACTGTGATGTATAATAATAATAATAATAATAATAATTAGTAGTAGTAGTAGTATTTGGAGTAGAGAACATTGGTGCCAAACACTGTTCTTGGTGAGGGTCAGGCTCAGATCTAACCTGATGCACATATGGAAGAAAAGGATGCCATGGACATAATAAAATTCTCAGAAAGCATTATGATCTAATGTTCTAAGTCCTCTGTGTACAAGGGGTGAGGATTGTGTGTGGCTGGGCCATGCACAAACCTTGCTGACATGTTCTGAAGAATGGGGGAGCCATAATATTTCCATGGTTTTTCTTTTGTGTTACTGAATGGGAAGGAACCCTGCTGGATCTGTCTAGGAAACATGGAATTTGGACTGTATGGTTAGGGTTTAAGGTTGATGCACAGACGAAAAGTTACGATTTCCCAGTCATGTGTAAGTGAGTTGTGGTTTAACAAGTGAAAAAAAAAGGGGGGACTAGTTTGATCCCATGCTTGTTCACTCCTAGTCCAGTTGGAGTTGGTGAGCTCCCATTAGCTCAGGCAAACTGTCTCAGTGGGTGAACCCCTCATGGTCTTCACTTCCTTGCTCATATTCTCACTCCTTCCACTCTTCAACTGGACCTTGGGAGCTCAGTCCAGTGCTCCAATGTGGTTCTCTGCCTCTGTTTCCATCTGTTGTTGGACAAAGTTTCTATGGTGATAATTTAAGATAACCATCAGTCTGACTGAAGGACAAGGCCAGTTAAGACACCCTCTCCTCTATTGCTTAGGGTCTTAGCTGGGGTCATCCATGTAGATTCCTAGGAACCCTCTAGTCTGTCTGAATGTGGTTGACAGTTGGGGGAGACTTAGGGGCCACTGACAGTGGCACTGGGATTTGTCTCTACTGCATGTACTGGCTTTTTGGAATCCTATTCTTTTTGGATGTATACCTTGCTCAACCTAGATGTAGTAGGGAGGGCCTTGGACTTGGCACAGGGCAGGGTGCTTTATTGGATCAGGGAGGGGTGGGAGAGTGTGTGGTTATACAAGAAGAGAAAGCAGAGACAACAGTGCTGAAGCTTGGATTCCACTGCCTTGTAAGTGAAGCAAGGACTTAAAAACTGCTCTGCAGGAAGAATTAAAAACAAAAGAAAGTACTAAGGATAAATCCTGGTCCCACTGCCAGTGGCTCTAAAGACTATCCAAGCCTCACAACTGTCTGCCACATTCAGTGGGCCTAATTTGGTCCTGTGCTGGTTCAGTGCTTGAACTGGCATTTAGGAGACCTGGCATCTAGGAGGAAGAGGGCCTTGGTCCTGCCTCTAAGTTAAGTGTCTGACTTTGTTGACTCCCCATGGGAAGTCTTACCCTTCCTGAGGAGTGGATATGGGAGTAGAGTGAGGAGAAGATGGAGGAAGGGGGAGGGGATGGAGTGGGAATGGGGATAGCTATGTAAAATGAAAAGAGTCTATTAAAAATAATTCTTAATAAAAACAAAAAGAACAAAAAATGAATTACAAACTCACACAGTAAAAAGGCTTATGGAAAAGAACAAGAGAAAGAAAATCATGGGTTCCATGAGCTGCAGCTTACTTGTTCCTAGGGCTACAGAGAAGTCACTCAGATCAAAGCCCAGATTCCCCTGCTTTTGGAAAACAGGAAATTAAGTTGCTCTTATTGTGAGAA
The DNA here is from genome assembly GCF_037038515.1 of Microtus pennsylvanicus. Taxonomy (NCBI): domain Eukaryota; kingdom Metazoa; phylum Chordata; class Mammalia; order Rodentia; family Cricetidae; genus Microtus; species Microtus pennsylvanicus. The sequence goes on along the minus strand of NC_134580.1, from coordinate 114,283,846 downwards.
AAATATCAATGGACAGAGGAATGGAAGGCACATGTTGGGGATTCTATGGGATGTTATCATCAGAAGTGTCTTCTTACTATTGATTTACGATCAGACAAGGCAAGCTAGGATTCCTGAGTGTCTTATTATTAGAGACGAGTCTTGTTTTACATGATATTCCTGTCTTCTCAATTCTCTGTTTCAAATTCCTCCCTCCCCCTTCTTTGTTTCTACTCAAAGTAAATTGTGTCTCCCCTAGGGACCCTCTGATTCTATTTTCTCCTTTTAAAGTATAATTAATTATATGGATAATTTTATTAATTATAACTAAATATAAATACTTAATTTATTAATAATAAATATTAATCAGTTCTGTGAATGCATGCCTGTGTGTACAGGCAGGCATGGGCCATGGCATGCATGCAAAGGTCAAGAGACAACTGGCAGGAGTCAGTAGTTGCCTTCCGCTTCTGTCGAGGTAAGGTCTCCTTTGTTGTTTCTTCAGTGTAGTGTTCTCCAGACTAGCTAACCTGAAGACTCTAGAAAACTCAGTCTCCACTTCCTATCTTTCAATATGAATGCCGGGATTATGCATATGTGCCACTGCATCCAGATCTTATGGACTCAAAGTGTCAAATTCAGGTACTCAAGGCTTCTGTGGCAAATACTTTAATACCCACTGAGCCATCCTACCTGTCCTTCATTTGTTATCATAGCTAAACAAAATTGGTTAACTTCTTTATATAAAGTGATCTAGAAATGACATAGTGTCTTCTACTTCAGTAAAGTTGGAATCTTAACCACGATACTCAAAATTTCCAGGTAGGAGATTCAGTTCTAGGGATTTCAACTACAATACTACAGCTACTGGAGGATGTTCTGAAGGGTACTGTTTGCTTTACCTCAACAGGAAACAAGACTTTTCACTAGTCATGGAGAGACTGGTAGTGGAGATAGAAAGGCCCTGGAGAATAAATCTCCTAAAATGAAACACATTGCTCCCTCATCTCCCTCAAACTGATGCTTATATCATAACTGCATCTTGGATGTTGAAAGGCCTTCATGATTTGCATCAGTATCTTTTTGCAAATGTATGAAGATAATGTAGGAAGAAATAGATCCTTCATCATTGGGATCATTTCTAGGTCACTTAAAAAATTTAGTTCAATGGGAAAATGATTCTTTTAGTCCAAGGGTGATCTTTAATACTTTTTAATTTTATTTTTATTTAATGTATGTGTGTGAATGTATGCCCATGGAGGCCTGAAAATGGACCAATCCCCAGAGCTAAGTTGCAGGTGATTGTGAGCTGCCAAATGTAGGTACTGGAAACTGAACTCAGCTGTCCTGTGGATGAACAACAAACACTCTTTACTGCTGAGCCATCTCTCCAACCCACTAGGCTTATATTTTACTGATGCCAGCGCATATGGCGCTCATAAGTAACTTTGTACCAAATTCCGAAGGTTAAGGAACAGGGGATGTCTTACCCCATCCTCTCCTGAAATTAGGGATAAATTCAAAAGGGTTTGATTTTTTTTTAGAACTCCTGCTCTTTCCCTTCTGAACCTACACATAAGGAACCATGAAAAGATCCACTTCTGACTCAAGCCATCTTTAGGCACAGTGTCATCTTCCAACTTCTTGGAAGGTACAGTGTTCAGTGCTGATAAAGTCATCTTGAATACTAACTACTGTTGATGAGAAGCACAGGATTTATGTATGAGCCCCATTTGGGGGAAAATCTGAAAATGTGGAGTCTTCCCTGGAAACCTTTCCCCTTGAAAGATTTGAGAGTTAAGGGAGCTTTTAGACTAGAAGAACATTCCCACCTTAAGAATGTTGTTTACTGAACTGTGAGACACTTGACGTATATTTGGGAAGGAAGGGAATCTTGATAATTATCTGTCCACAAGAACATACCCTGGCAGCAAAAATGAAGCAAGAATGTTAGTTTCTTGGACAGAGGAGTTGTGATTTAGGCATAATATTTGTTGCATACAGTGTGCCACAAAGGAAACAAGACAGCACACTCTTTGAATCAGTTAGTCTAAGTGGGACTGAGAAGTGATATAGCTCAGCTAGGGCTTCCCTAAGGCCATGCCAGGAGAACTGACAGGGCACCAGTTGTGAACAGAGACCAGGAAAGCAAAAAGGAAAATGCTTCCATGGAGGTTTTTACAGGGTAACAATCAGCTTTCTCTATCTATGCACTGAACAATGGCTTGTATAGGCTCCTTCTCGTCCCCACAGCTCTGTAGGAGCCAGCACTACAGGTTCTCGCTCCTCAGTTTTGTTCAGCCAAAGGCAGTCAGCAGCTTGGGATTTGGGTGATGATGCAGAAGGAGGTCACTCTGACCCCAATTTAGAGCTTGTCTGGGGCTGTATTGCCTGGAGGATGTTCTGTGACAGAACTTTCAGAAATCTGTCAGTGTGGGGTGTCCACGGATCTACTGTGATGTCAACGAGAGATTCTGGCATTTCTAGAGGACACACATTTTGATGATGTACAGGTTGAGATGCTTTCACAATTCTTAGTTTAATGGCTTAAATTTTCTGTGCATTAGCACAAAAGCTGTTGCCATGGCTGTGATTAAATTTGCTGTTAGCATCCACTGTTACAAGATCAAACTCAGTAAAGGAGATGCATTCTTTAATCTGTGTATGTTTTGAGAAAATAGCAAATGTTCTGATTTTTGTTTCCTACAAAGATGAACTTCAATATACATATTTTACATGTACCAACACAAGGTAGAGATCACTATTTTAGCCCGTATTAAAATTAAACTGTAGAAATATGTAACTAAGTTTTGCTAGACAATAAATAATGAGCAATCAAAACTCACTATTACCTCATTCATTTTATTGTTGTTGATGTTTACATCTGCCATATTTTTAAGGAAGAAAAGTATGTGGATGAAGAGCTAGTCCCAAGTCCGCATTGGTGATACCAGGGATTTTTATTTTCTTTACTTTTCTTCTGTAAAGCTAGTCAAACATTTAAGCATATAAATATAAATGTATACACACCAGTGCATATCTGTGATAATTCCTTCCAGGTCACTAAGAGAATGTGTCCTGGTGCATGCATGTAGCAAATCCTTCCAGGTCATGCAGGAAATGCTAAAAGAGTTCAAGAAACTTAGCCCCTCCACCCAGTGCTTCATGCTTTAGTTTTCCTAATCTCTTGGTTTAAGAAAAAAGTATTGAGAAGAGCTCACCAACTGACTGTCTAATGTCAGAGGTTCAGTCCTGAAAATATAAATAAAAGTACATTGTGCAGACTGAGAAGGGTCTCTCTCTCTCTCTCTCTCTCTCTATATATATATATATATATATATATATAATATGCATGTGTATATGTGTGTTGTTTATGTATATACCCACATGTCTATATATTTACATATACTTGTATGTATACATATATATGTATATGTGTGTATGAATATATTATGTATGCATACATACAAGTAGTGAAAAAAGAGGCCTGAGTTTGAAAGAGCCAGGAGGGGGCCATGGGAAGGGTTGAAGAAAGGAAAAGGAAGGGGAAATGTAATTATAATCTCAAAAACTGAAATAATGACAATGATCAGGAAATCTGCATCTGTAATGGAATAGGATTCCATAGCAGAGATTTGAAAGAAGCAGCATTGTGAAAATCAAGAGGACAAGTGTCCCAAGTAGAGGGTTCAGAAAGAGAGAAGGCCCAGAATTGGGGCCATGCTCTTATCAAGGTTATCAGCATGAAGGCCCAGACTGGGGCCATGCTGTTATCAAGCAGAGAGTTCGGCCAACGTGAAGTCCCAGACCTAGGGCTGTGATGTCATCAATGTTCCTTTGGACTCAGTATATGGAAGAAGGTCACCTTTTTAAACTTCTTTATTGAATCTTTAAGAATTTCACATCATGCACCCCACTTCTGTTCACCTTCTTGTTCCCCCATATCCCCCATCATCCCTGTTGAATCCCCCCAAAAACACAACAAAGTAAGCCAACAAACAAAAGCAAGAACAAACAAACAAAAATTAAAACCCACCCAACAAATCAAAACAGAATGTTTAAAGCGTGAAGGAAGGCAGGCCTAAACACTAGTGTTGTGAAAACAGAAAACAGATGTCACCTTTCTGTGCTATATTTTCTGTCATGTATAGACTGTTTTGTTTCATGTTCATCCTTAAACTGTGTGCAAATTTACTGTGTTTTAATTAAGTATTGCAGCTAAAGTTAAACCATCATTTGTCTCTACTGGGGGTCTCTTCTTTGAACTTGTATGGAGCTTTAAAGTGGAAGAATTTTTCTTGCCCTCCTTACCTAAGATGTATGAATGAATGTAAAATGTTTGCATACACCTATGCAAGTATCTATCAGCCTATTTACAATCCACAGTGTGAGACAAGCTAGGCTCATCTATCATCACTAACACCTGGCATTTTAAATTTCCCTGAAATCTTTTATTTTTCTGTGTTAGGAACCATTCAACTCTTCTAGCCATTTTGAAATGTGTCATAAATTGCTGGAGGCACTATAGGATGCCATATTAGTCAAAGTTCTCTAGAGTCACTGAGTTTATGGAATGAATATATATACATATATATGAAGTAATTATTTGAATGATTGTATGATTCAGTCCAATCCAACAATGCCTAGCTGTGAATGGAAAGTCTGAGAATCTAATAATCTAATCTAATTAGTCCCACAAGCTTGGGTGTCTCGGCTGGTCTTCTGTATATACTGGAATCCTGAAGATACAGAATCCAATGCCAGTGAAGGAATGGACTTGCTAGCAAAGTGAAGGCAAACTGACAAAGAGAAAAACCTTCCTTCTTCCATACCCTTATATTGGATAGGCTTCTAGCAGAGGTGTGAACCGGCTTAAAAGTGTGTCTTCCCACTTTCCTACCTCAAAGGTCTGAACTACAAATGGATTCACCCACTTCAAACCAAGTAGAAAATCTTTCACAGGTGTGCCCTCCCTTTCTAGGCTGTAGCTCATCCGGTTGTAGTCAACCGAGAATAGCCATCCCAGATGCCATAGCTCCCATTTCCCTGTTTTGGGTACCTGTAACCTAACTTCTTCCCCTTTCCCCCTACTTTTCCCAACCCAGGGATTATTATTCCCACTCTCCACTTCTGTTAGCTCACTTTTTAAAATTTCCATGGATAAGTGATAACATGTAGTATTTGTCCCTGAAGGACTTTCTCCTAATATACTGTCCTCCAGTTCTATTAAGGGTTTCACTGTTTTATGGATGAATGATATTTTGTTTTATGTATACACACCATATTTTTAAAATCAGTTTCTCCATGGAAATGCATGTTAACTAATTGCATATCTTAGAATGGCATCCTTACTGTCCACATCTACTGATTCATTTAACTTTTTAATTTATTTCTTCTTCTTCCTGGAACAGGTTATGCTTCCTGGAAGCAGGTGGGTGAATTTTTCAATCATGCCACAATAAGCATCAGGCAAAGGCCTGTGCAGTAAAAATGGAGCATGGATGAATAGGAAGAGTGAGGTCTTCTAGCTCAATGCTTCTCACTTATCGGTGGATCGCTGGTTAATAGCTACAACACACCAGTCTATTACAGGAAACCCCTTCGGATTTAAATGCTTTCCACAAAAGTTACCTCATAGTCTTTTTGACACCATCATCCACAGATTCATTACTTCAAGAATTACCTAGGTGTTAATTTTGGTTTGCTAGATGCACCTTTACAATGAACAGCACGTGATTCAATATGCCAAAGTTTTGTTGATTGATAACTTTGTCAAAGTTTCATGGTTGGTTTTTTACCCTTTCCCTTTGGACCTTTTCCTGCCCTTGAGATAGTAATCATTATCCTTCTAGCCTGAGAAAGTCTGTATAAAGTGAATCGTTTTTAACAAGTCCCTATCTGGAGACAGCACTTATCTTCGCTTGAAGTCTTGATAACTTTTCAAGGAGCTACACACAGGAAAATAGAGAAACTGGAAGGAATTTGATTCAGTTGCAGTATTGACAAAATAAATTCTGCGATTCTTTCCGTCATTAGCACATTTTATCATCACCATCTCCAAAGTGTAAGATTAAAATTCTTTGCTGTGTGGCATTTGTTACCAACTTTCATTTTGTTTACACTTTGTTATAAACATATTTGACATGTATGAATGGAAGAATGCATAGTGGTAGTTCAAACAATGGCATATAGTCATGACTTGTCCAATGTTGAAGAGGAAAATTAATTCAATTTGTTTAATAATTATCCAATAATTTTCAACTTTTTTGATAATTAATGTCAGTAATTCCTATGATATTTATGAGATACAGACTGGAAGCATAGCTAATGACTGCAATATTTGGTAAAGCATTAACTTAATATATGTATTTCAAAAACCAGAAGAAAATATGTCCTCAGTCTTCAATAATAACAAGATTTGTTTGATGACTGTAGAAACACTATATTAAAATTAAGAAAATATTTTTCTTTGAAACTAAATTATATGTGTTTCAATTTGATACATTGAGTCAAACTATGTATTTATATAAATATACAAAAAACAAAGCTTAGGTAATGAAGCCTGAAATCTAGTAAAGTGGTGTGTTTGTATGTGTCTGAGTTTCTTCCCTTGATTTTCCCATATAACTCTATCTTCTGTTTCACAGTGCATAGTTATGAACATATTGACTCAGAATTCCTTCTGTTTCTGTGCTTCAAGCTATTAGTAAAAATGTTTTGTAATTATTTGGTTAAATGCATTGATATGTTCGCCCTTTGATGCTCATTAAAAATAGAGTCCTTTAGTGTTGAACCTTCTACTGATAACACTAGACAGTATCCTTGGCTTTAGTAATGAAAATGACTTTAAGGAGCTACTAAAATATTAAATAGAGCATTAAAACCACATAATACATAGCAGAAACATACTTAGAGAAAAAATATTATGGAACATAGTGAGCTCCAAAGCTAACCAACTGGTGCTATGTTCTTAGGACAATATTATAATCTACTAATACTAACTAACGTGCTAATATAATTTTATGAACTATAAAACCTGATTCCAGAATGAGTTCTCTCATGAGTGTGTCATCAGGAGATTGAGCATTGCTGAAGTCTTGATGAGGGCTGTGGAAGAGAAACCATTTTCAAACTCATTCACATGGCTGGCTGTTGGCAGGAAGTCTACTAGGTCCCTTCATAGGGCTACATAAGTGCTCTCCAAATGTCAGGTAATTTCCTCCTATTATAATAACCCAGGAGGGTGAGTCAAGGAAAAGAGGCAGTGTGCTGTGACCTAGTCCCAGAAGTGGCATACTGTCTTTATTCTATGTTCTACCTTAAATCACTAACTCCACTCTGTTTCTAGAGGCAGGGATATTAAGCTCTACTTACTGAAAAGACAATCATCAAAGAATTCTTTGTAAGAATTCTTTAAAGTCACCAACTGCGGGGAAAATCCTGTCATTAGTACATGAAGGAGAAGGCACCTTATAAAAGCTGTTGAGTGAGCAAATCAGTTGATGTTTCTCTTAGGCAGTGAAGATACAGATGATGGAGTTCACTGGCCATAGAACGGGATTCTGAACTTTGGATTTGTTCATTTATATGAGCCTCAGTGTCTTCGTCTACCACCTGTGATACAATAATTACCTCTTTCACGGGGGGTTCTAAGAGAGTTCAGTGTGATTGCCTATCTGAAGCAACTCAAGTGTTCTTCACAAGGTAAATATGCAAATGGTAGATCTAGCTAATTATTTTCACTCCATATTCCCCAGTTAATCTTCACAAACTGCATTTTCTTACTAGGTATTGTGAAACACTTAAAGTCAACCCTCATTGCAATAAACTACATATGTTCACAATTTATTTTGAACAAAACTCAACTTACAGTATTCCTAAAACATTTTGAGGTATCTATATAGTCTCTAACTATTAGATCCCCCAAGTTAATTCTGGAATGAACCCGTCATGAAAAGTCAACAAATGTGGCAGATGGAAATAACTTTTATTAGGCTAAAGAAATGCTACTTAGATTTTATCTAAATAAATATATAAGATGATACTCTGTGCTAGAAGGAACCTTGAAGTTTTGCTGTGGTTTCATTTGTCACTAAGAGAAATTACAGAGCTATAGATTTGGGAAATTATTCAGTACTGAGAAGATAGAACCATGTGGATTTTGTCCATGAAATAGCACTGCTCAGCAACTTTAGCTAAACAAGAAGCTATAACAAAAAATTTACCCATCCATTCTCATCTCATTATAAATCCTCTAATGAAATTATTTTTAAATAAAGTTAAGTATAATTTACATAACGTTAAAAGCTCAACTTTAAATTATATAGTTACATTTGTTTCTGCATATGTATAACCACACGCCATTAAAGACAAAACATCTTTGTAACCCTAAAACATCGCTTATGGCTTCTTTAAATCATGCATTATCACCCATAAGTCACTGATATGATTTATGCCATTACTAATTAATTTATTCTATTATGGATAATATTACTACTGTAGTTATTGAAATATCACAGAGATTCCTTGTTGGGTATTAGCAAAAGTTTTCCTCTGTTGTTTGTTAGTAGTATATTAGGGTGTAATTGTACGGATTAAAGAGCTTGAGCATTCCTAATGTGAAAACCGGAAATTCATAATCCTTCAAAATCCAAAACTCTTATACTTACAATATGCCATTGCAAGTTGAAAACACAGACATTATATTATAGTCAAGACGCAGGCACACTGAAGCTCTGAAGTTGGATTACCTTCAGATAATCTACATAAATAAATGTGCTTATTTAAGATCTGAGTCCTTACATGGTGTGTGTGTGTGTGTGTGTGTGTGAGAGAGAGAGAGAGAGAGAGAGAGAGAGAGAGAGAGAGAGAGAAGGCACATTTGTGATAAGGAACTAGAGAAGAAAGGATGAGAGAAAGAAGAGATTTTAAAGCAAAGGAGGGAAAAAGTATAGTAATGATATGTGACATGAAAGCAGAAAGTGGAGTTGGTGCAAGACCATGAGCCAGTCAGAGAAAGCAGAAGGCACCATGGAACACAATAGGGAAAGAGGATGAGGAGAGGATGAAGTAACACACAGCATAATGACACAAGTACATAAAACACCATTAGTTTATATTCTAACTTTAAAAATTAATAAAAGGAGAAAAATGAATGAGCTAAAAGAAAATTAACCTCTATAAAGTTTTTGGCTAAAAATGACACTCAAATAAATCATCTTGCACTTTTTGTTGCCTTTGGGTAACACTGCTGGGAAACAACAGATGCAACCCCAGTCCTGTTCCATGAGCGTTGGGTTATTGTACATCATCTAAATGGGAATTGTCTTTTCCCATTTAGTATGCCAGTGGTGTGAGGTGATGCCTCAGCTCTCCTCTCTGACACTTGCATGCATGTTCCCATTTTCTCTAATTGCAGCTATCACTATTACTCTTTATAAGGGAAATTCTCAGACCTCTCTGTTTTTCCCTCTCCCCGATCTCTTCTAGTAGACTATCCACTGACTGAGAAGTTACAGTGAAGCATGAGTTCTGCTCCAGGCCAGATCTGCAGCCTGCTCAGCACTGCCATTGGCGTTTTCATAGCCTTGCTATAGCCTCAGCATTTGGGAGTGACCATGTCTGATGGTCACTCCTACTTTATGGATGTGCATCTTCCATAGCTTCATGCTGGTTTTGTTTTCAAATATACATAACTGAAATAGCTTTCCCTAGTGTCTGTGTGCTATACAGAGACAATAGCAAGAGAGCAGAGTTGTGGCAGAGTGTGTAGTTTGCACTCATACTGCTTGACACACACACCCTACTCCTTATCAATCTTCACCTTAGACTTAACCTAAATTCTACTTTCTCCAGCTGCAATGCGGGACATTAAGCTCGTGGTGCTACTGTGACAATTAGATGACAATCACACGTGACTGAGGGCTCTGACTCGCAGTCTATTACATTCCTGTCGCTTCTGGTACCCTCTCTGGGCTCTTGCACATTTGCTCCCTGCTTTCATGTGCTTTCGTTTTTCTTTTCTTTCTCTGACACTCTTCATCGATTCATCCTTGCCAATCAAATACACAGTTGACTTTCAGAAATGCAATGCAGATTATGCCTCAGTTTACCCACTGTGAAATGAGGAAATTGGGATATTTTCAAAGGTTAAGGGCTGCTTCTGTGTTCTTAACCCTGGTACTTCCATCCTGTCCTGTTTGCAGGCAGAGCAGCTCCCCTGACTCATGGGCCAAGTGATAAAAGTCTCTGGGCAGAGCAGAGGATATTCACGTCCCTGGAAGCATTTAACTTATCATCTCTCAAACATGAACTCATTAATTGTGCCCACAAGCTAGAGACAGTCATGTACAGAAGGCAGTGGTGCTGATGTATTGATGTATGAAAGAAGCATGACTTCTAGGAATTCCATGTATGTGTCCTTTGTTGAGGGCAGCCTTTCTTTCTGATCGTATTCTACAAGAAGCCAGGTTTCATTAGCAAGAGAGCTGAAGCAACAAAGTGGAAGTGGCCTGTGCTTCCCTGTGAGTGTCATTGTGATCCAATAGCAGCCAGCCTAAACATGGTGGGGATATTCTCCTGTGGGAAAGGGGTAGAGACTTAAAGTCATCTGTGGGACTGGGTTTTCTTTCGGTTTGTTTTTATAGACACCTTGCTAGCCATTCTCTTGCTTCCTTTAAGTAGTATAATTCCTCATCCTTAAGCATTGTGTTTATAATCGTAATCCACTTATGGCCTCCTGGGTCACCTTACTTTGAGGGTTGGCAGTAATCCTGCCCCACCCTTGTGACAGATGCTCTCAACTATCTGTTCCTTTGGATTCTTTATCATCAACTCCTTAGAGGCAAACCCAGTTTCAGTAGATTCTTTGTTATTCAACTTAGCTTCTTGCACACTTTTCCTAGATAAAATTTAGAAATTTAAGGAGGAATGCGTAGGCAATAGTTTATTTTTAGAATTCTTTGATGTCTGCTATTCTTTAGCAAATTACTGTGAAAGAAAGGAAACTGGAGTACATAAGTTGATCTATACAAAGTTGGCAACACTTGACCAGTTTCATACCTTTCAATATCAATTTCATGTGACTCGACCACTATAAAGATAATAACTTTCCCCATTAAAAAGTGACTGTTAAGCACATCTTTCATCTTTTTGAGTCTCAGCTATTCACCTATAAAATGAGCTTGACTGGAAAAATTCTAGAACTTTCTAACAGTAACAGCCTTGAACTGTTAACGTCTTTTCTACAGCCTGTTGTTGCAAAGACGTACATGAGAAATCTCCTTTGGGTATTTTTTACCAGGGATTTTATGTCTTTAAAAATGGAGTGGGGTCTCAATATGTATTTCTAGCTGACCTTAAATTCACTATGTATACTAAGTTAGCTTTGAACTCAGAGAGATCTGCATGTCTCTTCCTTTCACATGCTGGGATTAAAGATGTATATCTGCACACCTGGCTTTTAATAATCCTTTTCTTTTTTTCATGCGTCTTTACACTGCTTGAACTGAATCCAGAACCTGGGGCATATCATATAAGCAGCCTACCATGGTGCTGTGTTTTCTTATCTTTGCCTCATTAGACAAGTTACCTTCAGCTCTGGTGTGTGTTCACTATGCCCATGGCAGCCATAACAATGAGGTGACCATCTCTGCTGCTCACTTATCCTTGGCCACAATCTATATACACTGGGCCCTGTGGAGATGGGAACCATTTCTTATTTTTAGTCCTGTAAGTACTTCTTCAACTTCAACATTTCTCCTATCCTCTGGGACTTGCTGTTCATAGATCTTACTACTTTTTCTTATCTCCATTGCTTTCACCACTGCTTTCAACTCAGACTCTTGTCTCCATTATAGTTGGTCCTCTTCTCTATGCATTTTCTCTCTTCATCCTTGCATTCACTTGGCGAAACTCTAATCTTGGTTTTGTTCAGTCCTTCACCCACACTTGCCTACACTCCCGAAGCTAAAGGCAGATGGAGAAATGCTTTACATTCAGGGCCTAAACCACTCCCAGTCCTCACAGCTGCTGCAGAGCTGATGGTGTTTCCCTCGTCCCCTCGCCCTGCTGATCTTTATATATATAAAGACACAAATATATTAAATATATTTTTATTATGTTATATATTAAATATTTATATATAAATATATATCTTTATATCTGTATACCTCCTCTTTTTCTCTCATCCCCACTCTCAGGAAAATCTCTTGCTTTTTGATTCACTAAGAAAAACGAAGCAAGCAGAAAGGGATACAGCCATGACCACCATAGGACCATCCTCATCTGTACCCCTGCTCTCAGCCTTCATTCCTTTTATGCAGAATGCACCGTCTCCACTCCTTATGACTCCAATCCCTCTTATGCTGTCCATTTTCTGCATGGAAATAATTCTATTCTTCCCTCTGCCTCTTGCACTGCTATTTTTTTACCACACACTCTCAGTTTTCCTAAGAAAGAATTCTCTTCACAACTTCAGCCCTCTGTAGCTACCACCCCAGTTTCCTCCCACCCTTTAGAAAAAAATTCAAAAGACACATGTATACACGTTTTCAGGATCACATCAGTCCACAGCCTCCTGGTTCTATTTTCTCCCACTGGCTACTTAATGATTCCTTTTACCCCATCTGGTTTTGAAGAGCTCCTCACTCTATGTTTCATCTCAGTATCAGAAGTCACATCAGTTGCTGGTTTAAAGCAAATTATGATCTGAGGACAAAGTGGTCAAATATTTGGAGGACAGGTGAACCCCTTCCATTCTATCATCTTCACTGAAGTGTTTCAATTTACTCTATACCTAAGATACGCTCACTAGTCTGCAGCTGAGCTAAAGGTACATGAAGCCTGTCTAACTGGGCTTGAAGAAAAGCTTGGGGACATTTGTTCTCTTAAATCTCTTTAGCTCACAATTGTCAGTTTCAATTTTGAGAGGACGAGTTCAAAGCATCATTGAAAAAAAAAAAAAGAGGGAGAAAACTACAGCCAGAGCTGATACGTGATGTAAAACTCAAAGTCTTCACCCTGTGGCAGTTTTGCGGGGAAGTATTTTTAGTTGTGATGGCTTAAGGGGCGAGCTTGTCACAGGGACACCTGTGTGTTTATGCAGACTGACAGGGTTGGAAAGGAGCTGTTAAAATCCCACCGTCTGTTTCCATGGCATGTTTTTCTTCACAGACAGACTACAAAAAATGCTCATTGTCCTGATTAGGATGAATGACAGCTCCATCCCCATACTCTGAAATATGCCCTGCTGCAGCACTGACTCATCAGCCTCCTCACAGGTTAAGCTGTGCCTCCATACACCTATGTTATGACTTCCCTACTCATATTAATTAAAGTGGATGTGCTGTACTGTACTGGTGTTCAGTCAGACATTCAAACCCCGTAAGTCTTTAGCCTCATTATATAAATGGAATACTTCCCAATGTGTTATTTTGCAATTATTCATATGTTATGACTAGGGATTGAATATATGCACCAGTTGTAAATGGTGCATAGTTTCTGACCCCTTACAATCCTTTTATAGAAACAGATAGTGCAATTAGAAAGTAGAGCTGAACTGGGTGGTGCTGGTGCACGCCTTTAATCCCAGCACTCGGGAGGCAGAGGCAGGCGGATCTCTGTGAGTTTGAGGCCAGCCTGGTCTACAAGAGCTAGTTCCAGGAGAAGCTCCAAAGCTACAGAGAAACCCCATCTCAAAAAATGAAAAAAAAAAACAATAGAACTGAGAACTATAGGTAACTTTGAGGACATAACTGGGTAAGAGTTATCTCCTTTAATTTCAAATTAAAATAAGAAAGGGGAAACTTCCAACAGAATAAGCCTTTGTGGTCTAAGTACATTAGCAAGAAGTAAAGGCAAGAAACAGGGTGATGGGAGGACCAGAGAAGAACATCAAAAACAACCCAGCATCACGGAACCCCAACATTGCCTGCCAAGGTACACACTTTCTTTGTTCTTCTACTTTAAAACTGGGCACGGATTCTACTCTGCCACAACTGGTTTCAGACACTATGGAGCCCACCTTCAGTGAGATGGAAAATCCAGTGTTCTATAAGGGAAACAGGTAGCTACAAGTGCAATCTCAGATGCTAGGTGTGCTGAAGGAGGTGGATGGGATGCAAGCAGGTGTGGATGGAGAGACTGGCTGCTTCTGAAGAGGCAGAATTTGAATGCAGGCAAGTTAGTGTGCATAACAGACCCGACTAAATAAACCAGATAAGAATGACTTTGTTGAAAATCACTTACCCTCACAGCCACTCTCCCTCACAATCCTTTCAAACTTTTTCTTTACAGTGAAGAATGACTTTATCTCCAGCCAGAGTTATTTTAATGATTTTTTTCCTTTTGGTTTTTGAGACATGGTTTTTCTGTGTATAGCTTTGGCTGTCCCAGAACTCACCTTTGTAGACCAGGCTGACCTTGAACTTGAACACATCATGACCTCTCTGCCTCTGCCTCCCAAGTGCTGGGATTAAAGTTGTGTGCCACCACCTCTGGCTACTTTAATGACTCTTAATTTATTAAAAATAATATGTGTTCCTTCCAAAAGAGAAAGACCAAAGTTGGTTCCAAAATAGGAACACTGGATCAACTGATTATCAACTCTAGTTGCATTAACAACAGGGTGTTACTTCTCACCCATAGACTGTACTGGCATAGCCAATACAGGCCGCCTTAGTTCTGTGGGTCAGGGCTCATACAACTATCTGTTGCTGTGGGAAGGAAAAGAAAAGCTACTTTCTTTTGTGTGTCTCTGTCTCGATTTCTTCCTATAGATCAGACACAAGCTTTTCTGACCTCTGTGGACCCCTGCTTTTTTGTATATACATAGCATGCATGCACGCGTGAGCGCGCGCACACACACACAAAACACACACACATTTTAAAATTTCAAATAATTTCTTTAAAAATTTTTTTAGCAAGGAAAACCATAACATATATCTTAAAATATATATTCATGAGCCAGGCAGTGGCAACACACACCTTTCATCCCAACACTTGGGAGGCACAGTCTTGCAGATCTCTGTGAGTTCAAGGCCAGCCTGGTCTACAAGAGCTAGTTTCAGGGCAGGCTCCAAAGCTACAAAGAAACCCTGTCTTGAAACACCATATGTGTATGTGTATGTATATATACACACATATGTGTGTACACATATATACATATATATGTTCATGATATATTTGTTCACAATGAATATTCCCAGCATATGGAAAAAGCAGGATGTAATTAGTACCCAAGATGTTTCTCATATACCACCTTTCTGTTTCTTTTACTCATTATATTATTGATACCCACTATGTATTATTTTAAAATTATTTTTCTTGGTGTATAGTACTACTCTATCAATTCTTCTGTGGACATGCAAGAACAGTGAATAGTGCTACGATACACATTTGAATGCCTACCTTTTATCAATCATATGTATATATTTATTTTGCAACGTATATAGTTTTAAGAACAAGAAGCTTTTTTTTAACTCTTGCTTCTAATCTCTTCTCAGTTTCCCTCTCTCAGTCTTGGGTCACATGCTTGCCTTCTGGTAGCAGCAGAAACTGGATATAGAAGATAGCTAGGTATCCACTGTTGAGTATTACCAACCAGCTCTGTGGATGGCAAGAGACAGGGCAGATGGACAAGAGGATTGGGCTATAGACGTGAAACTTTTCTGGAGTAAACACTCCATGATGGTCAGGTACTAGCTAGCTTACAACATCCTGTGAGTTAGCCCTCTGAACTCCAGCATAAACCAAAGACAGCCAGCGTAGAAAATGAGGGTGTATAGTTGTACATGGGGGTACACTAAACAGTTTGTAGCCATTATTTCTCCATTACTTTACAACTTAGTAGCATAATACAGTTAATAACTCACCAGAGTAAGCCAAAGATAGTTCTTAGAGAATTCATTGATGAAGATAAAAAAAAAAACTAGTGTTGGCAGACTTTTGCAGTGGTAATGACCTCAGAACACAACAGCTCAGATGAGTTTATTTCACTCATGCCAAGTCCTTGGCAGATCAAACAGCCCTCTAGCATAGCGGGTGCCACAGTGATTCAGCAGCCTGGGCAGCATCCGTGTTGTGGCTCTTGATTCCAGCTCTCGGTATCTATAGCCATGACAAAGTCGAAGGAGAGGTCATGCAGGGCTTGTTCAAGTTTCTAATAGTGGTGATTTATCAGTTCTATTCTTGTATTACTGGCTGGGACTAGTTCCTTGTCATCCCCAGCTCCAAGGATGACTGGTACAAGGAAAAACATATGGAGATTTTATATAATGCAAATGCTTCCATCACAGAGACCGTCACTGCGAGCCATACGTTATCTTTTTCACATTTAAATAAATCTGATTGTTCTGGAAAAATAACTGGTCCCTCCAACCTTGTAGCTATCCACTGGTAACGTGTCACCTCAGAAACTTGCTACTAAGCAATGACAAGGACAGCCTTAACCATGAATGTTTCCTGTGGCTTGTTAGCAGGGTCTTATATTGGAATGTCACTCTAGCTCCTACAGTGCCTTAGGAATGCAGATCATTTCACTGCCACAGTAATACTTGGTCCAGGAAGAGTCATCATCAGATTCATAAAGATTTTGGACAGGAAAGTATTCCCAGGGCCTTAAAAGTGTAGCTCAAATTATCTACTACATTAAAATGGAAGGCTTTAGAAGACATTGCCTTTTCCAACTAATCAAATGTGATACTGCAACAATGGGGAAAACGTGTGTAGAAATAGATGTGACATCATCTATGTACTTCTTATATCCAAAATGTTAAATATGAACATAACAAGAAAAATAATTAGCCAAATCCAAGTTGATGTCCATTCCACACAAAGCAGAGTTTTTAAAATGGCAGTGTCCCATCATCAGGTGCCTAGATAAAGGGGGGTCAGGAATTATGATGATGAGATGAGTGTGTGAGCCTGGATCTGAGCTTGGAGGAAAGAAGCCATGAAAGACTTTAGGATGCAGTGAAGGCTTCATTATAGACTGTATACTCAATAGTAACATTATATCATTTTAAATTGCTCAATAAGAATCAAGATAGTGTGATTATGTGGGGTAAATGACTTTGTCTCATGAGAAATAATATCAATACTTAGTGAAATATTTCTATGGTATATATGTGTATATATGAAGAAATTCAGAAGAAAGCATATACATATATGTACACATGTGATTATGAATGTGGGTAATTATGTCTCCCAATAGGCACAGAACATATGAACAGAAAGAGTGAGATGGGCTAAGAGATCTCTTTTGTTATGCAAGCATGAGAACTTGATTATGATCACCAGAGCCTCCTTTAAAATACCAGGGACCATGGCATGCACCAACCCAAGCTGTGGGGATGTTGAGACAAATTGGAAGGATCCCTAAGGATTGCCAGGTTGCCAGCTTAGCCAAACCAGGAATCTCAAGGTTCAGTAAGAGACCCTGTCTCAAAAAATAAGACAAAGAGTAATTAAGAAAACCTCTGATATTGACCTCTGACCTCCACATGCTCTCTCCCTCTGTCTCTGTCTCTAACACACACACACACACACACACACACACACACACACACACACTCATCAACATGCATACCATACAATACCAGAGGGTCAATCAGAGAGAAAACAACTATGGTAAAACGTGAACCTTTGGGAGACATATGTACATAAAAGTTAGAAAACCATTGCTCATTCCAATTGTCCTGTACTTTCAAAATTCAGATTCCTCTGTAATGTTTTTGAAACTGTCTTTTACTAAATGTCAGCCTTACTGGAATTAACTTTGTTAAATTACCTTTTGTCAAAGTTGTGTATTTATCTGGTAATCAAATGAGAATTAAGCTTCAAGAAGGATTTTGTCTTCCTTTTGCATTTAACAGCTCACTAGTTTGTTTTGTTTTGTTGGTGTTCATATGAGTAAACATAGGTTATGTTAAATTAATTTGTTGAAGTATCATTGGGATAGAAAAGCTGCATGCAAGATTTATGGAACTCAATAGGGATAAGCCTATGTCTTCCAAAAATGTTACTACTATCAAGGCCATAGTCACATCCATTATCTTTCATAATGTCTACTCTCCTGCTATTGTGTTATGTGCATAAGGAATGAATGTTTGTTGTAAGGTGTACACTCAGCACAGTCTAAGCAAGCAACACAATGCTGTTGGCTAGGTACTGTAGACTGGAGAATATCATCATAGTAGGACCTATTTATCCCTTTCAACCATCTCCTCCTGTACTAACCAGCTCTGTGTTGCTGTAACAAAAGCATCTTCTGGAAAAAATATTTATTTCAGAAGCTTTAGCATATGGTTTGTTTGCTCCCATGAACTTGAGCAGAGCATCATGGTTACAGGGGACAGCAGGAGGATAACTCTTTACCCTAGGGTGGTGGAGAAATATACAGGACACGCTACCAGGGATAACATGCCCTCAAGGGTTTTCTTTCTCTAGTTCTACCTTGCCGTTTGAATTTCTGGAACCCTCTAGTACCACCGTATGGGAAACAGCGTGCAATTGAACCCCTAGGGAATATTTTTTCCTGAAACCGCAGTACCTCCCACCTCCCCTCTTGCAGCCTCTGAAAGCCAACATGTCTGCTGTCTGCTTCTGTGAGATCAAGCACTCTGCATGCAAGTGAGATCACATAGCATTTGATGTTCCATCAGGCTGGTTTCACTAAACAAAAGCTGAATAAAATTTCTCTGTAAGTCTACATTGCATTTTCTTCATCCCCTCAGCACCAGTGGGCATTAGGTTGTTTCTTATGTACAATGCCATGGTCAATATGGGAGAACAGACATTACTTTGAGTTCCTGATTTAAATGCTTTTGGATAAATACTTAGAGGCAGGAATGTTGAGCCATATGGTAGTCGTATTTTTAATTTTCTCGAGAGCCTCCAGATTGTTTCTTAGGACAGCTGAAACAATTTACATTCCTCCAACATTGTCCAAAGTTCCTTTTATCTACATTCTTGTCAGCACGTAACATAATATTTCAACGTAATCATTTTCCTGCAGTGTTGGGGGAGGAGGGGGGATGATCCTATTATTGAATACGTGTACTCAAGAAATTACCTACTTCAGCCTTTTGGACAACTAGAACTATAGGCATGTAACACTATTGTGCTTGTCACTTGCATTTCTCCAATGATTAATGATGTCGAAACTTTATTTTTATATATGTTTTCCATTTCTGTTTATATTATTGTTTTTTATGTAGTGTATATGTGCATGTTTGCCTGTGTAAGGACTGTGTGTACATGATCGTATGTGTTTACATAGAATGTGGTGGCCTGAGGTTGCCATTGGGAGTTTTTCTTGTTTATTCTCTACCTTATATACCAAGGAAAGTTTCTCTTATTTGACCCTGAATTTAGTGATTTGGCCAGTCAAGTTAGGTTGCTTACTGCTTGTGCTAGGATTTCAGGAAGGTCCCCAAACCCACCCAGATTTTACATAGATGCTAAGGATTTAAACATGAGTAATAAACTTAAGCAGCAAGTACATCACTTATTGTGCTATCTCCTAGGTTCTGATTGTAGGATTTTAATTTATAGGCTATTTGTTTTTAGATTCTTTTTGCAAAAACAACACATACCCCCATTTATCATCATTCTCCAGCTGACACTGGTCTAAGATAGTGGCCAAATCAAGAGTAAGCGGACATTTTAATTATTCTGAATTGTCAGAAGTGATATTTTATATGCCTGGGCTGCAGAGGGAGATAGCATAATCTGTGGGGCTAAAGGGTCGAGCTGTCTTTCTAGAACAGGCCCTGGAATTCTGTGGCAAAAGTCCCAGTGTGGAATCAACTGATTTTCACAGAGACTGCTCTCAGATGAATGTGCATTTTCTCTATATTATCCAAACTGGAAATTCTTGGTTGGGAGCTGCTCCATCGTTTCTGACCATTCTGTTAGAAGCAGATTGATGGGTTGTAGAACCACAGGGGTTAAGCTTGTCTTTTATAAAAGTTCCCAGCTTAATGAAAAAACAAGAGATCTGTATGGGGTAGATTGCCCAAATGACAACAAGAGCTGTGGGCTTTTCATTGTTCCTAGAATGGATTATTGATCAAACTAATTATTCAAGTCTGCACACTGGATCTCCTTGTGAATACCTTGAAAAAAAAACAATTGGTAAAATTTTAAGATGTTTTCATCATGTTGTCATAGATCTAAAAGTTGGGGATGAGCCTTTTAAGATTTCCCTATATTCCCATCTTTTTTTAAATTCTATCCCTTGATACCTTTCCAAGCAGGACAATGTGTTATGTATCTCTAACAGCTTGACTGCCCAAGCTACTCAATAAAATTGTGTAGAACAGCATCTACAATGTTTGACTTAATTATTAATATTTAAATATTTTTCAACACAACTCCCAGAAAAAGTTGGGACACAAATAATTATGCTTTTCCTCTGCATCATCCAATACTTGAGGCCAAAGGAGAGCAGGGACAGCTGCCAGTAGGGTAGTATCTTACTGCCATGTGAATCAGTATCCCGAACACCAAAGTTTTCGTTTGATTAAATATTTCATATACATATATTAAAAGGAGAATTATGGATTCAGGAGATAAAATATCCCAAGTGGAGCCTTATATACATGGCTTTCAGTAATTTCTCTGTGTCTTATAAATTTCTCTTACCAAGACTGACATTCCCATCACCGGCAATGCTCCCAAAAAGAGCGGTTGCTCAGCTGTGGCTGATAAAGCATTCTCATAGCACTGCCTGTGGACTTGTCAGAATGCCCGTGTATATATGCACATGATAACTCACTTCTGGAAATTTTATAGTTGATGTCATCTATCTTTACATTTCTTAAGGAATTCTTCATGTGGTGTATGGCAGGACATCACAAGGCAAAGTACAGCAGCCTCATCTTCACCTGGGAGCTTAGGGAAAATAGCAGAACAAGACTCCCATGTAATCACGGTGAGTCCTTATCTTAGTGTTCCCTGATTAATTCTGTGACGTAAACAACTTCAGCATTCAAATAGACATGAGACAACAATCACGTAGAACTGAACATTAGCAAAAGACAATCATGACAGCTGTTTATCTGCCGGTTAAATTTCCCAAATGCAACCACAGGAACACTTATCTATGAGATATAACTTAAAAAAAAAACAGATTCTTAAAAATTCAATGTACTCCAAAGTAATTTCTTTAAAATGTGATACCATTATCAGATCTTTAGCTGTGAAAAGAGCAAGGACAATGAAATTGGATCTAGAGTCTACAGAATCCTGCATAATAACTGCCCATTTATTTACTTAGTTATTTAGTTGTTTAGTTATTTTTTTTAGTTACTTCCTCTGTATTGTCCTGTTGTCTTATAGGACACAGTTCTCCGTGAACACTTTTATAACCAAATTTATTTGAAAATTGGGTGTTTATTCTCTCAAGAATTTTCAAAAACTCTTGAACAAAAGAAAGACTACATTTGTGTGTAATTCTTTAAGGGACCGAGTTGTGACTGCAGCCGCGAGGGATTTGTTTCATTTTAAAAAGTAAACTGTAGCCCTCAACTTGTTCGGTGATGTGAAAACCTTGCCTGCCTGTTATTGTCTTAGACCTGAACTTGGGCAAAAGAATATGCAGATAATTACTGGAGCAGTAAGTCTGTGAAACAGAGAGTAGCATTCCTTATACTTACGGTGAAAGAGGGTTCTATCTTTGTGGATGTGTTGGAACATGCAACATGTTATTTTGATGTGTGCCTATTTTTCTTTTCCTTACATTTGGGGTTCTGCTGGTAAATGTCTAATCACCTACTATCCAGGAATGGGGAAGTCCTGAATTTTAGCACTAGATAGTTTCAAGGTGTAAATAAGCAGTTTCAAGCTACCAAAAGATGCTACTGAAGTGGAACTAAGATAAGAAGTATGCAGTGATGGATTGCCACTATCCTATCTGGTTCATCATACTGTGGTATTTCGTTCCAGGCACTCTCGTGTGATTGGGAAAAGTGAAAATGGTATTAGCCCCTGGGGACATCAAGAGGAAAGAGGGACCATTTTTGTAACAGACCTTGGAGGGAGGGATGCATGCCTATGGTGTTCAGTAAATGGAAAATTATTCAGATTTGATCCTATTTATTTGGATGCTGATGCAATGGGCATTGCATCTATTACTATCCCAGGGAGCTGTCGTGGTTGTTTAGTTGTTCCTATTAACAGCTTGAGGAGTTAACCACAAATGCTCAGATTTAGAAAGAACATCCCTTCCTCATATTTTAAATAAAGGATTTAGCGACACTCTAATTCCAGCTAAGCCTGTCCCAAGAGGGAACAGCACACATGCACACAGGTATTTTATTTTTTCTCTTGGAAAGCTTTTGTATACAGTTGCTCTTGTGGGAGACTATTAAAGAGACTGCAGTCTAACAAAGACTGTGAAGTCGCATCTCAGGCTGCATAATGTTGGAAGGAAACGTACCCTGTGGAGAATTCTGTTATTTAAGCACTAAGAGCAACAAACACCCAGTTTTCTTTTTTTCTACCAGAGTCAATGCTAGATTGTCTTTGTCAACATGGATCTGAAGTCTGAAAGACTGTAATGATGGCATACTATATGGTACTAAAGTCCTGCAATGATGAATTACTATATGATGGCAAGGATTAGGTACATTCTACCTGAGGAAGTAGTCTATTATTACCATCAGTGTATTTGAAGCAAAGGAGAAAAAAAATCAGGTAGAGGTTTTAAATGGAGCAGCAGGAAGGAGGTCAGCGAGACTGGATTAAGTGCTCTAAACCTCAAGTGTGAAAAGCTGGATTCGTTGCTATAGGCATTGATTTACTTAGATATTGAAGTCAGGTAAGTTTATGAAGGGGAAAATGCTGTACCCCCAACCTGAAGTTTCTAACCCAAGTTGAAGGACAACAAAGCCGGTCTTTGGATTGCAGGATCTTGAAGGTTTCTTTTAAAAGCTCAGAATAATTTTCAAATGTGGAAGAAGTGTAAAACTTTCTCAACTGTGGTGAATTTAATCCAGTAAGATATCTGGTGAGGGGGTGCTTATGAGATTGGATGATATTTAAATTTTCTATTTTCTTTTCCTATTCACACTTTATTTTCAACTTGTCTTGGATAATACAAAGCAGTAGGCCTGGAAACCATAGGACTGTCACAGTATTTCAGCTTTAAGAAACCATTAAGTATATGAAGATCTGAATCGACACTTCTTAACAGGTTAAAACACATGACTAGCAGGTATTTTTTTCTTTCTTATTGTATCAGTTTGGGCTTTAAAGTGGCTAGAGGATTCTGACACAAACACAGTTTCCTGAGTGAGCAGTTATTGGAAGTTCCCAAAGAAGGAAAGTTACACAGGAAGACCAGAGTTCAGGAAGTGTGGGTTTTAATTCTTTTTCTGTGTCAATAGTCTGTGTATGTGCTCTTGTATACATGCCAAGTATGCATGTGAATGGCAGAAGATAATTTTGTAGAGTTGGTTTTCTCTTTCTATTTTTATGTGGATTTGGGGAATTGAACTTGGGTTTCCTGGGCTTACCCAGCAAGTATCTTTACCAGTTAAGCTGCTCACCAGCCAGAAGCATAAGTTTTCAAATAGGTATCATTAAGAACAACTAATTTGCCCATCTTTTCCATTCAGCCCTGGGAATGCAAACCTGCCTTGCTTTTATTTTTAATATAGATCCTGGGAATATGTTCCTGACGTGAGTCATTCGCCATGATTTCCTTCGATTTACTTTTTCAACAAGTTTGTGCTTTTCTGATTTCTTTCTTTTGTGTTAGTTTGATTTTTGCCTCCTATTCCCCAACACGTGTGTGTGTGTTTTACCTTTGTACACACATGTGCACCTTGTGTGTGTCTCATGCCGCCAGAGGTCAGAAGAGGGCATTGGTTCCATCCCTGAAACAAGAAATGCAGAAAGTTATAAACCAGGAAATAGGGGCTGGGAACTGACCTCAGGTCTTCTGCAAGAGCAGGACATACACTTAACATCTGAGCTGTCATTTCAACTCTCTGACTTTAGTTTTGGTATTAGACGTTTGAGACAGAATATCACTATAAAACCCAGGCTTCCTCCTAACACACAGCAATAGTCACACCTCAAATATTCCTGTACTTGGATTACAGGCAAGAGACACCATGCCCAACTCCTCTGATTTCTTAAGATACAAAGCATAAGAAATGCTATCAGAAGCTTATTCTACATGATTAAGTTGACAATATTTATGTAGGACACTAACATTTTGGTTGTTCTTACTAATTCATCTCCACTGTTTCTGTATGTGAGCTGTGAGTTTTATTAGTGCAGATTGGGCCTTCATTTATACTCTTTACTTCTTTCTGCCTTAGCCATAAAAGTTTTTTGGATAGTCTTGATGGGTTTGGCATAGTCATAGACCCCAAGATGTCTTAGTGAAGATACAGGCCTGTATTCCTGGATGTTTTATTTCAGTGAGAATGGCTGGTACATTTTAGAAGATGGGGCAGGAAATTGCTGTGGAAGCTCATTCAGCCAATAGCCATTGAGATACCAGCCTACTGGGGCATGGTGTTATGTACATATAAAATCGACATGAAGGAAGGTGTGGACAAACAGGTCTGGGCAAGCACAATTATCAGTAAGCTCCTAGGTTTTATGTTTTTCTCACTCAAATACCTCATGTGAAAATAAGAGATTAGATAATCATTATTTGCTGGAGGGGGCTGTTTGTTTATCCCGGGCACTCAGAACCAAAATAATTACACAGAAACCATATTATTTAAGTCACTGCTTGGGACATTAGCTCTAGCTTCTTATTGGCTAACTCTCACATATTGATTTAACCCATTTCTATCAATCTGTATATTGCCATGTGGCTGTGGCTTACCAGATAAAGTTCTGGCATCTGTCTCTGGTGGGGCTACATGGCTTCTCTCTGATGCCCGCTCTTTTCTCCCAGCATTCAGTTTAGTCTTTCTCGCCTACCTAAGTTCTGCCCTATTAACAGGTCCAAAACAGTTTTTTTATTAACCAATTGTATTCATAGTATACAGAGGGGAATCCCACATCAATATTGGCCTTTAATGAGTATTTCTGGGTTGAGAGATGGCTCGACAGTTAAAAAAAGTAAATACTGTCCTTCCATAGACCCAAGGTTGATTCCCACAACCCATGTTGGGTGGCTCACAACTGCCTGTAGCTCCTGGTCCAGGGATTCAACACCCTATTTTGTAGTCTGTGGTACATGCACTCACATATGAACATACCCACAGATGCACTCATATATACATAATTAAAAATAAGATAAATGTTAAAAAATCATTTTAAAGAGAATTTCTTAATTTTTACCTCAGGATTTTTTTTTAATTATGGAGAACTTTAATTTTGCTTTTAAATTTGTTTTTTTGAACAAATTTTCAGTCAATTTTCTTTCTGGAATTTTTTTTTTTTTTGTAGAAAGAAAGTCTCCCTGTACTGCAAAATGAGTTGCTGTACATCTGATTAGCAGGGTTGTGCTCTCTGCCTATTTTGCATCTCTGGGTACGTTATGTATGGAGTTCTTGCTTGATCCCCACAGGCTGTTGGATGCATGACTGAACCATTGTTCACAGCATCTTTTTGGTGTAAACTTAAAAGGCATTTGAACAGCTGCTGCCAGAAGGGCAGGTCAAAAACTGTGTTTCCATACCTCCAGCTGGACTCCATGAAGTATTTATTTCAGTTACTAATGTGAACAGGACTGTGATCTTTTTATTAATGAGGGTTTCTATTCATTGGGCAACATGTGAAAGCATTTAATAATTTAATGATTTTGTATTTTCAAAGTATAATTGATTTTTGAGATTGAGACACTAAAAGCAATATTAACTTAAAGCAATGGCGCTTGCAGAGATTTTTCTGCTGCTGCTTGCATAGGTACAATATTACTTGGAGTTATCCATCATACCAGGAAGTTCCTCCCTGTAGGATTTAACTGGCTGAGCAAAATAAATAGAATTTTATATTGCTTAATGATTGCCTTTACTAGGTGTATTTCATCTGGCTGTTGGAATCATGATACTATCACTGTAATTCAATAATAGCATTTACTTTTGAATATCAATGTAACACATCAGATCATGTCGGTCTAAGATATGGATTTCTATTGGGATTGCACTGAATTTTTAAAATGCTTTCTGTAGGATTGCTATTTTCTTAAGATTAATTCTGTCAACTCATGGCTGCAGGGGGTTCTTTTCATTCCTTAGTGTCTCCTTCAATCTACTTTTCCATATATATAAAGTTTTCATTGTATGGGGCTTTCACAACCTTGGGAAATCTTACCAGGTTTTTTTTTATGATATTGTGAATAGGAGTGTTTTCACAGAAACTTTTTTAGTTTTTTTGTTGTTTGTATATAGAAAAAATACTGATTTTTGTATGTAAATTGATTTTACATGCTTTTACTATGTTGAAATTATTGATCCTTTCTAGAATTTTTTTTTTTGAGGATTGGGATCTCTCATGTAGAATATTACAGCATTTAGAAACAGAGACACTAAAATTCTGCCTTTTCTACTCGTATTTCTTCTTCTCTTATTTAGTTATTCTGGTCAGTACTTCAAGCACAACATTGGAAAGAAGTGGGGATACTAGACATTCCTGTCTCATTCCTGATTTTAAATAGAATTGCTTAAGTTTTACTTCAATTAGGATAATGATAGTTATGGATGGATATATATAGCCTTTATTATGTTAAATTTGTTTCATATAGTCCTACTTCATAGGATGCTTATCATGGAAGTATGTAGGAATTTGCCACAGACATATTCTGCATCTATAGAAACAGAAACAAAACCACCGAGAATCAAGAACACTAAGAGCTGATTCTTTGAGAAGAAAAACAGGATCCACAAATCTAAATGTTCTTTAACTAATGAATATGACTAATGTGAATTATATTTATCAACTGGCAAAGTGCCTCTTTCTATTTTTTTCCAATTATGGTTACTTTATAACTAATTGTGTGAAGTAATGCACTTGATTATACCCACCTCTATTACTTTGTCCCCTTCTATATTCTTTTTTTTTCAGTGACAAAAAGGGGAGGTTTCTTTTCAAGATCCACTTTAAACATTTTGCATATCTGGCAAAAATGAAAAAAGACAGATAGCTATGTCAATACCCCTATTACCACATCAATAACTAATAATTTGAGATTAGTTGTGTGATAGGACATTTTTTAATTGCAATACTGTTTGGCCAATAGCTTAAGCATATTTCTGGCAAACTCTTATACCCTGAGCTAATCCATCTCCATTAATCTGTACATCACCTCGAGGTTGTGGCCTACGGGCAAAGTTTCAGCGGGCTCCAGCAAGGCGTCTGTCTCTGGCAGTGACTACATGGCTTCTCCTTGACTCTGCCTACTCTCTTTTCCTCTATCTGCTTTGCATTCCCGCTTTGCCCTATTCTGCTAATCTATTAGCCAAAACAGCTTTATTCATTATATTCTTCATTGGCTCCCTTTTGCTGGCATGCCCTCTATTCTTATTCCATATCTGAAAAAAAAAAACACAAAATGCCTGTAATGATAAGCAAGTTGTTTTCATTTAGCATGATGATTTCAAGTTTTATTAT
The DNA here is from genome assembly GCF_037038515.1 of Microtus pennsylvanicus. Taxonomy (NCBI): domain Eukaryota; kingdom Metazoa; phylum Chordata; class Mammalia; order Rodentia; family Cricetidae; genus Microtus; species Microtus pennsylvanicus. Next base: position 114,256,285 of record NC_134580.1, on the reverse strand, counting down.
CCTTGCTACTGATTCTCAGAACGTCATTTTTATTTAAATTTTATTTTACGTCCTGGAGAAATGGCTCAGATATTAAGAGGGGTTCTGTTCTTCTAAGGGACTGGGCTCTGCTCCAGCATGTCAGCTGTTTTTACAACCACTTGTAACTCCACCCCCAGGGGATCTGACTTCCCTTCTGGCCTTGGCAATCACATGCATTCACATCTGTACACAAACACACACACACACACACACACACACACACATCAGAAATGCAAATTTAAAGTTTGTCAAGAATTTTATAATTACTACACTGAACCATAATTGTGCAGGTAAGTTTTAGATATACAGTGTTCAAATGTTTACTCTGAAACTAAAATATAAGACTATAAATTCTTATATTTATGGGTCTGGGTCATATTATTGAATACTACTTGAGATATTTATTTACTAAGTCTATCAGACTTCAGATAATCAGATGTAAAATATTCTGGAAATTCGAAAATAGCTCTGTCTATCAAAATGTACTTTAATAAACAAAAATATTAAACACCATAGTGATTTGTTACAAATGTACCATAATTAAGTTTTCATAACATTTTTCAAAAGGATTTGTTCTCACAGATTTAATTTTACAGGATCTGTTGTTTCTTGAGACATTTAGAGCCATGTCCCAATTATAATTGTGGCAGAATTCTTTCTTTTACATATTATTTCATCATTTCCAATGGTTAAAAAAACCAGAACAGAAGCTGCAATTGATTCTATTAAGCGAAAAGAAACTAACTTCAAAAATTTGAAAATAATAAAATTAAGTTGCCTGGAGTCTTAAATATTTGATGTTACAAATAGCTATATCCCAAAAATACTATAGAGCCATCTTGTGTTGCAGAACCCCAGAAATAGGGACCGGAATGGAGAGTGTTGTATAAATGGCATCTTGAGATATTGTTGTATTGACAGTTCCATGTGATATTTAGCATCAACTGGATTTTAGAGCAAGCTCAGGAACTTAAGAGAATTTTTTTCCAAATGAAGCAAAGACCATCCTGACTGTGTTCCTATGCCAGTCAGTAACTGGCAATGGACTGCCCATGGGTGAAGGGTAACATTTTAGGAGATGGTGAACTCTGGACAAAGAGGGGCCAGTGACTAGGCTTGGACCATTTCTCAATGTCCATGGAGTAAATACTCCCCATCGTGGCCTACACCTCACTGCTTGTGTAGCACTAGTCCCTGTACCACTCACTCAACGTTCAAGCAGTGAACCCAAGTTTAAAAAATCATCCTGTGTAGAGTTCATACCACTCTCTAGTTGTAGCAGGAAATCTTAAGGAACCACTTGGTCCATTGTTATTCATTGGACAAAAGGAAAAACTATCTCTCACCAAAACTACATAAAATTGAAGGAACTGTGATTCTCTCAAAGGTGATAGGGACTTTTCCTGATGAGTGGAGACTGCATAGAATTTCTGACAGATATGGAGCAGTTGCCAGCAGGATTGTTTAAGAAAAAAATGAATTAGTATTTTAAATAAATGTTTTATCAAGATACCAGTTTTTCTTGTTTGTTAGCATCTGTTCTGACTACTCCTTAAGTGCATCAAAAATTATTAGATGTCTGTTTACACTTTTCTCCCAGACTCCCTTTTTGATGGGGAATTCTGTTAATAATAGTTTAAAAATGTCAAATACTGACTTTCCCAACACCTACTGTACATAGAGAACAGACACTTGACACAACTGTTGACTGTATGTTTGTTTGTTGCTATGGCTGCTATCTTGTGATAATGGGAAAAAAAAAGCCAAAGAAATCCAAGAAAAGCAGATTCACAGCTATGACCTTGTAGTGTTAGTTGACTTAACACTGAAGCCACAGATCTTTGATGTTATTGTTGTCTGAAATCTTAAGCCTGTTATGCTTTGATTTGAGTGTTCCTTTGTTTGATGTATTTTCTCTAAGTCATTTATTTTTATAACGTCTTGTGTGAGTAATATTTTCATATTCACTTCACATAAGGTAAGAATAAGAAAATTCTTAAATGCCTTGACTGGAGTATAACAAAATTCCTATGTTTGCCTATCTCACTCCACACTATGTGCTGAACTACTTTCATAGTGTAAATAATTCTCCTCACTGTTCTTATGACAGTCCTCTGCCGGCTCTTCTTCCCCCACTGACATCTCCATACATCAGTAGAACTGAGTTATTCACAAGTTAGTCCTGTAGCACTGTCATGCTAAAGGTGAAGGTTAGATCCCATTAGCCAGAAAACATGTTTGACATTAGAAAAAAATGAATATGAAGCTTTGCTTTTGGTTATTCCCACTATTTTATGTATGTCTGAATTATTTAAATAGAAAAAGGCAGGTTAGGCCCTCTAAGCAATATCCAAATGCAGCGTTAACTACAGCTTATTAATAACATCAATAGTATGACTGGTGTTAGCATGAAAATACACTAGAGAAAACATACCCCAGCATGTGAATGAGATCGTGGCTAGAGCTTCACGCTCATGGTGGCAGTCTTCCAGGAAAGTAGGGCTCTGGTATCTACTCTCCCACCACACAAGGAAGAAGAGTAGCTGCTCCCCGATCCTGTTTTGTTCATTTGCTTGAGTCTGTCATAGTATTAAGTAGCAAGTGACTTAAGCCAAACAAAGAGCTTAATATTTAATTTGAGATTTTTCATTGATGCCTTTGTGTTTTCTCCTATATAGAGGATTGCGAGGTGAAATGCTAAAAGACTTACTTTCTTGACACTGGAGTCCAGAACACTGAAGAGGGGAACTAGAAAACACAGGCTCCTTTCATTGTAGCTTATTCCATTTCTGTCCTAAGACTGTCATAACACTACACTCCTTTTGTGGAAAAGTTAAACTTGACACAAGGAGATAAGTGACCTCTCTAAGGACATATTGTAGCACAATTGCTCATCTCTTGGTCTTTCTCCATTGTGATTTTTCCTACAAAAGCCTTGCACCTATCTGAGACCATGTTTTCAATAAACAACAAAATATTTTAAAAGTGTATTATGTTATATAATCATTTTTATGTTTAGTGTTTTAAGACTTTTTTACTGTTATTTTATACGTACGATTGTTTTGTCTGTGTATATGTATGTGCTCTGTATGCATGCCTGGTACCTTCAGAGGTCAGAGAGAGTACTGGTCCCCTATAAGTGGCATTGTGGATGACTGTGAGTGAGCAGGTCCTCTGAAGAACAGTAAGTGCTCTTAAGCACTGAACGGTCTCTCTAGCACCCGCACAACTATGTTCCAATGAGATTTCTTATTGTATAATGGCAATATTAAGAAGAATGTGAATTTTGTTAAGTCACCTTATTTGGTCATGTCTAACATATTACATTCTTAGTTGGCATTGTCAGTACAAACTTAAAGAATTAGAATTGATAAAGTAATTAATTGCCATATATCTTAATAGATACTCACCTTCAAATGATGTATTGTAGTAACAGATCCTTTCTCTTATAAAAAAATATCATTTTCCCAGAGTTACCCATAGAACAAGAAAAATGCAGATTTCCTTGAACAAGGTATTGCAATTTAATAAATTATATAATGTAACAATACTGTATAGGCTATTGTTATGAGTCACATACAACCTCAAAATTGAACAGTTTAAAGTAGTGTAAAGGATTGCTTTCTGTTTGCTCAGAGCTACTTGGCCCTGCTATTTGTAGACAAAGGGAGGCTGGCATATCTGATTTAGGATGCTCTCTGCTGGGATGCCTGGAGCTTCTTTCCCTGTAATGCCATTTCATTCCAGAAAACATGCTAAGCTCAGTCCCATGGTGAACACAGGGTCCCTAGAGAAAGTTGGGCCACAGGCTTCCTGAACCCAGCCTCAGAATGGGCATAGTCACCTCTAGTTTCTTCAGTTGGCCAAAGCAAGTCACACAGTAAAAGCCCAGACTCAAGGAGTGAGGAGGACTCCATCCCTTGGTGACAAGATCCCCAACATCACACAGCATGGATCTTTGATATAGGAAGGGATCAGATGGGACCATTTTGCCACCTGCCACACAGGGATTACTGTACCAAATTAATAATTCTTGTCTGTTCTACCATCAATATTTTAAAACAATTCATCGGCCTGTCACTTCTAATCCCAAGCACCATTGTCACTGACGTATTTGACCACAATAATCCCTTGGTTTATCACCCTACTTTTACTCCTGACCATTCCTTTCTTGCTCCCCAAGTACTTTCTATCCTGTGCTATGAGTATATTCTTCATATTATTAGAAGTGATAATTCAATGTCTGCTGCCTGTCTCTGCTACCCAATATGTGTTTCATAGGGCAACACTAATAATGTGTGTCTCTACACACAGTAGTCACTTCATAAGTGTTTTTGATGTATTACAGAGAAACATTTTACTAAAAATGCCAATTTAACTAAAAAAATAGAGGAAACTTTGTAAACTTTTCTTTTTCAAATATGTTTTATTTCATTATTTCTATGGCAATATGCATGATTGTACATCCCAAGTCTTCATCATCACAAATGACCTTTCATTATAGACGTAAAATCAAATAGTCCAAGGAATGAAAAGTAGATGCGTATACTTTAAACATAGCGATGAAGTTTATAAAATACGTGGACTAGTGCACTGCTGCATTAATATAGAGTCAGAAAGAGGTCTTAGCCAGATGAAGGCCCCTGCTCAGAGCTATGCTTCCCAAATGGAAGAGAGCTCACAAGTAGTAAATTGTATTCATGTTTCCGAGAGAAATAGAATTTCCCCATCATGAAAAATGGGCATCAGGTGCTTTTGATTTTCTTTTATCAGCTGTTAATCGGGAGAGAGGAGAGGAGCCGAAGAAGCTAATGAAGAAAGCAGCCGTTGTGTTGTGAAGGCCGCTGTATTATAGGAGCTTTGTGATTGCTAATTAGGTGGTGGCCTTGGGAAATACACTGCAAGAGTGAGAAATGGAGGAGGAAGCAGGATATTGCAAAGCTTCTCCCTAGGTGGATGGCATTGAAATTCATGTTTGTGCGCAAATGTTGTGAGTCATTTGAGAACTAACATTTCGAATGTGAGACAGCTGGTGTTTGAGAGATCCTGGACAACCTTTCAAATTTACTGACCCTTCATGCATTAGTAATGATTCGGATCTATGTGTGAGCAATTATTTCGATCACCTCTTAGCACAAATAGTTTGGGAGCATATTGTAATGTATGTTTCTAGCTTCGGAGACTTCCAAATACCTGACTTCTCTTTTCTAGCAGGCAAAACTCCCACTTTTGGGAGTCTTACAGAACCGCACTCCTCCTCCCCACGAGAAAAGAGCTGCATTCTGAGTTTCTCAATATCCTCTGCACCTAGGACATAGGCATGTGACCTGGGCATGAACAACCAGTTAGACACATCCTACGCTATAATATGAAGAGTAGGGGCAGGAAAGAATTCACTTGTTGTCAGAAGCAATGGCATGCGGGTCCAAGGGGCAAGCCGGCGCTGTGACATGTGCTGTCTGAAGTAACAGTGTAAGCTGTAGTGGTCTGTGTCAGCGGATCTCTGTCCTCACTAGGCAGGTTTTGGGGGGGGGGTGTTCTAGACAGTATCCATCTGCTGCTTCACCTCTCTGATTGTCCACGAATGGTTTTTAGAAAACATTGTGAGTCCCCTCTTTTCCTTTCAATAATTCCTTTTAATCTTCCCCAAAAACAAGGACCTCAGTTTTGTTTATGCTTTAGAATCCATGTCTAACTCCCTCCAGTGAAAATTGGGAAGCATCTTGTGAGTCTCTTATAGTAGGCAATGACAGTTCTATAACTGCATACAACCTTCTGTGAGTATACTACTCAGTGTCACTTAAACATTGAGAATTATCTTTAGCAGGGATCAAATTCTCATTATGTTGGCTTCCCAGCACTTGTTTTTAAATACTTTTTTGATCACAAATTAAAATTATAACTGATTTAGTTATCTTTTGCTCTGTTATAAAGAGTTAAATAGACTTGGTTTCTTCAAAAAAAAATGTCTTTTTAGATTTTTCCTATTCCTGGTGTGTTTTCAGAGGGTAAAGAGACAAACACTTGCATCTACGACTAAGAATAACTTCCTTCCTGGGAGATAGGTTGAGTAGTAATTGATAAATGGCAATGTGTTCAAGATTAATTGCCTATGTGTCTCAACATCCATTTAATGAAAATATTTGATAAATCAATATATTGATAAGCCAAAATGTTGTCAATCTTTAATTTCTCATCTACATGGGATATAGAAAAAGACAAGATCTCCTGAGTCAATTGGGAGCATGGGGACCATGGGAGAAGGTTGAAGAGAAGGGAAGAGGAAAGAAGGGGAGCAGAGAAAAATGTATAGCTCAATAAAATCAATAAAACAAATTTTTTAAAAAAATCTCCTCAAAAACTGGCTATGACATAAACCATGCCCTTCCTTTGTTCCTGATTTCCGGGGACATGACATGACGGAGAAAAGAACTACTTAATAGAATATGATTGGCTGAACAGTATACACACATGCACATTGAGGGGCTTGACATTGACACACCCCCTTTTGTTTCGTAGTTTTCTTTGTAGATCTTGAGGATTTTAGCACTCATTTTACTGTTCTTTAGTCATGTAACATTTGACTATATAACATGAAGGGCGTGGAGCATTACCCGAAGCTTGCTAAAATGGAGATAATTACATGCAACCTGAAACCTACTTAGCCAAGATGTGTGTGTAACAAAAGCTCCATGTACTCATTACCATTAGGTTTCTGTGTAGAAGTCTAACGTCTATGGCTGAAGAAAACACAGAGTATTTAGAATACTACATCACTGCAATGATAAATTAGGTTGCCTCTTTTGTATCCCTTTCTCCAAGAACTATAGATACTGAGCTGACCATCTAGCATTTGCTGAGTGGAACAGCTCTCAGAGAATGTTTCCTCCCTTCACAGGAACTGAGTCACCAACATTAAAGTCCATCTTCTCACAATCGTATGTCAAATTAGCTCCATATGTGAAAACTAAATATTGCTTTTTGATGTGTCATCATCACTCTGAGTTAAAGATGACACGCAAAGAGACAAATGTATCGCTTGATGCCTTTGACTAAAAGATAGCAATTTAATAAGAAATAACTTGGTACCAACAGCTTTCTTTCAATTAAGTGATGAAACTGAGAGAATGAAGTAGTGTGAATATGCCCAAGTGTCATATAATTAATGATGTCTCATCATTGGCTTTGTAATGTATGGGCTTCTCACTTTTCCTCAGGAATTGCTTCAGCTCAAATTGAGTGCTAAAAAAATACTCTGAAAACCTGGCTTGGGAAGAGGAAGGGGCTGATTCTTCTTTCAACCATGTTTACCTCTCTTGAAACTTCTTCAGCAGCTTGTCCACAGGGAAACTCAACAGCTCATTCCCTAAGAGGCCTCTCACAAAGCAGGAACCGAATTCTAGCAGCACAGAAAACAAACCTTTAAATTGTAATTAAGAGGAAAGTAAAGTAAGAGCCTAGCCTAAGCACCATGGAGGTACCAACCATACCAACAAACGCCAAGTTGAGACAGGCTTAAGTCCCACCACACCACAGACGACCTTTAGTGGACATAAATTAGAATAGAAGATGATGATTCTACTGCACACACTTCATACATGTGATGGATTGCTCCCACAATATTGCCATTCAACAGAGAGACACACCCACAGTGTTTGATGAGGCTTCTGAATCCATACTTTTCCCGTGTAGTCACCCTGTTCTGTTTTGTTTCAGACTCTTTCTTTCCTTAGTATCTAAATTTATTTATCCATCTATTAAATGTGTTTGGCACATTGCTCTCTAAAGAGGATGCCAATTTAATCAGAAAAGTCCTCCCTGTTAATGAGCTGAAATGATCTAGCTGGGACATGGGGAGCCCAAGCCAGTTTGTCTGTTGAGTAAGCTATTAGAAGCTGAAGGCATTTATTTGTTCTAGAAGACATATGGTTTCCTTGGACTTTTGTCTCCATTTAATGAGGTCTTAGAACACTTATAGGTTTTGAATTATTGTGGCTACTATGACCAATTACTTCATTTGTAATGATTTCAAACACTAGTTCATTCTTACAACCTGAAAGACACAAGTCTGAAGCTGGCATCAATGGGCAGAAATTAAGGCACCACCAGGGACCACTCCATCCAAAACCTGTATAAGGAGGTCTGCCCCTTGCTCTTTCAGCTTCTGGTAGTTTGCAGCATTAGCTTGTGGTCACAATTCAGTATTCTAGGTTAGCATCTTCAAAATTCTAATTACATATCTTCTCATTGTCTCTTTCAAAGTATTCATGGGTATACCTGGATCATCCAAATTAACCCTCTGGGCTCCAGCTCTTGCTTTCACCTACAAAGCCTTTGACATAATATATAATATTCCTAGGTTCTCAGAAGTAGTATTTGGCTGTCTTTGGAGTTACCTTGTTTCAGCTTGACACAGACTCCAAGAAATTTCTCTGTAAGTTTTCACTCACTGAAAAATATTTATGAAGAATACTGGGGCTCCACAGAGACCTTATCCAACAAGGAATCTGAATAAAACATCAGCACAGTCACCCTAACCTAGCTGTATTCTAATCTAGGACATCCTGGAACCTCCAGGGTAGCCTGCTAAAATTCTATTCTTCTGTACTGGGAAGCCTTTTGGTTTAGGAAGAGCCAACATGCACTATCTACAAGTGGCATAGAGTTGGTTCAGATGAAACTGTTACTGGTGGGGGTTGAAGACTAGTCTGGGTGTTTCCAGGTTCTTCTTGTCTGGCTCAAAGAGTTATAATAGAGGCACACAAACATTGTAAACTAGTAAGAAGGCTTTATTCAAAAGCAAAGTAACAGTAGAGACCAGATATTCTGTCAAGAGTGACAATGGACTGCTTGAATGAAGAACCCCAAGTTCAGGTCCCCAAGGTACTGTCCACAGCCTTTCTTTGTGGAGTCTAAGACAAGCAGGGCTTTCATTGCTGGTGGGGAAGAATACAGGCAGTCCTCTACTTTAATTGACAGATTTGAATAGTATATGATTTTATTTTTTCATTATTCACCTCCCTTCCCATGCTGCTTCTGATTTTAATCATATCCATGACCAAACATGCATAAGCTTAATATGGTTAACAGGCTTGGTTTACTGAAAAACACACAGTTCACCTTTACTGCTTATGTGTCTGACACCAAACCAGACCAGATGGGCTGATTGTACATAGTTCTTAAGTATGTTTAAAATAAGATGAAATATGAGCAAAGAGTTACCAAGGAGATTAACTCTCTTTATTGTTTGAAGTGCGGTATACATGGACCTCAATAGAGGTGGTAGTTGGGGATCCCGGTTTGCCAAATTACATGGTGCTAAGCTATGTCCTATGTTTGCTTGCCTAATAAGTCAGCCAGACTTATGCTTCTGAGACTGTATGCCTCATCATATATATTAGAGCACTTACTTAAATGAAGCTAATTCCCCAACAGAGTGTATGCCATAAATACATAATTTCCAGGTTAATTGCATGTGAAAATCAAGAGAGATCAGGTGTATAAGCCTTAGATAAAAAGTTTCTGGGTCATTTCCTGTTGATGAATCTCAGTACAGAGATTATAATGAAGTCTGTTCTTGGCAATACTAAAACTCCCACTGTGACAGCCTAGCAAGGAGGGATTCAGTGACAACCACACTGTAAATTCTCCTTTTCCTACATGTGGATAGTTTGTTGCATTTGAAAAATGTTTCTGTATGATGATTACACCCCAAGATTGAGGCACTTTTCAAGATATACCATTCAGAGTCAAAGTATGCAAATAAATCATAAGATACCATTTTTGCAATAGACCCACATAAAATGCTGTGTGGGCACATGTGTGCATGTGTGTGCACATGTGTGTCTTCTGTTTTAAAGAGTAGCACTCTAATGCAAATAGCAGGAATAAGAGGCAACTTGTATAACAGCAAGTACCATGGGAATAGTGTCTTCTGTTTGAGCAGAACTTGGTCTATTTGCTTAAAATGAAGATGCCTCAGGGACTTTAGTAAGTAGAATGAGCATCAGTGTGTGTAATTTATTTATGGTATATTTAGATGCCTTTACCACACAAGATTAAAACAATTAAAATCTACTGCCATCTGATGAATGAGAGTGACTTGATAAACTAACATCACTTTTGTGTTTATTTATGGATGCATCTGCCTGAGTTTGAATGGTAATCTTGGCTGTAGAGGCAATAATAAGAGTAAGACGATTTCTTCTTTATTTTATTTGACTTGTCCGTGAAAGAAACAGTGTACACTTGGCTTCTGATATTTGCAATGCCATCTGTCTGTTGCTTCCCATGCTGTGAGCAGATTCACAGTAGCATGTGGGTGGGGGAGGATCCTTATTAGAATCTTTCCTAAGAAGGTCAACCCTGTGTGTGCACTGAATGCCTGTGATGGGGATAGATAATACATTGTTTTATCCGGCCTTCAATTCTCAATGCTTTAAGAAATTGTACATATGGTAGGATCATTGCTGATCTCCAGCCTCTTTAGGTCTTCCTAAGGTAAGATTTGAAGTGAAAACGAACATGCAGGAAACTTGCTGGTGGTTTGTAAAATCCTGCATTCAGGAAAGCAGAGGGAGACTTTCTCTGCTTGATCACTGAAGTCCTATTTAGTTGCTAATAAAAATGGGTAAAGAAGAGATTTTGTGTAAAGCCCCCAAAGTCTTAAGTAGTTGCCTTATTATGCTCCTGTAGACCTGCACCCTTAGCAACTGTCCTTGCCATAAAGCCTAATACTTTAAAGTACCTTAAACATTTTAAAGCAATTTTAGAGATATTATCAGATTTTCTCTCTGGATTAAATATCTGAAGTAGTTTGAGTAGGTACTAATCCTCAGTTTATGCATTAAAAAAATAAAATTAAGAGATGTTGAGCAATTTGCTCAATTCATACCACAAGATTGGAGATCATTTCTCCAAGAAATTAATCCAAAAGTCATTTGCTAACCATGATAGACATGCTCAAAGTCCTACAGCGACTATAGGGCTAACACTGAAGTGGGGCTTGCTTCTTTCTAATGCTTACTACAACACCCCTCCACCTGTGGAACTCTGTGGCAAATGTCCCATGACTCTGGCATCTCTAATATTCTGGCTTCTCTATTGAGATGATCACTCAGGACCTGTCTATGGTTATCCCAACCTTGCCGCACACAGTAACTGGTCTCAGAAGCTTTTCATCAACCCCTCAGTCTTGCATCTCTGCCTTCAAAACTCGTACTACATGGACAACTATTAAAAGGCCGCAGAGCTTTGTTAACATGAGATGTAGCCAAGATTCCTGGGACCACAGCTGTATCCACTTCTGTATACTGATCCTAAAGAAACCCTTTTCAAGGCAGTTGCTTTCAAGGATCAGAGAACTCCTTCAGCATAAGTTTTCTGCATTTAAATGAATTTAGATCTTCACAAGGTGATGCCTGTAATGGGTAGAGTCTTCTGAAGACACCCTTCTCTTCTACCACAGTGAAACTCATGGTTCTCTGCTCCCGCACGGATAGTTTCATCAATTACAGCTGCCTTTTAAGCACCACCCTGACTACTACATTGCTTTGAATTTTCCCCTGCCAAACAACTCAATATGTCTGCTTCAAACTTAGCCCCATTCAGACTCTCAGAATACAGGCAGACTTCAGCTAGGTTCTTGGCCAAAGCATCCAACAAATGTCCCTCGTCCAGTTACTGTTAGAGTAGTCATTCTCTGAAGCTTTATGAGCTGGGCCTTCATCATACATGTTTCTTATAGCCTTCCTCTCTTCCACTAGAACAGCCATAGTCTTTCTAGGCAATATACTTACTCTTCCACATTTCAGCCACAATACGGTTCAAGTGTCATGAGAAACACATAGGTTTATCACAGTAACTTCAGTCCTCTATTGTAATTGGAGATTTCTCTCCTGCCCTCCAGTTCCCAAATAACCACTCTGAGGCTTAATTTTAATTACAATCTGTTTGGTCTATTACTAACAAACTATTACAAACTAAATGAACCCATTTTTATTAATCTGTGTACTGCCACATGGCTGTGGTTTACCAGTGATGCTCAGTCATCTTTCTCCTTTGGCGACTGGATGGCATCCCTCTGACTTTGCCTTTTTTTCCCCTTGTATCTCTGCTTGGATTTGTTGCCTGGGATTATTTTGTCTGGCTATTGGCCAAATCAGCTTCTTTATTAATCAATAATAAGAAGACATATTTACAGCATACAGAAGGGCATCCCACAAGACTAAGCCTCCCCCACCCCTGTATTTAGTTAAGAGCAAGGTATCCCTCCATAGGGAATGGGCTCCAAAGAGCCAGTTAGTGCACTAGGGCTAAATACTGGTTCCACTGCTAGTGGCCCCAGAAAATGCTGAAGCCACATAACTTTCACCAACATTCAGAGGACATAGTTCAGTCTTATGCAGGTTCCCCAGCTGTCAGTTCAGAGTCAGTAGAGTCCCACTAGCTAGGATCAGTTGTTTCTGTGGGTTTCCCTATCATGGTCTTAGCCCCTTTGCTCATAATATTGCTCTTCCATCACTATGACTGGACTCTATCTCAACCCAGTGCTTAGCTGTGTTAAATGCATCTACTTCCATCAGTTACTGGGTTCTATGATGACAATTAAGGAAGTCATTAATCTGATCACAGGAGAAGGGTAGTTAAGGTACCCCCTTTACTATCGCTTAGATTCTTAGAGTTATTAATAATTATTTTACCCTTAAAATATAAAATGTGGACAAGAGCTCTAAGTTGGCTTGAGATACCAGACCAGTGCTCCAGTGTGGGTCTCTGTCTCTATCTCCATCCATCACCAGATGAAGGTTCTATGGTGGTATGCAAGATATTCGTCAGTATTGCTATAGAATAGGGTCATTTCGGGTTGCCTATTCTCAGATGCCCAAGGGACTAACTGGGGACATCACCATGGGCTCCTGGGAGCCACTCTAGGGTCAAGTCTCTTGCCAACCCTAAAGTGGCTCCCTTAACTAAGAATTGTGGTTCCGTGCTCCCCTGTCCAAGCTTCCTTTATCCCAATCCTCCTGTTTCCCCAAGTTCCCCTCTCCTTCCCTTCTCACTTTTCTCTCCCCATCTCCCCTTACCCCCATCCCACCCCACCCCCAAGATCCCAATTTTCTCCCCGGCAATTTTGTCTACTTCCCATAGCCAAGAGGATAACTATATGTTTTTCCTTTGGTTCACCTTCTTACTTAGCTTCTTTAGGATCACCAATTGTAGTCTCCGTGACCCTTATTTATGGCTAGAAACCAATTATGAGTGAGTACATCCCATTTTCATCTTTTTGGGTCTGGGTTACCTCACTCAGGATAGTGTTTTCTATTTCCATCCATTTGCATGCAAAATTCGAGAAGTCATTGTTTTTTACTGCAGCGTAGTACTCTAATGTGTATATATTCCATACTTTCTTCATCCAAAACATCAAAAGATGGGCAAAAGCAGAAACTGTGACTTTCATAGAGAAGTATCCAAGTTTGATCAGGTCTTTGCTCCCATTTCTGTCTTCCCTGAATCCAGACTGAGGCACAGTGATAAGGCAAGCTTCTGTCTAGAGAATTTTCTTTTAAGAGAACTCTCCTGTGCAGTAAAAGTCTTTTCTTCTAGCAGGCGGGAGTTTCCTGTTAATCAAAATTGCACACTTACTGACTATTCCCAAAGTTGGTGATTCTCTCTTACTCAGAAATGCTTCGACACAGACTTCTACAATGCAATGGAGTACAGCAAATTTACTGGCTTGTTTTAGCAATGATGCCAATTATTTTTTGAAATAAATTAAAAATATTACTTAGTCTTGGGCAAATGTAGTTTACCTGCTTCTGAACCTTTGTCATTTAAAACTCAGCTTGCACACAATGTAAGGATGGTACTAGAAATTCTCACAGCTATCATTTAATAGTGTTTTTCTGATTATAAATAATAAACAGTGTTTTGATACATGCGGGATTCCCCTTATCAGTCTGTCACTACCACATGACAGATTAAATAATGAGACCGGAGTAAAGCACCTAATCTTTGCCGTGATTAAGTACCATGGGGTTCTTAAAATTGTTCACTGCACACCATATTTAGGAGGCAACTTAAAATTTCATTAAGGTTATCAGAGGTACCTACAAGAAATATCCCATTTAATTTACGTGTCCTACCTGGCATTTCTTACAGGATTCCCAAGAGCAATGTTCTTCATGGCTTCAGGGATTGACCTAACAAGGACAATGAATGAATGAAAGGGCAGACACATAGACACGGGTACAGAAAAACTGGACTCGGGTGGGACATGAGCAGCACCTGCCACAACAGCAACCTGGAAACGCAGTGTGTCCATCTGAATTGAGGAAGTGGGTCTGTTGTACACTGCTAAAGAGTCGAGTGCATGATAAGCAGCTGAATGAGGAGTAGGATTAGTTCATTTCAGTGGGGGGTCTCTGTAGATGAACAATCTCAGGTTGCAGTCATCAAGAAAAGGGAAGCAGTGATAGATAATTTCTGTATATATCGTCAGCGTTTACACTGGGACCTAACAAAGACTTTCCATCTTCCTTCAAACTCACCCAGGGAAGGCTTTGCCATTTCCCTGGGTTTCCTAATATGACAGTGTTCATGCTATCAACATATTCCTGCAGGGCTTCTTCTGCTCCCCATACTAAAGCCTGGTCTCTATTATACACTAATAACCCCAAGAATGAGAACTATCCTGAAAAGGCATCAAAGATAAATCTTGGAAAGTAAGGATAAGAAAATCTGAAAAGAAGACATCAAAGAAAAACATTACATCATTGCATACAGAAAAGCAAAACTAAGTATAATACCATAACTCTAATTAGATACACCATTAATACAAAAGAGTAGAACCTCTGAGGTACTAAAACAAAAAATTATCAATCTAAAATTCTGTATTTACAAAATTGAAGATAAAGTAAAAAAATATTTTGAGACAAAACAAAACAACCTTGATAGAAACAATAAAAAGAAATAGCCATTAGTTTAATGTTACCAGTAATCAAATTAAAAACAAAAAGATTAAATGTCTTATTAAAAGGCAGAGATAGCAGTTTGGAACAAAAAATAGCAATGCCCATGTGTTACTCATTTAAAACCTTTTAAAAATGAAAACTAGAGTAAATCTAATGAAAAAATGGAATATGTATGTTAACATAAACAAACAAAAGTTTGGATGCTGTATTTTGGAGCAAAGAATATGAACAGGAGTAAAGCAGGCCATTTTACAACAATAAAGGAGGAAATTCATCATGAAAATAGAACAATCTGAATTATATCTCTGTCTCACAACAGAGATCCAAAACATAAAACGTCAATGATGTTGCAAAAGTAAGGAGAAACAAAATACGGGGCATCAGTGGGGAGGCAGTGCTGTTCAGTGGCTAAAAGTACAGACAGAAAGTCAGTGTTAATTTCAGTAATGATTAAATACAAGAATGAACCCAGCTGAAAATGGGCAAAAGAGTTTGGAAATGTGCGTGAACAGATACTCCATGCAGATGCAGAGACGGTAAAGCTATTGATAACACACCGCAGAGATGGCTCTTACCACTTACGTCATGAGAGATTTGGTTAATAAGTAGTTAGTTTCTTTGCAAAGTGTACATTAAGTTTTTAAATTTTGATATGACTTTATTTTTTGAGTAGATTCAGTGGGGATTTATTTCATCTTCGTCTATATAATTTTCACCAAGTTTAGTAATTTTCTCAGCCATATTTTTAATTTTTAAAATGTCCAGGTGTGTACATGTGTGTAGTATATAGATCAGTATGTGTTCATGTGTGAATGTAAGTCTGTGTGTGTAGACGTGCGTGTGTACTAGTGCCTGTGGAAGTCAGAAGATAGTGCGTGTCTTCCCCGAGTGCTTCCACCTTAGTTTTGAGAGAATATCATGCTAAACATGGAGCTCTCTGTTTTGGCAAGGCTGGCTGGCTAACAAGCCCGAGGGAGCCTCCTGTCTCTTCCTGATCAGTGATGAGATTGCAGGAATGTACCATCATTCCTGGATATTCCTGGAAAGTTTTTTAAATGGTGCTTAGAATCCAAAATCAGGCACATCCTTGAGCTTGCAAAGCAAACACTTCACTGTCTGTGCTTCACCTAAGCCCACTCAAATTTTTTTTCCTATATATTCTCATCAGAGAATTCATTACATCTATATTAGGCCACGTGAAAATATCCCACAGGTCACTGATATGCCATTAATTTACTTTGTCTCTGTGTTGTGTTAAGTAGTCACATATTTATTTCATGATATCTGTAATATATATGACAGCAGGGCAAGGTGACTCAGTATGAGGAGGGTCCCAAAAGCCAAAAGCAAGAAAAGAGTCAGAGACCAAACAGAAAATCAGTGAGCCTAAATGGGACTGACCTGGATACTCTGCATATGTGTTACAGCTGTGTAGTCTGGTCTTCTTGTGGTATTCCTAACAGTGGGAATAGGGGCTGTCCCTATTATATTCTTTAGAGCATTGATTTGATTCTTTTCCAAGCATATGAAATACCATTATAATCACAGCTTTAAAGTCCTGGATTGCTAATTATTATATCTGTGCAGTTATGAACTGATTTTGACTAAAGATATATTTTCTTTTTATTGGTCTTATTTCCTGGCATTCTTACAGATTAAGAGTAGATGCCACATTGAAGGATGTTATACTTAGGGATATTAGAATCTTGTATTCATGCTACTGTTTTTCAAACTGGATATTGAGCCCAAGGCCTCACATATTGCTAAGCACATGTTCTACTACTGAGATACACACAGGTCCCAATTCGTTAATATCCTTAAGCTTTGTTCTCGACCACAATGAAGTTCCGTGAAAGCCGTGTGACACCATTTAAAGCGTGTTTGTTAAAACCATGTAAGAATTGTTGCTTCAGATCAGTGGCCTCTTCACACGTTAGTTTAATTCATAGCAGAAGATCAGACTTGGTGAGATGTCATTTGTTCAATTGTTCAGCCAGGGTGAAAAAAAAGAAAAGTTGGTAACTATGTGAGGTGATAGATGTATTTATTGTGATGAATACATCACAATGTATATGCATGTCAAAACAAGTTATACATCTTAATATACACAATATTGGCTTGTTAATTACATATATTCACAATCTCAGCATCAACATCTAATGCCTTAGTAACATTCATCCATCAAAATATGTAATTATGTATTTAATTGTTTATATTAATTTGAATTATTTTCTTTACTAAGATATTATTTCTGTGATGCTAAAGGGCCATGTCTGATTAACGCACAGTTCACTCTCCAGTTCCTAACAGTGTCTGTCCATTTAAGCTCTTGGTAATACTTTAATACTTATTCGAAATCCTTCTAAGAGACTAAGTATAAGAGACCAGTAAAGCAAGGGAATAGATACACTTTTAGGAGATACATATTGTCTCTTCCAGATTATTCTGCTAATCTAGGGTTATAAATAATAAAATCTGATCATTGATTTTTCACAAGGATCATGTTTTCTTTCTCTTTTAAATTTATTTATTATTTATCTATTTATTTGTTTATTGGATCGTGTTTTCTTAAGGAAGGATTTCATAAACCTTTAAGCTAACTGCAGTATAGCATATTTAAATTACTTCATTTTATTATTTACTACCCAAAGATTTTTATTCTGGATATGAGTTTAGGTATGATCAGAAGCAGATGAGAGAGTAGGTAGAACGAGAGGGAAGATACGGACAGAGTATCCTGAATTCTCTACGACCCTTGCATGGAATGCAATGTAAGAGAGGAGAGTAGGTGGGGCCCACATAACAAGTAGGATCATCAGCGCTATTGGTGGAATCACGTTCTCAGCAGAACCCAGGTAACTGTACTGTATCACACAGATCTGGCAGCAAGAACAATGGTAGTTTGATCCTGCAGTGATGTGGACTCCAGTGTCAGCTGTTTTGTTCTGAGATTGTGTTTCTGCTTGTGCTTTGATTTTTGTTTTTGCTTTGTTTTTCAGTTTTTCTGTATTGAAAATGTGAACAATTTGTAATCAGAGTTTTTAAATACAGCACATTTTCCACTTATGTTAGGTATAAGTTATTGGCGCTATAATTGCAGGGAATACAAATGAAAATCTACCCTAAGAGGTACCCATACCAAGAATTATTGGGTGAACAGATAATCTGGCAGCAGCGTAAATGCTTAAAATGCTTTATTGATGTTAGTGCACACCCGCTGCTCTAAGAGAATTTTACACTTACAAACAACTTTAGTTCATACCTTTGTACTTTTGTGGACAGCATTAATTTTTGCCTAGAGATTTTATGACTTATTAGTATTCATCCTAATCTCTGTACCTTCTGTTCAACCTATTAAGCCTACAGATCATTTTAATGATTCAGTTGACCCTAGAGAAAATTTTTACATGTCAGTCTTTAATTCAAATGAATTTTCTAAAGATTAGTTAGCGTCTAAAGCTTATTATAAAGTTGTGACATTAATTTTTGATATTTTATATTCTCTTTAAACTTCCTATATTATTTTATTATTCATATTACAGAATATACATAATTGTGTTTTTGTTATTTGCTTTGGATGTTTAACAAAAACTCAAGGGGTTGTACTCTGTCATACTTACAGACTACAATATTCCTTTATGCTAAATAGCTTAAATGAAAATGAGCCAGTTGTCAGTAATATACTTCATCTCCATTGCAAAGTATCTGCTCTACATCATACATATTTATGTTGAAACAAACGTCTATTAGCTGATGTCAGCTTTTGTACGAACATAAATTTCTATTAATTTTTACTTGGAAAAATTCCTTAAAATCATATTTGAAATTTCACCATTTTCTTCTGCTATCACTGTCATTACAAAGGTTTCTAAATAATCACAATAAATCATAGATTTATTGGGAATTGTGGTGTCAAATTTCAGACCAAATAATCACATATGGTCTAATTAATATATATTAATGATTATTCATTAATATATTAATAGTGCATTCACATTTAAATATGTATAAATTCCCTTCATACATATATATGAACACACACACATATATATACTAGATATGCATATAGGTGTATAAAGAGAATTTGCATATGTGTATAAACAGAATTTATTAGAATAACTTACAGACTGTGATCCAGCTAATCCAACAATGGCTGTATACAAGCAAAACATCCAAGAATCCAGTAATTCAGTCCACAAACCTGGATGTCTCAGTTGGTCTTCAATATTCATCAGGTTTCCAAAGAAATAGTCTCTACTGCCAGTAAGGAATGGATTTGCCAGTGAACGCAAGAGCAACCAGGCAAATAGCAAAATTCTCTTTCTTTCATGTCCTTTATACAGGTGACCAACAGAAGGTGTGGCCCAGATTAAAGATGGATCGATCTTTCCACTTCTTAAGATTGGCATTCAAAATGGTTCTCTCCACTTCAAGTGATTTAATTAGAACAGTCCCTCACAGGTGTGCCCAGTCGCTAGGAATTTAGTTCATTCCAGATGTAGTCCAGTTGACAGTGAAGACTAGTTATCACACATGGATACTGAGACCTGCTGGTGCAGATGCCATCCAAATCAAATGTGTTTATTGTATGTACGACCACGATGCAAATACCTGACCAAAGGGTATGAAAATCATTACGTTTTTGTCACAGTGGGAAAATAAAATTTATTCTTAAAAAATCATTGATATTTTTAGTTCTGTGATTCACATTCATGGTTCCCTGTCTGTCTATTAGATAGTGCCCTTTACGTAGAGTATTTAGTGTTCTTTAAAGAGGTAAGTTCCACAAAAATCTGTTGCTGAATAAAGCCATAGGTTCTTGGTAAAGTTGTGTCCACCTGAGATTTTTATCAAATGTTGGTGTCCACAGAACTCCTGAAGTTTTTTTGTTTTTTTGCCTTATTTCTTTTTTTTCAGTTGATTTATTTTTGCCTTATTTCATAGCATAGATATCCCCCATCTTGGCTCTCATTTGGTCTTGGAGAGACATTCCTACCCACCCCCCAGATACTTCTAATATTGCCAGGGCTGGTTGCTTATCAGAGTGTGATTTTAGTCACATCCAACTTCACACACATACACACACAATCTATCTAAATAATTTCAGGGTCTTCTGTTGAAGCCCCATTCAGAAACACCACCCTGGATGGGGAATATCATGACTATGCGTGGGTGGGTAGCCCTCCGCTCTGCATAGCTCTCCCTCTTTGTCCTTCTCTGCACCATCATTCTCTCAAGCCCACTGTGTCACATTCTGCCACGTGTCCAATGCCGCAGGAAAGGCAAGCCCAGGTCCAGATGACAGGTGCTCTCCCATTCAGAGAGAGGCAGGAGTCTTCAGACTCCTGAAACGTCACCAGGTTTTGAGGGGACCTATTTTCATTTCCTCTATCAGATTAAATTTAAATTACTCAAATCCAAGCACTCATGAATTAAAATAGCATTATGTAAATTAAAATAACTAGTAGTGTATGGCACTCTGAATGATTCCACATGTACATGATTTCACTTAGCTCTCTGACAATGGTGTGAGGGCTGCCATTACCTTGGACTTATGTTGAAGAAGCTCACATGCAGAACAGCTCAGTCAGATAATTAAAAAATATATATCAAGTTCATCTCAATGGACCTGGAACCTGGTGCAACCAGTATATAAAATCATAAGTGCTTTTCTACCAGATCAGAAAATCAGTCTATCCAAACCTGATTTTCGCCTTGATTTTCTGTATAAAGAATCGTTAATCCAAAATTCAAAGTAACCCGTTATCTGTGGTCTACCAGAGAACAGGAGCATTTACCTGAGAATTCAGTTTCCAGTCCTTGAAAGGCACAATCCTTCCACTGTCCCGAAGGAGTGAAGGGGACAAATATCCAAGCAGGGCTTTATTCTGGAGGAAAGGTGAACATACCTTTTTAAAAATGAGCTTCATTTTTGTGTGAAAAGAGAAACGAAATAGTGTTCAGTGCGAATTTGAGGTAATCCAGGTGCAGCATGCAGCTCCGTGGGCTCTGAGAAGTTTCCCGGGAGAGGTTTCCCTCTGCAGGTGCATAAATAATTAATACAAAAATGTGGTCCCATCTGCCACAGTTTTCATGCTTTGAAGGAAAGAAGATCCATTTTTGAGTGGACTATGTTTTCAACCCCATCCCCATGTTCTTTATTGAGATGTTGAATGTTTTTGTTATGTTGCCTCTCTCCGGTGGAAACAGAGCACACCTCCTTCTGTTAGAGAGAGGAGAGGATGGAATTCGGAGCTCCAGCTATAAATATTTCATTTTTGCAAAGGCAAAGATCACAGAGGGGCAAATGAGGAACAGAAGACAAATGGGAGGTTGCTTACAAATCCTCAGAGGAGGAGTGTGTAAAACTGCTCCTGCCAGCTTGCTGTCTGCTCAGATTTCACACCGTCAAACTTGGTCACGAGACCGTTTTGCACCACCTTAGCGTGAAAGGGAGAACACACCATTTGAGAGTGCTAACTTAACCATGTTAGGGATGGCAGTCAGAGCGGCTGCGCGGTGGGTGGCGCTGAATATGTATTTTGAGAAAGATGGTCTGTAGTATTTTCTTAGAAGGTTGGACAGGGGAGCACGGAACCACAATTCTTAGTTAAGGGAACCACCTTAGGGTTGGCAAGACACCTGACCCTAGAGTGGCTCCCAGGAGCCCATGGTGATGTCCCCAGTTAGTCCCTTGGGCAGCAGAGGATAGGCAACCTGAAATTACCCTAGCCTATAGCAATACTGACGAATATCTTGCATACCACCATAGAACCTTCATCTGGTGATGGATGGAGATAGAGACAGAGACCCACACTGGAGCACTGGTCTGAGCTCCCAAGGTCCCAATGAGAAGCAGAAGGAGGGAGAAGATGAGCAAGGAAGTCAGGACCACGAAGGGCGCACCCACCCACTGAGACAAGGAGGCTGATCTAGTGGGAGCTCACCAAGGCCAGCTGGACTGTGACTGAAAAAGCATGGGATAAAGCCGGACTCTCTGAACATGGCGAACAATGAGGGCTGATGAGAAGCCAAGGACAATGGCACGGGGTTTTGACCCTACTTCATGTTCTGGCTTTGTGGGAGCCTAGCCAGTTTGGTTGTTCACCTTCCTAGACATGGACGGAGGGGTGAAGCCCTTGGACTTTCCACAGGGCAGGGAACCCTGACTGCTCTATGGACTGGAGAGGGAGGGGGAGAGGAGTTTGGGGGAGGGAGAGAAGGGTGGGAGGAGGGGGAGGGAAATGGGAGGCTGGGAGGAGGCGGATACTTTTTTTTTTCCTTTTCTCAATAAAAAAAAGTTAAAAAAAAAAAAAGAAAGACTGTATCCTCATGAAAATAACAATTGAAGAAATAAATTGGGTGTTAGGCTTATTCAGTGAAATCGACTTGTTTTTTCTCTTTGCCCTCCAAAATCTGCAGATTATGCCAGGCACTGGTAGCACACACCTTTAATCCTAGCATTTCCGGAGGCAGGGGGATCTCTTGAGTTCAAGACCAGCCTGGTCTACAAGAGCTGGTTTCAGGACAGGCTGGCTCTAAAGCTACAAAGAAACCTATCTTGAAAAAAATCAAAAACAAACAAAACGAAAAGCTTGCTGAGTATTAGAAGACTTCAAGTTGATGGAATTAACATCCTTTGTGATTACAAAACTCTTTTGAGTCATGTTTTCCTCACATAACAGCACAGATGCCACATATCAAATCTGTCATCTGCAACCATGCATCTCTGTATACAGCAGGGATGGGGTGAAAAGTACATGATGCAGCAGATGCTATCAGATTCTGGGATAGGGAGTGAAGAGACGATGCAGGCCTTCCTGTGAACGCCTTAAAGCATATTTGCCACCCTTCTATGTGATATGGAAGACAAAGGGCATGGCTGTAACAGTGTGGACTAGAGAGCTGATGGGGAAGCTGGATTCTGTTTTACATAATGTAGAATTTTGAAGTTTTCTGTAACTTGCCAACATGCCGCTATCTCAAAGTTAAACACCATTTTATTGACGTTTTTGTACCTTTTGAAATTATGCTACATGATACTCTGTGTGCTCAGTACTGAGAACTCGAATTACCACAGAACCCTTGAAAACAAAGTGTTCTTGAATGGGAACTTCATACACAGATATGGCAACCACAGAGATATCTGTTTCCTCACTGGACAAAAATGTACTTGAGCTGGGAATTATTCTCTCTCTCTCTCTCTCTCTCTCTCTCTCTCTCTCTCTCTCTCTCTCTCTTTCTTTAAATTTCTGCCCCTGAGCTAGGACTTGTAAAAAAAAAAAAAACTTTCTTCTTGAGTGACAGGTCTCTGGTTTTTTGTTTGTTTTGGCTTAGGATCCAATTTAACAACAATTGTGGGGCCTGACTTTTACCACTGAAAACATCAAACTAATCCCTTTTACTATTTACTATAGGCCAGTGGTCACTTCCATTTTATCCATAAACCACCCCATACTCCAGAAAGTCATATCTGTCCTCGTTATTGAAATAAGTCAGTGTCATAGGGAACAACCCACACCTCAAATAGTGCAGGTAGTAAAAGAGAGAGTCTGTGTCTGTACTGGAACTGATCCCCTAGTGAAGGTGAGACATGTAAACATTGAAGCTAGTTGGAATCAAGACCTCCCATTAAGACAGGCACTAGAAACAGGTTCAGCATTGAGGCATACATTTATCTGAATGTAGTCCACTGAAAATTCAAATTTAAATTTAAGCCACTAATGGTAAATTGACGTTGACGTTATGAATGACCTATAAATAAAGGTTTCTTTGAAAAAGGAATTTTAACGGTGATCTGGCATTTGCCAAAATTAATTTTGATCTCTTTATTATTTGATTAATCTATTTTCAACATAACATAAATATGTTAAGTAACACTAAATCTTAGAAATGAAATATAAAGCAAAAGATGATTAGTTATGTAGAAAATTTAATGTAATGATAAACCATAAAATTTACTTCATTAGCTTTGTTTTTCTGGGTCACAAGTTATGCTTTTGTAAAATATGTTGAATTGTCCTTTGCTGTATGTTGTGCTTACATGATTCATTCAACCATAAAACTATCTTCCAAGACAAGGTGACTTGTTTTCTGATATCCAAAAATACATGAAAATATTACAAGACCAAAAGGTATTCTAGCCAATTCTGAATTCATTCAAAGCACATATGGGCCTTTTAAGACCATATTCCTAGGAAGTCTTGTTTACCCAAGATGTTACTGATAGCAAATCCTGCTGTTCTTGGCCAGGAAAGTTTACCATCCAGAATGTGCTTTTGGGGGGCAACATTACCAGGTAATTATTTCCCATGAACTACAAATTAATCAAGGTTAAAATTCAACCGTTTAAAAAATATCAAGAAGTAAACTTAACTGGACAGTTTCTGAAACAGCTTTAGAATACAAATTCTTATTTTAAAAGAGTTGTAAATAATTTTCATTGAAATAGAAAATAGGCAAAGTGTGATTTTTTTATTATGTCTCAGAATGTCAGAGGTTTTGCACAATGAATTATTTCTGCTAAATGCACACACTATTTATCCTGGTTAGTTGGTGGATATGATCAAATAAGATAAGAAAAACATGGCACAATATTCAGTGGGTACACCAGGTCAGCCTGAAATGGATAGCATCAACTGTCACACTGGAATGATATCAGGAAAACTTCTTTGTTCACATCTGAAAACTGACTGAGGGATGAACAACACCAAGCAAGGAGAAAAGACACATGGTCTGGAATTTATCTTTCTAGTGTGATAGGAGAAAGTAGCTGTTTTTAATACCTGTATCTTTCATGATGCACATCAAAGGTAGATTTGATTTCTTCTTACCCTGTGTCTTAGTTAGGTTTACCATTGCTGTGATGAAATGTCATAACCGAAAGCAACTAGGTGAGGAAAGGGTTTATTTGGTTTAAGCTTCCACATCCTAGTCCATCACTAAAGGAAGTCAAGACAAAAACTCAAGCAGGCTAGAACCTGGAGGCAGGAGCTATTGCAGAAGCCATGGAGGGGTTGCTAAGTGGTTTGCTCCCCAATGCTTGTTCAGTCTCTTTTCTGTTCTTTTTTTAAAGTTATTTTTTTCTTTTTTTATTGATTTTATTGAGCTATATATTTTCTCTGCTCCCCTCCTCTATCCTCTCTCATGGTCCCTATGCTCCCAATTTACTCAGGAGATCTTGTCTTTTTCTACTTCCCATGTAGATGAGATTCATGTATGTCTCCCTTAGGGTCCTCATTGTTGTCTAGGTTCTCCAGGATTGTGAATTGTAGGCTGGTTTTCTTTGCTTTATGCTAAAAGCCACTTATGAGGGAGTACTTATGGTATTTGTCTTTCTGGGTTACCTCACTCAATATGAAGTTTTCTAGCCATCAGAGAAATGTAAATCAAAACAACTCTGAGATTCCATCTTACACCTGTAAGAATGGCCAAGATCTAAACAGAGAATTCTCAACAAAGGAATCTAAAATGGCTGAAAGACACTTAAGGAAATGTTTAACATCCTTAGTAAACAGAGAAATGCAAATCAAAACAACTCTGAGATTCCATCTTACACCTGTAAGAATGGCCAAGATCAAAAACACTGAAGACAACCTATACTGGAGAGGATGTGGGGTAAAGGGAACACTCCTACATTGCTGGTGGGAGTGTAAGCTGGTTACAGCCCCTTTGGATATCAGTATGACGATTTCTCAGAAAATTGGGAAACAATTTTCCTCAAGATCTGTAGGATCTTTCATTTTGAATACCAACCCCAGTACCCATCTCTCCCCTTCTCCCATCCCCAGCCTCACCCCATCTCACCCCCATTCATTCCTGAAGAGAGGGTATGGCCTCCCTTGTGGAGTCAACAAAATCTGGCATAAAAGCGTGAGGTAGGACCAAACCCTTTCCCCCAGTATCAATGGCGAGCAAGAGATCCCACTGTAGGGAATGGACTCCAAACAGTCAATTCATGCACCCAGGATAAGTTCTGATCCCCCCAACTGAGCCATCTCGACATCTCATGTTTCCATCCCCCACCCCTCTCTTCTAGCCCCCTCCAAATTTACACAGGGTATCTGAACTATTTCCCTTTCCTGGGTCCTTCCATTTACGCCTCTCTTAGGTTCCTCCTTTTTAACCTAGCTTCTCTGGGGTTGTGGATTGTAGTTTGGTTATCCTTTGCTTTATGCCTAATATCTGCTTATGAGTGAGTACATACCATGTTTGTCTTTCTGGGTTACCTCAGTCAGGATGACCTTTTTCTAGTTCTATTCATATACCTGCAAATTTCAAGATTTCATTGCTTTATTCAGCTGAATAATACTCCATTGTGTACATGTACCACATTTTCTTTAACTGTTCTTTGGTTGAGGGGCATCTAGGTGTTTCCAGGTTCTGGCTATGGAAAACAATGCTGCTATGAACATTTCCATTTCCTTTAAGTTTTCCAATTTTGTGCTATACATGTTTTTGAAGTATGATCTAATGATTCTCTGGATTTTGTCGTGTCTGTTGTTATGCTCCCTTTTCATTTCTGATTTTGTTAATTGGGATAGTTTCTTTCTGTCTCTTGGTTACTTTGGATAAGAATTTGTCTATCTTGTTGATTTGCTTGAAGGACCAACTCTTTGTTTCATTGATCCTTTGTTTTGTTCTCTTTGTTTCTATTTTATTCATTTCAGACCTCAATTTGATTATTTCCTGGGCTATACTCCTCCTGGATGAGCTTTCTTCTTTTTGTTCTAGAGCTTTCAGGTGTGTTGTTAAGTTGCTAGTGTGAGTTTTCTCCATGTTCTTTATGTAGGCATTTAGTGCTATGAAATTGTCTCTTAACACTATTTTCATAGTGTCCCATAAGTTTGGGTATTTTGTACTTTCATTTTTGTTGAATTCTAGGAAGTCTTTAATTTATTTCCTTATTTCTTCTTTGACCCAGTGATGATTCAGTTGAGTGTTATTCAGTTTCTCTGAATATTTAGGCTTTCTGCAATTTGTGTTGTTGTATTCTAACTATAAACCATGGTGATTCAATAAGATACAGGGAATTATTTGAATTTTTTGGTATCTATTGAGATTTTCTTTGTGACTGAGTATGTGGTGAACTTTAGAGAAGGTTCCATGAGGTGCTGAGAAAAAGATATACTCTTTTGTGTTTGAATGGAATATTCTATAGATGTTTGTTAACAAGTACATAATTATGACAAATAGTTGTACTGGTTAGTTTTATGTCAACTTGACATAAGCTTAAGACATCTGAGAGGAGGAAGCCTCAATTAAAAAAATGAATCTATAACATATAATAATCAAAACACTAAACATATAGAGTAAAGAAATAATATTAAGAGCTGCAAATGAAAAAAAGCCACGTGATGTGTAAAGGTAGACCTATCGGAATTATACCCAAATTCTCATTGGAAACTGAAAGCCAAAAGGTCCTGGACAGATGTTCTACAGACACTGAGAGATCACAGATGCCAGCAGAGACTACTATACGCAGCAAATCTTTCAATCACCACAGACGGAGAAAAGAAGATATTCCATGACAAAACAGATTGAAACAATTCCTATCTACACATCCAGTCCTACAGAAAGTACTAAAAAGAAAACTCCAACCCAAAAAAGTTAGCTATACCCACAAAACTCAAGCAATTAATAACCTCACTCCAGCAAATCCCAAAGAAGGGAAACATACCAGCACTACCACCACCAGTAACAAAATCAAAAGGAAGAAGATTTAACTATCATTGGTCATTACATCTCTTAATGTCAATTACTCAATTTGCCTCTAAAAAGACATAGGCTAACAGAATGGGTATGAAAAGAGGACCCATCCTTCTGCTGTATAGAAAAAACACACCTCAACCACAAAGAGAGACATTACTTCAGAATAAAAGTTTTGGAAAATATTTTCCAATCAATAGACCTAAGAAACATGCCAGTTTAACTATTCTAATACATAACAAAATAGATTTCAAATGAAAATTAATCAAAAGAGATGGAGAAGGAAATGTCATTCATCACAGGAAAAATTTGTCAAGATAAAGTCTTACTTCTGAACATTTATGCCTCAAATATAAGGATACCCACATTAGTAAAAGAAACATTACTAAACTTTAAATCACAATTCAAACCCCACACATTAAAGTGAAAGACTTCAACACCCAACTCTTTCCAATAGACAAGTCTGCCAGACAGAAACTTAACAGAGAAACAGGGGAGCTAACAGATGTTATGACTCAAATCAACTTAACAGACATCTATAGAACATTCCACCCAAACACAAAATGATATACTTTCTTCTTCACACCTCATGGAACCTTCTCTAAAATTGAGTACATATTCAGTCACAAAGCAAACCTCAACAGATACAAAAAAATTGGAACAACTCCCTTTATCTTATCAGATCCCCATGGCTTAAAGTTAAAATTCAACAACACTAATTACAGAAAGCTTACAAATTCATGGAAATTGAACAATGCTTAACTGAATCATTCTTGGGTCAAGGAAGAAATAAAGAAAGAAATTAAAGACTTCCTAGAATTCAGATCTTACATTAAAAAGGTCAACAACCTATTGGAGTTGGTATTTATAAGGGGGAAAGGTAGAGGAGAACTAGTTCTAGTTTTCTCCATGGGGATGAATAACTTGGTTTTAGAGCACTATTTGCTTAAGAGACTATATTTTCTTCAGTGTATATTTTTGACAAAAACTGGGTCATTGTAACTGTATCATCAGTTTATATTTGGATTCTCTCTTCTGTGTCACTGATCTTTGTGTTTGTCTTTATGCCAGTACATTCCTATTTTTGTTACTATGTTTCTGTAGTATATTGAAGCCAGGTATGACCATACCTCCAGCAATATTCTTTTTGCTCAGTATTGCTTTATCTATTTAAGGATTTTTATGTTTCCCCGTGAATTTTAAGATTGTGTGCTTTTTTCTGTGACTAATAGAGTTGAAATTTAATGTAGATTGCATTGACTCTATATATTGATTGCTTTTGGCTATATGCTCATTTTAACAAGACTAATTCTTCCATTCCATAACTATGTAAGATCTTTCAATTTTCTAGTGTCTTTCCCAACTTCTTTGTTTAGCATTTTAAAAGTTATTGTTGTAGAGGTGTCTTAGGTATTTTTCTATTGCTATGATAAAATACCTACCATGACAAAAAGCAACTCAAGGAGGAAAGGGTTTATTTCATCTCCCTGCTCTATATTACAGTCCATCATCAAAGGAAGTTAGGGGAGGAAACTGAAGGCAGGAACTGAAGCAAAAGCTGTGGATTAATGCTGCCTAGTGGCTTGCTCTTCAAGGCTTGTTTAACTGCTTTCTTTTAGAACCCATGGGTAGCATCACACACAATGTACTGAGCCCTCCAATATAAATAAATCATGAAACAAGAAAATGTTCCAGTCTCAACCACAGGGCACTCTGGAGCATTTTATCCATTGATGTTCCCCTTTTCCAAGGACTCTAGTTTGTTTCAAGTTAAGAAAAAACTAAGCAATACAAGACTTTCCTCACATTCTTGTTAGGTTTATTATAAGACATTTGCAAGGTAATTATGAATGAGGTATTTTTTATTACTTTTAGAGTGTTTTTGTATAAAGGAAGACTATTAATGATTTTCAAGTTAATTTTATTTCCTGCTAGTTTTCTATAAGTGTTTGACAGATTTAAGAATTTTAAAAGTGTTTATATGTCTTTCAGTATATATACACAAACCACAAACTTATATGTATACACACACACACACACACACACACACACATATAGCAGTTTTATTTTTGTTTCTTGTCCTATCAATCTAGCTAGAGGTAAAAGATTTTATTGAATAAAAATGGATAAAGTAGCCAGTATTGTCTTGTTCTGATTATAGTTCTGGCTATAAGGTTGTCATAGATAGGTTTTTATGTTGAGATGCATTTTTTATTTCTAGTTTCTTCATGGATTTTATCATGATGGGACATTAGATTTTCTCAAAAGACTTATGCATCACTTGACATGGTCCTTTGATATCATATCTTGAGTCTATTTGTGTGATGTATTATATTTACTAACTGTCTGGGGGAACATTGGAAGCTAACCACAGAATTAGACAATAGAGACAGCGGAAAGAAGGGCCTCTATGAGTAAAAATCAAACTCAAAGCATATTGTACATTTGTGTGAAAGATATCATTGTATGAACTGTGAGCCATGTACAATATGTGTTTGTATATTTGTACATATGTATATATACACACATGTACACATAAATAGTCAGACAAACAGCCCAGTAATTAGAGTAGGCCCAAGATTCTGGCATGGAGGGCATATTCCCTGCTCCCACATGGTTCATGTGAAGATGAACTCACAATGAAATGATTATACAGAATTGAGAGAATCTAAAGTGCAGGTGAGGACAAAGTACTAAGGAAAGTTAAACACCATGTTGGCAGTACTCTGAGTGGCAAATTATTTCTTAAGAATGTAATAAAAATTGGAAAAAATTATATAGAAGAATGTAAATGAAGGTATATGTACTTATTTATAAAAAGAGCATAATGTTGGCGGGTTTTGAGTTATGTTGGTACCATGTTGTTACAGAAATACACTGTGATGAAATGCTTCTGTCTGTTGCCAAAATGAACACTGAAGAAAAATGAAGAAAACCGAAGAATTCTGCCAAAAAGTTGCACAACTGAAGTAGCCAAACTCTTCTGGAGTCTTTTATCCACAGCCATCATTTTAAAAAAGTAAGGAAATATATTATGACTTTGCCCTTTTAAATTTTTGTTTAATTTATACAATACTAAATAAAACATAAAAGTTCAGTTCTTAACAATAAAGTGTTTAATGGTTCACTTCTGCATGTTTGCAATGTGCTCTGGGTTCTAGGAATACAGTAATAAATTAAAACATGAAAACTGTGGTATTGAAGTAAATGGCAGTATAATGTTGAAAGGGTTAAGTATGTAAATGAGTAGGAAGGAAAAATAGTAGTCACTGATTGTGTTTATGAACATGGTATACAGTCTGGTAAGGCAAAGCATGGAAGAGATACTACTTGCAAATTGTTCCTTGCTTTCTGCATGACTCGTGGCAACTGGACACGTTGTTGCTGAAACTAATGTGTTATAGGGTTAACCAGTGTAAAAGGTGCTCTTCTAGATAAGAAGTGGTTGGATTCAGGAGCAATAAGAATAGTATAAGGCAGAGAAAAGTAATGGTGTCTCTGTTTGTTTACCCCAAACGGGTGTTGATATTTTAGGGAGATGGTATCAGTCCAGTTATAAGGGAGTGAAGATAGGAGGCAGGGAAAGAAAGATAGAATGAAGGTGCTGTCTAATTGTGACCATGACATACATACTCCTCTAGATAATTCTGGTGCATATTATAGAGGATATTTTGGATATACCCAGCCATGGAAAACTAAATTGGGGTATTTAGTCCACTTCTCACATCTGCCTTGGCTAATTTCTTGGCTAATGAGGGCTAATTTGTAGGGTAAAATGTGAAAATATTAATTCTCTGCCATATATGGCCTACTAAGTACTTGAACTAAAACAACAAGAACAGCCAGAGGAAGTTCGCAGGCACAAATCCATACATTTGCCGTCAGCATCTATCATTAGAGCAGCACACAGAAGACTTGAGTGGTCTGGGGCTGAGGATGGAGCACTGTCTGGTTCTGAGAGAACAACAAAGGCAGTGATCGTCAGGAGCCGGGTAATATTCCAGACCCTTCAATTATACCTTATCATCTATTTCTTGTTTGTTGAATAATCACTCTGTACCAAGGCAATAAATGGTCATACGTCAAAGTCTCCTCCGAGAGGCGCACTGACACTAGGGTGTGTTTATAATGAGATCTCTCCACGGGAAGAATGGTGAAATAAAAATCTACAACTTAGATTTCTTTACTCTGAAACAAAACTTTGTAAATTAACAGTGTCCCCCTTGCTACTGTTTTTTTTTTTTTTTTTGAACTGCTTCTGTTGTCCTCCAGGGTCTGTGTTAAGAATGGCGTGTTCCCATTCAGGAGGTGTGACCAATTTTAGTGTGTTACTTAGCAAGCTAATGTGAACATCTCAAGCCTTACAGAGATGGAATGGAAACTTGATTGTGGAAATAAATTCTGGAAAGAACTGTGAATTAAAAACCTGAACCCAAATCCTCACCCCTGCTGACTTAGAAACATGTTGCCTTTATTCTTCATTTCCAAACATTGTGATAGTCCTTTGATCCTATTTCTAAAAGGCTAGGTGAGAATTTAGAAACAGAAGCAAATGAGCATAAAATAACGTAACACAGGAAAAACAAATACATGAAGTTCAGTGAGTACTCTCTTTCATAGTACATTAATTAGTTTAAATTAATTTTCCCTTTGAGGAGTAGAGCATTCCCATTCTATCTTTCAAGGTTCACTCTAAGAATACCTCTATCATAAATTTGTGTCTTTTATTCCCTTGCTGAATATTGCATGAAACATAAATATCAGGAGGTGTTGACATTACTGTTCCTTGTGTTATTATGATCGTTTTATGTTTTTCAAATCGAAGCAAGCTATTTTATTTGTGTGCATGGGCTCTCTCCCCCTACGGCAGTGTTCAAAAGATTAACCCTGGACATAGGGATGATGAGTTTTTTATAGCTTGGGTGGTAGGGGATTTTCCAAATGTGGAATTTGTCAGACAAATAAGGGATGGTGGGAGGTGGGGTTTTACAGAAGCAGAATATAAATGTAGAAAGTTGGCCATAAAAACCTCTTGAAACAAAGTCATGGTTGTCATTTCCTGGAAAAGGCAGCACAGAATCATTAATAACTATTGTAATAAGTGAGCATAGATTATTCTTTAAAAAACAGATTTAACCATAAACAGGAATGAACCTAGTTTGTCTTTACTATAAAACTGCTTTTAAGCCCAAGATGGGGGCAGGCTGGTTTATCAGTAGTCCCATGGGAAAGCAATGCCTTGGGAGCATTTGTCAGGTTTAAAAGATTAGGTTAAGAAACCAACAGACTGGAGAGGGAGGGGGAGAGGAGTGAGGGAGGGGGAGAAGGGTGAGAGGAGGGGGAGGGAAATGGGAGGCTGGGAGGAGGCGGAAACTTTTTTTTTTCTTTTTCTCAATAAAAATTTTTTTTAAAAAAAAAGAAAAGAAACCAACAAGGTAAGTCCTGGAACACAAGACTGGAGAAGAATGGCAGGAAAACAGAGACGTGAAACCAATGCATGTGAAAACTGAAAACCAAACCAAGAGTTAACTAAGCAAACAAAGCAAAGACAGGTAATCTCCTTCTCTGTCACTCTGTCTCTCTCTGTCCCCCCAAACACACAAGCACACATGCATAAATACACACACACATATGTACACACACACACACACATCTAGTCATTCTTAGCTGCAGTCATTGCATTCCAAACTTAGCTATGAGACTGTGCCTCAAAACCAAACAAAATCAACAAAACTAAAGTAAGACAACCATTTATGAGAATCAGACTAAGTCAGCAATCATTGCAACCTAATGATTGAAACTATGTAAACATAGCAGATTCACGGACAAAAGAAAACTTAGTTTGAGGGTAAAAGGAAATCAAACAACAAGAACTTGGTATCAGTTACCCAAGAGAAGAAAGAGGCACAATTGCTAAGGAAAACTACCATTGAACAGTATAAGAATAAGAATATAGAAAAGTAGGTTCCAGAAATAGGAATGTAAAAATACAGACTCATAAAGTTGTAAGCCTAGGAGAATGAGAGCAGACTTTCAACATCTTTTTTGAGTAGCTTAAGGATTAACTATTAACAGTGGGTTACTTTGCTTTACGACTTATAGCTCTGTTTTAAAGGCTGAAGTGGCCCTCTGCAAACTGGGGGTTCCTATGGAAACTGAGGGTCAGTTTTTATAGATAATGCCCCCACTCCTGGGCATGACCAGCATCTTACTTAAGCCAACTTTTTATTATTGTTTTATTGGATTATATTTTTTCGCAGCTCCCCTCCCTTCTTCCCCCTGCTCTTCTACCCTCTCCCCTGATCCTGTTCCCAATTCACTCAGGAGATCTTGTCTTTTTCTACGTCCCATGTAGATTAGATCCATGTATGTCTCTCTTAGGGTCCTCTTTGTTGTCTAAGTTCTCTGGGACTGTGAATTGTAGACTGGTTTTTCTTTGGTTAATTTCAAAAAGACACTTATGAGTGAGTACATATTATATTTGTATTTATGAACCTGGGTTACTTCACTCAATATGATGTTTTCTAGATCCATCCATTTGCCTGCAAATAAAGGTGTCATTGTTTTTCTGCTGTGTTGTACTCTGTTGTGTAAATGTACCACATTTTCCTTATCCATTCTTCAGTCAAGGGGCATTTAGGTTGTTTCCAGGTTCTAGCTATAATGAATAACGATGCTATGAACATAATTGCGCACATGTCATTGTGGTATGATTGAGCATCCTTTCTGTATATACCCAACAGTAGTATTGCTGGGTCTTGAGGAAGGTTGTTTCCTAATTTTCTGAGAAATTGCCACACTGATATCCAAAAGGGCTGTACCAGCTTGCACTCCCACCAGCAATGCAGGAGTGTTCCTTTTACCCCACAGTCTCTCCAGCATAAGTTGTCATCAGAAATTTTTAATTTTGACTATTCTTACAGGTGTAAGACGGAATCTCAAAGTTGTTTTGATTTTCATTTCTCTGATTACTAAGGATGTTGAACATTTCCTTAAGTGTCTTTCAGTCATTTTAGATTCCTCTGTTGAAAGTCCTCTGTTTAAGTCTGTACCCCATTTTTTATTGGATTTTTTTTTCTTTTTGATGTCAAGTTTTTTGAGTTCTTTGTATATTTTGGAGATCATTCCTCTGTCAAATGTGTGGTTGGTGAAGGTCTTTTCCCATTGTGTAGGCTGCCATTTTGTCTTGTTGATCATGTCCTTTGTTCTACAGAAGCTTCTCAGTTTCAGGAGATCCAATTTATTAATTGTTGCTATCAATGTCTGTGCTACTAGGGTTATATTTAGGAAGTGGTCTCCTGTGCCAATGTTTTCAAGTGTACTTCCTACTTTCCCTTCTATGGGTTCATTATGGTTGGTTTTATGTTGAGGTCTTTGATCTATTTGAACTTCAGTTTTGTGCATGGCTACAGATGCAGATCTATTTTCATTCTTCTATATGTTGATATCCAGTTATGCCAGCACCATTTGTTGAATATGCTTTCTTTTTTCCGTTTGATATTTTTTATTTCTTTGTCAAAAATCAGGTGTTTATAGATTTGTGGATTTATATCTGCGTCTTTGATTCAGTTACATTGGTCCTCCTCTCTGTTTTATGCCAATACCAGGCTGTTTTCAGTACTGTAGCTCTGTAGTAGAGTTTGAAGTCAGGGATTGTGATGCCTCCTGAAGTTCCTTTATTGTACAGGATTGTTTTGGCTCTACTGGATTTTTTGTTCTTCCATATGCAGTTGGTTATTATTCTTTCAAGGTCTATGAAGAATTTTGCTGGGATTTTGATAGGTATTGCATTGAATCTGTAGATTGCTTTTGGAAGATTACCATTTTTACTATGTTAATTCTAAATACCCAGGATAATGGAAGATCTTTCCATTTCTGGTGCCTTCTTCCAAGTTTTTTCTTCAAAGATTTAAGAAAGAGAATTACAAATCAATATAACTTATGAACATTGAAGCAAAAATACTCATAAAATACTGGCTATCCAAATCCAAGAACACATCAGAAACATCATCCACCATAATCAAGCTGTCTTCATCCCAGAGATACAGGGATGGTTCAACATAGGAAAATCTATCAATGTAATCCACCATCTAAACAAACTGAAAAATAAAATGATCATCTCCTTAGATGCTGAAAACACCTTTGACAAAATACAATATCCCTTCATGATAAAGGTCTTGAAGAGAGCAGGGATATAAGGAACATACCTAAATATAATAAAGACAATATACAGCAAGACAACAGTCAGCATCAAACTAAATGGAGACAAACTCACAATGATCCCACCAAAATCAGGAACATAACAAAGTTGTCCACTCTCTCCATATCTATTCAATATAGTGCTTGAGGTTCTAGCTAGATCAATAAGACAACAAAAAGAGATCAAACAGATACAAATCAGAAAAGAAGAAGTAAACTCTCATTATTTGCTGATGAATTGATAGTTTACATAAGTGACCCCAAAATTTTACCAAGGAACTTCTACAACTCATAAATACCTTCAGTAATATAGCAGGATACAAAATTATCTTTAAAAAATCAGTATCTATTCTTTATACAGATGATAAATGAGCTGAGAAAGAAATCAGAGAAACAGCACTCTTCACAAGAGCCACAAATAACATAAAATATCTTGGAGTTACTCTAACCAAACAAGTGGAAGACCTGTATGACAAGAATATTATGATCATTTTATACACATGTTTTCTGCTTATACAAGAATTTTTCAGAGAAATGCAGGAATGAATTATGTTAGGATAGGAGATAAAGGTGACACAACACCACAGTTTCTTGGAACTAAGGATTTCCCAGGATTCAGGTATTTATTGCTAAAAATAGGGTAGGCTAGGGCAAAATGGTATAACTGATCATTGCAAATGCATGCATGCCTTTTTTATACATGCTATAAGCTTTTTCCCATGGAAGTGCATTCACAATGCCAACAAGCAGTCTGTGAGTGCTTCCATTCAACACTGTTTTCTTCATGCTGTATGTTCTCAACATCTTAACTTTTGCCTATCAGTTGAGTGTGAAATGGAATCTTGCTGTAATTTGATTTCCCTGGTTACTAATGAGGTTTGGCATCTTTTCATGTATTGTTCGCTGTTTGGTGTTTGCTCTTCTGTGAAGTGCCTTCCTTATTCCCATCTTGTTTTCCTATGGGTTGTGTTATCAGATTCATCTTATGCACCTTGTGAGAGTCTCTCTTGGTGTTACCACCATTTACACTCTATAGCAGTAGCACTAATAGCATTTTAGATTGAATAGTTCTTTTTGTGGGATAGCATCCTGATTAGCAGTCTCCTTGGTTCTTACCCACTATCTGCAATAGCATCCCATTTGAGAGAATAAAAAAACAAAGCTCCTACCATAAAAATATCTCTAGTCCAATGGTTCCCTGGTTGAGAATATCAACCTATAGCTCATCATACAAACTCCTATCAGAGAGATGAATGAGCAATGAATAAATTCCCTTTCCATTTCTCCTTGACAGGCTCTTCTAAAGTCTACACATCTGCATTTGTTCAGAGATTGTTTCAAGTTATCTAACAGATGCATTTGCTGGCTACTGGTGCTATAGTTCTTAGAAGTGTAATGGCCAGAACAGTAACATATCAAGTTGTCTTCCCATCTTGCCCTGCCTCTTTGCCTATATCTTCTCTCCCTTTTCTTAGTATTAAATATTTCAATTCAACTGTTAGCACCAACTATTTGTTGTTGGGGTCAATTGAGTCCTGGCCTTCAGCTGCTCTTCCCTGCTAGAGCCTTCTAATTGAAGTTACTAAAAGCTGTGCTTTGCCTAGAGGATCAGAGGATGGGATTTTTACCTGTTGGCCATTGACTGCAGGGTATTTAAGCCTCCATGGTGCTATTAAAGGGGGGCTTTTGTACCAGCGATTAGAGGTCTGTGTGTTGGTCTGTCTCTGCGTGTGTTTCCTCAACCTCCAGCAAAGCTCGCGAACTGGATTCTAGCACATAGAGTGCAGACGGGGGGGGGGGCAATTTGTCCCAGCATTTCTCAAGAAACTCAGCTAACACAATCAGTTGTAGTGAAGGAATCCTATACGTAAGATTTGAACTGGATTACAACCTGTCAGAAAACAATAAGAATAACATTTTTAGTGGTAAATTATGATGAAAAGAAAGCCTGGCATATAGCTGTATCACATTTACTTAGTCTTTCACCAGTACCAAACTGGGCTAAGGCTCAGGTACATGTTAGGTGTTGGGAGTATTAAGTAGCTTGTCAAGGAGGAGGGCTGCCTGTGACCCACGTGAAAAAGAATATTACATTGTTAATTGCCAATGTGAGGTGTGCTGTGAAAGACAAAGGGCATGTTCAGCCAATTGATAGCATTCTAATCTCTAGTGATTGCAGTATAGACAGTATGCAAAGCCAAGACTAGAATCTGACCATGAGGTTAGCAGAGCTGTACAGGAGTCCATGTACATGCTTTGTATGGTTATCCATTTAAACTCAAAGCAATTGTGACCAGTGTCCTGAAACCTAGGAGAAGTTCATTTGCATAGATGAGCTTGATAAACATTACAATACCAAGCTTCACCAACCTATAATAAAAGAGAGAAGCAATCCTTCATTTATAGAGGTCAGCCTCTTTTGGTCACTGGTTATATAGGAATCTCACCTACACCAATCAAAATTACCTTAAATGATCATTTAATGATCTTTGAAAATAATTTTGATATCCATTTGAGTTTTCTCTGTTACCCCCTAGAACCCAATAACTAGAATATAGTCTCATGAGAAAAGAATCAGTACTTCCTCAGGAACAGATTGTTCCCTATCCTCTAAAAATGGAAGTATGTGGTGAATATGTGACATACAAACCATGAAAACCCACTTGGGAATAGACTGTGAGCATCAGAATTGGAGTAGGGAGGGATAACATTAGGCCAGTGAGTTCTCACACAGACATACTTACCCATAGTTGAAGATCCAATATCTTGTCAAGTATACTTGAAATAGATTCTTGTAGATTTCAGGATTAGTTCTGTAAAACTTGTGTTCTATAATGGCTATAGTGGTTTAAATGAGAATGCCCCCTTAGGCTAATATATTTAAATACTTACGTATTTGAATAGTTTGGAGGAACACCAGCCAGTCAGCCATCAATCAGTCAGACATGGATTTTTCATGTTTAGGGTGTTTTTAAATTTTCTTTGAATATTCTAAATATTAACTTTCTAGAAATGTTTCCTCTAATTCTGTAGACTGTCCATTGCGTTAATTAACAACTTCCCTTTCTATACAAGGGTATCTTTTAAAAATTTCACAAGGTCTTCCTTGTCAGATGTTGGTTTACTTTTTTGAGCTACCATAATCCTATCTAGAAACTCCTTATCTATGACTATATTTTTGTCATAATGTGACAATCTTGATGTGTACCCTTTATTTTTCCTCTAGCAGTTTGAGAGTTTCTGGTCTTACTTTGAAGTCTTTAAAACATTTGCAGTTGACTCTGTATAGGATGAGAGATAAGGATAGTTTCATCCTCCTACATTTAGACATCCAATTTCAAAGATGCTCTCCTTTTTCCCCAATCTGTATTTTTGGCCTCTTTGACAAAAATCAAGTGGCTGCAGTTGTATGCTTTTGTATCTGGGTCATCTATTCTTTTCCACTGATGAAAGTGTCTGTTATTATGCAGTATCATGCTGCTTTTATTACTATGATCCTTTACTACAACTTAAAGTCAAAGTGGTGACACATGCCTCAGTTTTGTATTTTGTTTATTAGTGTGTTTGGTTTTGATCAAGGTTGCCTTGATCTTTTATGCTTCTATATACATGTTAAGAATATTTTCTTATTCCTCTGAAGAACAGCACTGAAATTTTTATTGGAATTACATAGAATTCATATATTGCCTTTGGTATGATATCCATTTTCTTGATATTAACCCAGCCAATGAATGAGCATGAGGATTCTATTCATCTACTAGTGTCTTTTTTCTAGTGTTCTTTTTTATAGTAGATATCTTTCAATATCTTGGTTAAGGCTTATTCCAGCTCTTTTTGTTCAGTTATTTTTTTCTTCTTTTACTTTTTGAGATTATAATATAATTTCATCTTTTTTTCTTTAATTCTGTTCTTTTAAACCCCTTCTTGGTCTTCCAAATTCATGGCCTCTTTAAAAATATCAATCTTGTTATATGCATATATATATATGTATGTGTGTTCAGTATTGGAATATAGGAAGTATACCGATTTTTCTGTGATAATGTTGTTTGCTTCCACTTTGCTAAAATGTCTTTATCAGTTCTAGGAACTTTCTAGAATCTTTAGGGTCTCCTAAACATAAGATCATGTCAATTATCAACCTTTGAGAAAATTACATATTGTAGGAAATATTTAAAGAAGCTGTGATGGAGTTGAGTTGCTCAATAAAACTGTGTGGGTAGAATCAAAAACAGAAGTCAAATAACAACTTTACTGTTAGTTGCATGGTGGGCTCCGCCTTAGTTAGAGTTACCAGTGCTATGATGAAACATCATGGTCAAAGCAACATGGGGAGGAAATGGTTACTTTGTCTTATACTTCCCATTTTAACTCATTGAGGGAAGTCAGGACAGAAACTCAAACAAGGTAGAACTTGGAGTTAGCAACTGATTGATGCAGAGGCCGTCAAAGGGTGCTACTTCCTGGATTGCTCATCATGGCTTGCTCAACCTGCATTTTTATAGAATGTGGGACTACCACCCCAAGAATGGAACCACCCACAATGAGGTAGGTCCTTCCCCATCAACCAATAATTAAGAAAATTCCCTGTAGGCCTGCCTACAACCCTTATGTCTACAAGTCTTATGGAGGCATTTTTTTTAAGTTAGCCTCCTTCTTCTCAGATGATTTTAATTTGTGGCAAGTTAACATAAAATTATCTAGCACAATAACTTACAAAAGACCAAATCATCAGTCATCATACCTTAAGCAAGAGTAATCTGACAATTGCAAAGAAATCCTGGAAGTGTTTGGGACAAGATATTGAGACATCTGACTGAGATGTTACACAATTTTGACAATTGGCAGAAATCATAGAATATCACAGCCTTTTTCAATATTTCTCCATTCAATCAAGTTCATAAATAACATTGGACCTATGAGAGCTTGTGTTCATATTTATTGCAACTGTATTTCCTTTTAAACACATTATTTTATATCTTTCTGTGAATTCTAATACCTGATGTAGAATAAACTCAGAAAACCAGTTGGTTTCATTGTTGTTTTTGACTGCTCCTTTAAGTGGTGTTTCTCCTTATATTACAAGTAAAGATTAATACTAACTGAGGTTAATAAGGACCACTCTTTAGAACCACAATAGGAATGCTTTTCCACAGAGAATGTTTCTTTGATATCCATGAAAGACGTAATGGATATAGGTTCTCTTCCAAGACCTAATTCTAGAGTCTGACTTTCAAGCTTAGTTGCCCAGTCTTGCCTTGATTTGTCTTGCATAGAGCCTAATACTTGGTCCCCAGATAGCAATGTCACTGCTACTTTGTCTTGGTGTGGTGTTTTCATTCTAATTAGACTAGCTCATATGTAAGCTCTTGTTTTTATTTTACTGTCATTCACTTTTGTGGATTGAGCAGAGGAGTTCTAATGTTAGCATGTTAAGTAGTGAGCCTAGCAAAATTCATCACAATTTAAAAATGCATCCAGAATCTATTTGAAATTTACCATGATAACTTTCTAGATATGGCAAGCCAGCATATGACCAAAATTAAATGATTGGTTCCTTGTGTCTTTGACAATACAAAAGTAATGAAAAGCAATTAGTTGCTGCCTGGTGCACCAGTCATAATGTAATTTAATTTAGTCCAGGGGGTGTCTATGTGACTGGATTAGAGAGGCTGGTTTTCTCATCCCAAGTCAAACATCTTGCTCACAGGGTTAGCAGGTGTGATTGAAGGCATCTTGAATAAGGCGAGGTCAGCTAGCTGTCCTCGCTCACCTTGTAGTCCTTCTTACCCATGTAACACAAACATTCAACACCTACAATCATTTCTTTGAAAATAAACCTAATAATTTTAGAACAAGAAATAATTTTGCTTAATTTTGTTTGAGAATTTCATACATCCATATACTTATTTAATGCAACCTTCCCTCCCTGCAGTTCATGCCTTTTCTGCCCCCACACTTTTTCCTTCCTACTTCGTGTACTGTTTTTGAATCACAGGGAGCTCTGTACAGTAAAAAGAAAGATAACACTTCTAACATACAATGATACAGATTAAGTATCTACATTCTAAGAGGGAGATTTTGGGGGCTTTAGAATTTTGGTGCAGGCCACCATGGCATCCTAACTCTTGCATCTTGCATGCGTGAAAATCAAGGTCTATATGGCAATGACAAGTTTTGCTTCCAATTTGAGATGTGATGTGGCTTGCCCCTCTAAATCACAATTATAGCAGTCTTTTTGGTTCTGGGCAGCTGAACCTAGAAAAACATTTTCCTTGATGGACCTATGGAAGAGTCTTACTACTTTAGGACTCTGTACAGGGGTTCTTTTCTCATGCAGTCTTCTATTTAAATAAAGTTTTTCAAAAAGAAATTCAAATTTTATACCCCGGAGCCTTTGATAAATGGGGTGTTGTCCTTGAGGGAGCTTGTACCAATGCAAACTGACAGGTTTCTCTTTAATTTTGCTCATATCTTTCCTAAGATGTCTCTTTACACATAACATCTTTGTCAACATCTTTAAGTTCAGTCTTGCTTTTTTCCTTTACTAACCAGATTTTTCACACCTTTCTGCTCTACTTTCTACTGTCTCTAACTATAAATTTGACTAAAGGCACTGACCTGTCTAACAATGCTACAGCTTTAAATCTATGTTCTCATAAAATTTTCTCTACCAATAAAATATAGTCCATTACTTTTGATTTTGTAATAGTCAGTTTTTCAGGGCACAGGCAATGTATATCCATACTCTTTGTGAACACCATAGAATTGAGGTCTAGCACAATTCCTGGTAAAGTTTCTTTTTTCTCTTCCAAAACCTCTTGTTCATCTTCTGGACATCTTATCTTTCCTCTCATATTTTGATGGCCCATTAATTTCTGTTTGCAGCACTTTAGGAACTCTCGAGTTCACAGTTCCAAGCTCTTCCCCATTTCTCTCTCAAGTTAGTCCCAAAGATCCATGAGCCACATGGTCAAATTGATCCAAGGACTTTACTTTTAATACAAACATTTGTGTCACTTTTCTCATTATTATCATAGAATGTAACCTATCATAGCAGTGGAGGCATGACAGTGGGAACGACTTCTGCCCATGACGGTAGGAACATGAGACTGCTTGTTCACAGTTCAGCACATCAGTACCAAGATCTAAGTCACAGGCAGAACATTCCAATGACCCTGAATGCTTGTCTTCTGAGGACCGACTTCTTCAAGGTAGGCCATAGGTAATGCCTCCTAAAGATTTCATCATCCTTCACAAACAGCTTCAGTGGGGAACCAAGTGCTAAATACATGAGACTATGGGAGATATTTCACATTTAAACCATTACCAAGAAAATATCAATTACCTTCGCAAGTGGTCACTTGTAGTATACCAGAATAAAGTACTTGTCTGCATGAAACAAACAAAAAGGCACAACCTTCATTCTCTTAATATTCCTTTACTAAAATCGCAGAACACAGAGAAACATGTTGCAATAATGACCTCTGATGCAGGTGTACATGGACTTAAACATGATGCCAGAGAATAAGGTAGGATCAACAATCATAGGGAAGAATCAGCAGTCCTAACTCTGTACAAAGCATAATTAAGAGTTTTATCACTTGTCAAATTTTTTAGAAAACACGACCTTGTTTTTGAATCAAAGAATAGTACATTCACAGATACACACACACATACACACACACACACACTGTGTATGTATATAAACTACTCTAGGACAGGCCTCGTGTTCAGAAGTAGTTGGTCAAAATATAATGGAAAATGAAATTTATGCCCTCACAATGCACAGGCAGCCCGT
This sequence comes from Microtus pennsylvanicus, assembly GCF_037038515.1. Classification (NCBI taxonomy): domain Eukaryota; kingdom Metazoa; phylum Chordata; class Mammalia; order Rodentia; family Cricetidae; genus Microtus; species Microtus pennsylvanicus. The sequence continues at coordinate 114,212,587 of NC_134580.1, read as the reverse complement.
TTATGGTGGTTCTGTTGAACTTCTCCATATTGGGTTTCATGGTCTATGTTGAAGACGACACCTGACCAGGTCTCTTCCCCCAAAGGGCACCAGATCTCATTACATATAGTTATGAGCCACCATGTGGTTGCTGGGAATTAAACTCAGGACCTTGGAAGGAGCAGGCAGTGTTCTTAACCACTGAGCCATCTCTCCAGCTATAATGGATCCCATAGTTTTTTGTGTGCCTCTATTTGGTAATAAGGTGGGGTGTTTTAGGGGGGAGGTGGTTTTATTGGTTTTATTGGTTTTGTTGTTCAGTTGGGTTTTTGTTAGTATTTTGAGAAAGAATTTAAAGTTGAGTGTAGGGAGGGGCAGAAAATCCGAAAGGACTTAGAGGATAGGGAGAACATGATCAAAATATATTTAAATTTATTTTTAATAATAAAGACTAAAGTATAAATATAATATAATAGTTTAAATTACAGTCAAAACCAGGGTGCCATCTTGGGAGAAATTAAGTACTGTTCTGCAATGAAGTAATGAGCAATAGTCTTTGGGTATAAAGAATCTAAAAGGGCCTTACTTTAGCATATGCTTTTGGTATTTTCCTATACGTAATATATTTTATGATTTAATTTATAAATCTTAATCATTAGATTTAGTAATTTTTATAACCAAAAATAACAAAACACCCATACTAACAAGTTTGGAAGTGAATGTAAAATCAAGTTGACTTATCTTTAAACTATACCAAGATTAGGCTATTGAACTAACCATAGACAGACTATTCAGTGTTTGAAAATAATGTTTTAGGTTGTTTTATTTTTTACAGAAGCTATGATTTGGTGGCAGTTGCCTAAGGCTTTTAGATGTTACTTAATGCTCACAAGGACATTTCTTCCTATTAGTCTCCTTTCCCTTACAGTAGCATCCTCTGAATGTATGGGCTTTATTAGAATTGTAAATCCAGAGTGTTTATATAAACATCAGCAGGTACCACACACTGTAGGTGGCAGTCCTGTATCTGCTGTATCACTGTCAGCCTGAGTTATGAATGGTGATGGCTATCATCGGGGTTCCTCTACATATGATGAGAGGCAGAGTTTCAGACAAGTTTTCTATTGACTAATAGATTCTAAGTGAGGCAAGTCTTGCTATGTACAACTTTTGGCTTCCTCATTAGACAAAGGCTAGCTATTCCTGTGACAATGGCGTGGTTTTGGAACATACAATCCAGATGACTTTCAGGTGAAACAGTCTGTACAAATCTCCCTATATGCAATTACTGTTTGCAGGCTATCTTGGCACTTGCACAGCCATCGAGTGGCCCAGAATCTCTGATGTGTTCTGATTATCTCTATGTATCACTACCAATATACACATATAGCATTTTACATTTATATTCACTTAAAACCCCAAGATATATTGCTGCTGCTCTATCCTCTAAATTCTAAGGCATTTCCAGCCCCAAAGAAACAATTAATTATGCAATAAAAAGGGCCAAAAAGCCACCTTAGATAAATATTTAGAATAATAATAAACTAGTTGAATTTTTCAAAATAGTTTTCTTGAAACCGCAGTGCAGGAAGCTGTTTGCTTATCAGAAGTTACATTACCGGGCTCCAAATCATTAAACTCTTGAAGCATGAAAGTGAGGGAAATGAGTAATTACTAGCTTGGTGAAGTTGCAAGGGTGGTTGGGGAAGCCAAGAGAGAGTTAGGCAGCCAGATATAGAAACAAAGGAAGACAAGGAGTAAGGAAGGAGAAATAATTAAGAGAATGTGAAATCAATTGAATGTCCATATGCTATTGAACTTCACTGTGACACTGAATGCAGGCAATTGGTATTTGACTGAGTAGATAATTAGCCTGGGCACAGGATGGAAGGACGCCAAAGTCACATTTGTCTTGTGTTGACTTTCTGAAGCAGTTTGTGACTGTGAGAGACAGGAACTCTTCCTGCTTCTGCAGAGAGGAGGGTGTTTGCAGAGAAGTGACATCTCCTGACTCAGAACCAAGTAAAGCAGTACCTGAGGAGAGAAATTTTCAACTACAGACTGTAATTATAGGATACAAAAGTAACCGGAGCCAGTGGTTCATGGAACATCTTCGTTGCTGTAAATGAACGAGCTAGTTTGAGGAGTCAGCCACCTCCTAATGATTCAGAGCACACATTTTGCAATGATGGGTAACAACCTTAAGGGCCCTGCACCTGCAGTGATAGGGCTCTATCTGCAGGACTGAATCTGTGCTTCCTATTCGAGGGATCTGGGTAACTGACAATGATTACAACTACCTAGAAAACTACAAGTGAAAATGGATGCAGCATCTACTTTAATCCCCACGTAGAAGCATCCTGCCCTTTCTCGGGCTAGCTGAGCAATCATACAGGGATGATCTGAGTCAGGGCTAATTACCAGATAGAAAGATTCTCAAGTATTTTCCCTGTTTCTAGCAGCCTTGGAATGTCTCACAAAGTTGCGCAAGTTTAAAGAAAATGTTTTGTTATTTTCTAATGATAAGAAGTTCTCAGAGGAAGGCAGAACATGTTTACAGGAAGGCATCCCTCTTTTAACTCTTCATGAGGCTCTCAGAAGACATCTAGGTTGGGAGTAGGAAGAAACTAAAGTCTGTGCCTCAATCGGCACCTCAATGTTACTCCTGTCATCCATTTCCACGATGACTGTGTTCAAGCCATCTTTAGGTCATGCCAATCTCCTCAAAAGACACTGACTTCTCTCAACTTTGTATCTATGTAATATGTGGACCATCCTTATACCCTCCCTACATCGTCAATCTACATATTCCTGACAACCCCAATATCAGCTTAGGGCCTTCCTTGATGTGCTCTAAGTTGTGAAGTGAATGGCAACACATACCCTCTGAACTAACACTCTGGGATCCTTTCTACCAAAGTTCTTACTGTATATCAGTGTAAGTATTTGTCTTTCTGGCTACTCATGGAACCAAAGACTGTATTATATCACCAGTACATCTTCAGTCACTGGTGAATAGAAAAGACAGAATAAATTTTTATTCAATACACAAATAAATCATACTTTCCCATGTAGGGGCATCATCCATGAGGAAAATTAATCTATTCCCTCTCAGCAGTCATGAATTCCTATAAATCTTTATTTATGGATGGGGTACCATGAGTTTTCTCCCACTCATTCTGACATGTCAACTGATATTCCCATTGTTTGGGTTTTATTTAATAAGCTATAATGCTGAGATTTGAAAGGCATATCTAAAAGACACAGTCTCTAAGCAAACTTCTGGTCTCCAGCTGTTTCAATCTTTCTACCATCACGCCCATTCTACAGTGTTCACTGAGCCTTAAGTATAGAGGTTGGGCTACAGACATATTCATCGATGCTGGGGACTTCCTGATCCATAGTCATCTGCATTTTAACCAATTATAGCTTTCTGTAATGGCCTCCAGGTCCTGCAAAAAAAAAGTTTCCTTGATGAGGAGTGACAGCTTCCCTTCTGTGGGTATTAGGACAAGTATTTCTCTGAGATCTGTGACATTACTAACCAGGGGTGGCTGACTGGGTTACAGTACCAGGCATAATTCCTTCATATTGAGCAGACCTTATGTGTAACTAGACATTTGTTGGTTATGACCAGGATATAAGTGTCCCTGTTGTGCCTCGGGTGATGCCTTGTTGCTCTAGTCATTCTCCTGGGTAGGTATGACAGATTGACAGATGAGCAGGACTGTTGTTTGTTTCCCTCCCTTAGCAGCTTGCATAGCACCTTCTGGTACCAAGAGAACTCGTCCTTGAGGAAGAGTCAGGATACATCCAGCTCAATTCTTCTGAGTCTTATGTCCAACCTGTGTGATGTCCTTAGCAAAAGGGACTTACCTTCAACCTCTGGGGTATTTCTTATGCCTAATATTGGGGGTGAGTAGATTATAGGAGGAACATCATTACCCCAAGTGGCATAACCTCATTTAAATAATATGTAGAATACAATTTAGGTACATATCAAAATAATATGATTTCCTATGACTGTTTCAAATACCCTTAGTATTATTTATTCATTCCCCTCTCCTCAAGAGATATTCTCCTTCAAGTACATGCCAGTTAAGGTTGAGATTAGAAATAAATCCACCCTGGATGGTTCAAATAAAGAGACTGCAATGGTAAAGGATATATATCTGTGGGACTTTGTACACTTAGGAATTACACTGGTTTAAGAAGGTGAGAGTTGTATGCTTCCTGCTAGCATTCTTGACCTTGCTAACCATGGATGATTGACTGGGTTATAGTACCTGACATAAATAGTATGGACAAAGGAAAGAGAGCAAAGCAAAGACCTTAGGGTCTCCAGGACAAATGGTAGTAAGAGACTTTTATCTTCTCTGGGCCATGGGGGACACGCAGTACAAGAGGTTTTTCTGGATCTGTCATCATGGTGTGCATGCTGCCACTTCCAGGACTAAACCAAAGCAAAGGGGGGAAAGAAGAAAATCTCAGCATCTTGGTCTTTGAGCTCAACAGCTCCTAGTACCCAGGTCCACTGGATCACCAGTCACCAAGAAAATTTATATCAAATCCTTTATGTGGCCCACCTCCAAGAGACAGAGAAAACCATATGCTAGATTTGTCAAAGCACAGAATGAATCGCCCACATGGTTTTCTTGCTTTTTTGCATCTTGGCTCCTGGTAAAGCACCTCATCCTGCAGTCTATTGGTAAAGAATTTGAGGCATCTTTCACCACTGATGTAGAGATGATCACAAAGTTAAGACATTAAGATCCATTCAAAAAAATCAAGGACCATTTAGGTAAATGCAAGCATTCTAGAGAATCAATTCAATTTTCCCACTGATAATAAAGAAGATGGGCTCCAAATCAATACAACTACCATCAATTCTTCCAGGTCAACACTGGAAGTAATGCAGAGAGAATGGTGCTGTCTGCCTCAACAAAGATGATGTGTTCAGAAGGTGGGCAGTAGCAGCAATAGTGGGCACAGTCAGGATTCATTTATTACTTGCCAGGTTCCAGATACTGTCTTAGAAGTACTCTGTGCATAAGTTTTTGACATCCTCAAACAAGCCAGGCACAGCAAATCCTTATGTTCCCACATCAGTAGTTTTCTAAGACTTCAATAACAAAGCCTTGAACTGGGCAGGTTAGAACAACAGAAATGACAATTAAGGCAATATACTATAGGCTTACCCACAGGCCAGTCTGGCAGGGGCATTATTTTTACGTGAGGTTCCCTCTTATAAAATGAGTCTAGCTTGTGTCAAGTTGACAGAAAATTAGCTAGTACATTAGGACTTGAGTTTTTTTACAGGATTATAGATGTGGATCTATTTGCATTCTTCTACATTCCAACATCCAGATATGCCAGCACTATTTGTTGAAGATACTTTCATTTTTCCATGGTATAATTTTGACTTCTTTGTCAAATATCAGGTGGCCAGTGATGTGTGAATTTATGTTTGGGTCTTCAATTAGAATCCATTGATCCACCTGTCTGTTTTGTGCCATTAGCATACTGTTTTCATTACTGTAGCTCTGTAGTAGAGCTTGAAATCAGGGATAGTGATACCTCTGGAAGTTCTTTTATTATACAGGATTGATTTAGCAATTCTGGATATTTTGTTTGTCCTTGTTGAGTACTGTTCTTTCAAGGTCTGTAAAGAATTGTGTTGGAATTTTAATGGAGATTGTGTTGAATCTGTAGATTGCTTTTGGTAAGATGGTCAGTTTTACTCTGTTAATCCTACCGGTTCATAGGCATGGGAGTTTTTCCATCTTCTGACATCATCTCCAATTTCTTTCTTCAAAGACTTGAAGTTCTTGTCATCCAGGTCTTTTGCATGCTTGGTTAGACTTACCCCGTGATATTTGATATTGTTTTTGACTATTGTGAAGGGTATTTCCCTGATTTCTTTCTTAGCCCTTTTTATCATAACATATATACAGTTACACCAAACCTGCTAGAAAGTGGGAAATATTCTTGAACACATTGACACAGGAGTCAACTTCCTGAATAGAATACCAGTAGCACACACACTAAGATCAACAATTAATAAATTAGACCTCATAAAACTGAAAAACTTCTACAAGGCAAAGGACACTGTCAATAAAATAAAACAGCAGTCTAAAGAATGGGAAAAGTTCTTCACCAACACCACACCTGACAGAGGGCTGATCTCCAAAATATATAAGGAACTCAGGAAATTAAATGCCAAAACCCTCAAAATATTTCATTTTAAAAAATGTGGTACAGACAGAAACAGAGGAGGAGGGAATTGATGAGGGAGGTGTCTAAGGGGAGCTGGGAGCAAAGGATAGAGGTGAAACTGTAGTTGGGATGTAAAATAAAATAATTAATTGAAAGAAAAATTAGCCTGTACAGTGTGTGGTTCCTTCTGAGATCTGTGAGGGAAAATCCGCCCCATGCCTTTTCCTACCTTCTCGTGGTTTGCTAGTAATCTCTGATACGTCTTGACTTGGGGATCATCCTATGATGTGATTGTGTGTGCAAGTACCTATGCCCAAAATCTCCTTTTTATAAAGACATGTAAGGACTACAAGCATGCTGGACGAGTCCCACTCTAAAACCCCTCATCTTAACTAATGTAATGACCTTGTTTCCAGATAAAGCCACCTTAACAAACTGGAAGTTAGGATTTTAACATAACAATTTGTGAGGGCACAATTGACAGCCCATCATTCCCACTGTCAGGAGACAAAACTGAAAAATGTTCAATTTTCCCACCTAGAAAATGCATGAAAAAATACTTAGAGCTAGAACGCATTTACCATAAGACTGCGGCTAAGGATATTTGAAAGCCAAAGCAAGAAAAGAAAGGGATTTTGGAGAGTAGAATTTTGTATCCTCAAGAAAGTAATGAAAATGTGGACTAAAAGGTGAAATGTGTGCTGACCCAGAGAAGTTAGGGCTGGTGAGTGATGTAAGAGGTTAAGGGAGAAAGTCATCTTAGACCCTCTATACTTCTCTGAGAGCGAAGAACCTTTGCAGGGTATGCGCACCCACCTCCTCCAAAAAAAACCCAGTACCAGATCTGCCTTCATGGTGGGTTTAGACTATGAGAAATTACCTATTGGTAGCCATGGAAAGGAGATGATGCATCCATATAGAAAGAGGCTTAAAAACAAACAATGCCAGGGTTCAAGAAACATTCCAGGTGGGTACGTTGAAACATCTGGTCACTAATCTTTTATGGTGTCTATATTAATTTTGAGATAAGGTCTCATTATGTGGCTCCCACTTTCCTTACATGCATTACGGACCCCAAAGACTGCCTGAAACTTGCTTTGCAGCTCAGGTTGTCCTCCAACTTAGACTTTTCCTACCTCTGCCTGCAAAATGATGTCATTGAAGGTGTGCAACTATAAAGGCCATGTTTCTCTGAAAGTAAAGACCAGAATGCAACAGAAAACAACAGAAGCCATTTAGAATGCATCATTGCCATCTGTGGGATGAGGGAAAGGTCAGTGGATTGGGTTAGCAGAGAATATGGGCACACAGGGGAAGAAAGGATTAATTAAATAAATGCTTTGCCAGAACTAAACTGGCAAATTGGTGGTTGTTTCTTTTCTACATGATTCTCAGTCTCAGATGCTTGTCTTTTTTGCAACCTTTTGCTTCTTGATTTCCATATCTAAAATATGGTGTAATTAGAGTAAGCACATTACTATAAAACAAAGCTTCAAAATTCTGAGTGGGAAAATATTCAGTACACTTTAAGTTTTCTGACATATATACTTGAAGATTGTGACCCTTGTACTGTGCAGCACTTCTTGGAGTGTGTGGCTGTGCAGTACGATCCCATATCTATTGCATGGTACCCACTGATCAACCTACCCATCCTAGGTCCCTCACTAATCTTGCCAGCTCATAGTAACTGACACTCCAGTCTCAATGCATGTGAAGTCAACTTCTTGTATTCCGTTAGTGATGCCCTCAGCGTTTTCTTTCTGTGCTTTGCTTATTCCCTTTAAAACAATGACTTTCTTTTGTTTCCTCTTGCAAATAATAAGATTGTGTATCCTTTTGATAGCTGTAACTGTATATTGTTTCACTTTTGCGTATAGTTTTAATCTTTTTATCTGTTGATTATTTTTTTTAATCTTTACTAACCATGTTAGTTCCTTCTCTGTTGCTGTGAAAAAAATGCCCTGCCAAGGCAACTTATGGAAGAAGGAGTTTATTTTGGCTTATATGTCTCTAGAAGGGTCCAGAGTTATAAGAGTACATCGCAGCAGAGACACTTGCCAGCAAGTGGCCAGGGAGCTGAGAGCTGACATCTTCTAAGGAGACATGAAGCAGCCCCCCAACAGCACCACCAACTGGGAAACAAGCATTTAAACATTTGAGTCTATGGGGGTACCCTCATTGAACTCATTACACCAGCTTCAAACAACCGCCATTTCTTTTTTCTTCATATCCTAATCCAATGCAGGAATTCCAGCTCAGCAACCTTGTACACATTCATTCCTTGGGGAGCCTCACAGAACCACAGCAGTGGTCTAAGTGGTAGAGCTGCAATTTGCAGGCAGTCTCTGTCTGAAAATCAGCATGAGCTAAAGAACCTGCAGCTGCTAAGCCAGTCTCCTTACAATCACAAGTGGGTGATTTGTGTAGCAAACACTGAGTCACCAGTGGCTTAACACAAGGAAGGTGTGTTTTCCCTTCCTGTCACAGTGTAGCAGGAATGACTGTGCCTGGCGGCCTTCCCCAAGCTCTGTCAGCGACACAGACACATTCCGTTTTAGGGTTCTTATGAAGCTAAGGAAAAAAGGGGACCAAAGAAAATATCCATGCTTAAGGTCTGAACTTAATCATATGACCTCAACTAGCCACTAGGAACTAGTCATTTTAGAAAGAACCCAGGAAAATAAGTAGTTTTGATCACAGCTTCATATCTCAGTCTGGTCATGAGTATGAAGAGAAAAAGGGAGAAAAAACTAGAGAAAGGAAGAGGAAGAGAGTAGTTCTCCCATGTCTCCCAGAATCTCATAAGGGGTGAAATTTACATCACTCTGGACCTGGATTCACAGATTCAACACTGAAGTTCAAGCGTAGACAGTTTCACAATTCTGAGAAATACCGATCATTTTCAGCACAGATGAGTTACATAGGAACTTCATTTCCAAGAAGGACTAATTGAGTCTCATTCTAGCTAAAAGCTAATTATTCACAGACTGGGGGACATGTGTTTTATCCATTTCTTCTGAGAACAGAACCAGAGACAGGAGACTAAATTGCAGCATGAGATATTTTTAGTTAAATAGAAATCGTAGGCAGCTTGTGTGAATATTTGAACAGCATTCCTCAGTAGGTTTGTGCAATATCCTCTGGAAGTTTCTAACAAACAGTATAAAATTACTTAAGTCCTTAAAGAAAATAGTATCAAACCAAAAGTTATTTCCCTAATATACTAAGTTTTAATGGTATCACCTTAATGCCCAGGGAGGAGTTGAGGTAAATACTAAGTGTGTAGCTTCTTTCACAGTATGCATAAGACTACCTCTTGAAATTTGAACACAATTAGAATTTTTTACTTAATCTATAATCATGTCGTGTATACAATGTTGTCATTTCAGACAGTGAGGAGCCACATATAAAATGGCAACCATCTCTTTACTTCTTTACCCTACAAAGGGAAAATGTAGAGTATGTATGTGTGGTATGAGCTAAATGTTTATTTATTAGTACATTAAGCAACAAAACCTAGATATTACCTTTATAACTACCATAATGTTAACTAATAATAAATATAAATAATATTTCAGTAAAACTACTATATCGTCCATGATATGAAAATATCTGTGATTTCTATGAGAAAGAAAATCACAAATACTACTGATACTATTATGGTCTGTTGACTACAAGCATAATTTAAGAAAACACTCACTTTGTACTATGTATCTTTAAAAGAGTAATAATACTTCTTATCAAGCTCACAGCCCTACCCAGCTGTACCACTGCATGATATCTTCCCTAAAGATCCAGGTCAACATATCACAGAAATGCATGAATATTAATATTCACCAAAGTGCTATTCATAATAACTAAGTAATAAAGCTAACTTGGGTGTCTAGCAATAATGAATAATAATGAATAATGAAGATATGATATCTATCATTTTTTTCAGTCATAATGACTAATAAAGTTACACATTTTGCAAGAAAATTGATACAATTGTATACTATCATATTAAGTAATTAAGCCAGCCTCAGGAAGACAAGCATATACTTTCTCTCATTTATTGTTCCTATATTTTATTTTATTTTTATTTTTTTATTGAGAAAAAAACAATTTCTGCCTCCTCCCAGCCTCCCACTCCTCCCCCCCACTCCTCTCCCCGTCCCCCCATTCCTCTCCCTCTCCCCCACTCCTCTCCCCCTCCCTCTCAAGTCTGAAGAGAAGTCAGGGTTCCCTGCCCTGTGGAAAGTCCAAAGTCCTCCCCCCTCCATCCTGGTCTAGGAAGGTGAACATCCAAACTGGCTAGGCTCCCACAAAGCCAGAACATGAAGTAGGATCAAAACCCAGTGCCATTGTCCTTGGCTTCTCAGCAGCCCTCATTGTCCGCCATATTCAGAGAGTCCGGTTTTATCCCCTGCTTTTTCAGTCACAGTCCAGCTGGCCTTGGTGATCTCCCAATAGATCAGCCCCACTGTCTCTGTGGGTGGGTGCACCCCTCTTGGTCCTGACTTCCTTGCTCATCTTCTCCCTCCTTCTGTTCCTCATTGGGACTTTGGGAGCTCAGTCCAGTACTCCAGTGTGGGTCTCTGTCTCTATCTCCATCCATCGCCAGATGAAGGTTCTATGGTGATATGCAAAATATTCATCATTATGGTTATAGGATAGGATCATTTCAGGTTCCCTATCTTCAGCTGCCCCAGGAACTAACTGGGGACCTCGCCTTGGGCACCTGGAAGCCCTTCTAGGTCCAAGTCTCTTCCCAACCCTAAGATGGCTCCCTTAATTAAGATATGTGCTTCCCTGCTCCCCTATCCAACCTTCCTTTATCCCAATCATCCCGTTGCCCCAAGTTCTCCCCATCCTACCCTTCTCACTTTTCTCTCCCCATCTCCCCTTTCCTATATTTTAAATATATAAATAAAATCACATACCTATGCATAGTATCTGCTTGATTTCTCCAGATTCTGTGGCTCAGATATGTGGTTTCTTCAGCCTTAAGGTCTTACCATCAAGATCTAGAGGGTAACCAAGAGTGCTCGCAATAACCTGTAATGCTTGGGGTCTGTGGGACACTATTAACCAACAACTCCAAAAGAGGTAACCCATTCCAGATTCTGAAGTTTTTATGCTAACATGAGCTGTATAGTTGAGTATCATTTCCCCATTGTAGGATAGCTCCATTAAAACTCATAAATACACAAACACACATACACACACTTCCATAGAATTATAGTTCCAGACAGTTTTGATCATTATTTTAGAGCCCACTCTTTTGACTTGTAAAACAAGTTTTCTCTGGAAGACTATGCTATGATAGCAGAACAGCTCCGTGCATACCATGTCCAACTGGTCCCTTGATTCCATCAAGAGGCCATATCTAGTGACCTAGTCTTCTAGTTCTGTGTAAGTACACTGTGATTTGTGATGTGTTCCCTAGAATATATCCCCATTATTAAGTGATGCACCAATATGGCACAATCAGTTCAGATTCTAGGGTCAATGATGATTCCATTATAAGACTTAGAGGGACAGATCTAAGAAGACATATACCTTATTCTTACTCTAAGAATGACCTCTGATGTTACCAACTCCAAGACTCATGTCATCTCAAATTCATTCTTGATCAAATAGTAGGGAGGGAGTTCAATTATAAACTTGTTTATTGTATGTACCTATATTAGTGATACAGTTTTTAGACTTTCTCATCAACATAGAAAAAAGAGACAAAGAATCACTGATGGAACTATAGACCTCAATAATACTAAAAACAATGGGCATTGGAAACCTAAATCTTAGCTGTCCTGCTGAGGCATCTCTGAAAGGCTGTGCCATTCTCATTTTGCTTCTGCTGCTGGGTTCCTGTTTTCTGTGGAGCTTTTTTTCCTCATAATTTCAGTTTATATGTGGCCAGTATGCTGCCTAGATTTTTCTATAGGAAAACAAATTATTTAAAGTTGCTTTGATTCTGTTTGTATACAGACTAGCAGAACCTCCCTAAACCACATCACTAATTAGTCCAGTTTTATTTTTCTCAACAGATTTTAAGTTACTAATTGGCCCTTTATTGTGACTATTGGACCAGACTGTACAATGAGCTGTTAGAAGCTGAAAGAGGAATTCATGGGCTATATAACTGGATTCCCATTCAGAGGTCTGTGACACAGAGCAAACTGTCCAGAGGGGTCTGTGGTGGTAACGCTTCCATGCTCCATGGAACATGGAATGCATTATTCTGATGTAATGCATTATTTTGATATAACAGGACCTTTTCATTTGATTGTTATAGGAACAGATTCCTGGAAACATTAGAGGCATGTAAGTTGCCATTAAATCAATAATAAAAATTATAAGGGGATCATTTACATGACTTAATATTATCTCATATAACAAAATCCAGGGCTTCAAAAATATACTGTTCAATGTATTAGACACATGCTGTGACTGAAATTTAATAAAATTAACTAAAGTTTAATGCAACAAAAATTAAGTAGTTAATAACTACTCTATTGATAGATACTGAAATAAAGTCAGAGTGTATATATGATTGAAGAAAATTCTATTAAGTAGCCTTGTGAGTTTTTAACTATGGCTTAAGGGAAGAGGTTTCAGGGATTCATTACTGTTTGAGTTCCTTTGGGTTTTTTTTTTAATGAATATGATGACGTTCCTTTCCTGTAAACACATAAGAATAAGGTGCCAGATTTCTTCCATCTGTTATAACAGGAAGGACAACTGGTATTTTGTAGTCATTTTAAAGGCAGTAAGATGCCAAAACAAGAAAAACACCATGTCTTTCCCTTAGTGTTCAGATCTCTTGACCATGCAATTCTTCCTTTGCATGGGCAATAGCTACGCATAAAGGTGGCCAAATGTGTGGACAGAAGGTGGGCTTGTTATTTGAGTCTCTGCACCTTAAGTGGGGAAGGCCTCCTGGGGATCTGATCACCTTTATATTTCACAAAGCAACTGTGTTGTTTGCATCCTTCGTGATGCAGCTGTTTCTGGTACAGACACTCCAAAGGAACTACAGCTCACAAACTGTCTGTTCTCACTATAGTTCCTTCCTGTGTTTGGAAGCAAAGTAAAGACAAAAATTAACTATTCTGAATTTGAGGTTGAGCAGATACTCATTTTCATACCCTGATTTTAAATTTTCACTGTCTGTCCTTTGCCAAGGCTTCTCATGTATTAAATGAAATAACTATAAACATTGTTGTATACCTGGCATCTGTTAAACATTATATGTATATATAGGTGACATCCTCAAGGAGTTTCAGGGTAGTTTAGAATAACATGTTCTGTGGGAATCATTTTAAAATTGAGGGAATTCAATCTTAGGTTCCTTTAAATTCTGATTTAATGAATAATGCATGTTCATTTCCGACATGGTTTCTATATGAAAATCTCATTCATTCATTCTTCTTTTATCACTGGTTCTCCCTCTCTTCTCTCATTTATTTCTTCTATACTTCAAGAAATCCCAAGTTCAAAAATACTAGCTACAAAGCTCTCTCTAATCACACTTGCTGTGGGATGTGATTATTTCTATGAGGCATAAGACTGTATGCTAACATCATGGCTACCCAACAACACTTATACTTGTCAGGTATGTTTCTTGTAGGTAAATAAGAAAGAAATAACTTAATGGCTTGTTCTCGAGATCCAATCCAATGAGGATGTCCTCAGTTTAGATATTGCTTAGATGATTCTGCATTAAGAACCCATTCCTTTCCTTGAGAAAAAAAGAAGACCATTGAAATTACTTTCTACATGATATCAGGAAATATTTACTCAGATTTAAACCCAAGAAGAAATTCTACTTTCATGAGAATAAAGACTTTCAATATGATTGCACCTAAGTAAAGAAGAAGAGACATGTGTGAGCCAATTCAGTGCAGAATTGCATTTCTTGAAGATATTTCTAGAAGGGTTCTTCTATATTTAACAATGCATGTGGATATATACAAGAAACAATACTTTGAAAGTAAATGTGACAACTACCCGTATTCAAGAAAAAAACATTCTAAACATTCCTTATTAAATGTAAAATTACTGTTGAACTACATTTTACCCAAAAAATAGATGTTGCCTTCCTTGAATATTGGGTGCACATGTTGTACATACTGTGCTATTTTAACACGTATAATTATAATTGCAACCATACTCAAAGAAAAGGTCTTGTGTTATAGGACAGTCTGCTGGCGCCACAAATAGTGCAAGGTAGATTTTGTATTCCATGATGCACTAAAAATATCTTTTAGTTCTATGAATCTAAGGAAAGCAGAGGTTTTCTGGGCTTGGGGGTCTTTTTCTTTGGTTTGGATAGGTTTTAAGGTAGGTTTTCAGTGCCTCTGCAGGACTATATTCATGCACCACGATATTTAGCTATGAAAGCACATCTTAATTCTGCCATGAAGTTTGAGCACTGACTGGTGGCTACAAATGCCAATGCAAGTGCAGGCTCCATTACCCTTCCTCCTAGAAAAGGTCAGTGTCCAGTGTAAAGACAGCCTGTTACTTCTATATTAGGTTGATTCTTTTGTAGATGTAGCTTTACCAGGTCAAATTAACAAAACTAGAAATGTCTAATTTTACCTTTCATATACCCAGAGTTTATTGTATTGTAGGTTAAGTCGGTGGCACCCTCATATCAGAAACAGGAATAAAAGATATTTTTGTACATTAATTCTAGAACAGGGATGTCAATATATAAAACAAAATGTGCTTCTAGCACTCAAGGTTTGGTCTGAGGGAGTTCATGAGTCTCTTTCCAAATACCTCTGGCTAGCCCACACATCAATACCCATCTGATTCTGACACTTGTGTCAAGTAATAAGAAAGGACAGGGGAAAAGGCAAGGACTTTTCCCTTCTCCAGTAGGAATGCAGAATCTTGCTAGAGGCATGCAATTATCTTATCTATATAAATGTAACATTATGTTTATCTTCTAACAATGAATGTATTTAGTTCAGGTGACACTTGACTACTTTGTATGCACAGTACTGTGAGCAGATCACAAAGAAAAATCACTAGAAATGTATGAGCCAAAATTTCCTTTGGTGTGAAGGGGATGACACAAAAGTTTTCATTGCTTTTCTGTTTACGTTTGTTTTTTGTTTTGCTTTTTTAGATTTCTCTTACCCTTCAAACTAGTTTGCATTGCTAAGTATGAGTTCAGGACTGTGTGTTTTGGTTTCTTAGAGCTATATTTTAAATTGACCCCCAATATTTGACTACCTTTTCTGTTTATTTACTTAAATTTCTATTTAATTAAAGCATAATTGAACCATTCCACCCGTCTCCTCCTTCCTATCCCTCCCATGTACCTACACTATATTCTTTTTTTTTTGTTCTTCTCTAATACATTATATCCCAACAATAGTTTCCCTTCCCTACACTACTCCCAATGCCTCCACACCTCTCTTCTACCCCAGATCCACTCCTCCTCCTGTAGAAAAGAGCAGACCTCCAAGGGATACCAAACAAACATGGCATAAGAAGTTGCAGAAAAACTTGGCACAAACCCTATTATCAAGGCTTGACAAGGCAACCCAGTAGGAAGAAAAGGGTCCCAAGAGAAGGCAAAAGAGTCAGAGACACCCTCCATTCCCACTATCAGCAATTTGCCCAACCATAATGTTTATGCAGAGGACCTTACTCAGACCTATACAGGGTCCGAGACTGTCATTTCAGTCTCTGTGAGCCCCTATGAGTCCTGCTTAGTTGATTCTGTGGGATGTGTTCATGTGTATCATGGAACTCTCTGGCTCCTACAATCCTTCCTCCCCTTCTTCTACAGAGTTCCCCTGGTTCTGACTGGTGTTTGGGTATGGGTCTTCTGAATCTGCTCCTGTCGATTGGGCTAGGCACTTATCTATAAGTATAGTAGTATATCAGTATGAATCATTTCATTGATTTATTTTTTTTGTCAGTTGTGTTTGGTTTGATCCTAAGTCTCCAGGTTGTCCAAACCAGGCAATGCCAGGCATGGGTTTCCTCTTGTGGTATGAGCCTCAAGTTGAGCCAGTCATTGGTTTGCCACTTGATTACTCTCTTAAGGGGAAAATTTACTAAAAAGCAACTTTTTCTTAAATTTTTGTTAAGTCTTTGAGAATTTGATAAAATGAATTTTGATCATATTCACTGCCTTTTTCACTCCTTCCAGATCTACCCCTCTCCCTTCCCTATATACCCAACTTTGTATCCTCTCTTTTTCTTGTTATTTAACCCTCAAGCCACTTGGTCTTGCCTATATATTCTTGGATATGTGAACTCTGGGATTATAGTCAGCCCACAATGGGCAATGTCTTAAAGAAAACTGATTCTCCTATCCCAAGAATCTATCAAATGCCATTAATTCATTACCTAGTGGTGGAACTTCATGTTGGGATTTTTGTCTGGTCTGAGCTTCTGTTGGTCTTAGGCACACTGTCTCAAGTGCTATGGATTCATATGTGCAACAAGCCTGCTGTCTGGGAAATATTGCTTCCTTGTAGATATCCACTGTTCTTTGTGTTTATGATATTTCCATGTTTTTTCCCTCAATTATCCTGAATCTTGGGAGGAGAGGATGCGATATAGATATTCTGTTTAGGGCTGAGCATTCCAAAGTCTCTTATTCTCTGCACCTTGACCAATTGTGTGTCTCTCGTAGATTGCTATCTATTGCAGAAAGAAGTGTCTCTGATGGAGCCAAAAGAGCCACAGATTTATGGTATAACAATAAATCACTAGCAGTCATCTTAACAATGTATCAATTTTGCAGAGAAAGCATCTTAATTTACAAATAGGGCAAGAAACTAAACAAAAAGTTCTCAAAAGATGAAATACAAATGGCTGAAAAATAGTTTTGAAAAAGTTCAAGAACCTTATCTCTAAGATTAATGCAAATAAAACTGCTTTTAGTTTTCATCTTATGCCAAGTAGGATGGTTAAAATAAAAAAAAATGATGACAAATGCTGGGACAGATGTGGGGAAAGAGAAAGTTGTTCACAGCTAGTGGGAGTGCAAATCTGTGCAGCCTCTGTGGAAGCCAGTGTGAAGATTCCTAAAAAATAAAGCTAGAAATAGCTACACCACATGATCCAACTATAACACTCTTGGGCATCCACCCAAAGGACTCCATATCTTACTGTAGAGATTTCTGCTCATTAATCTTCGTTGCTATTCTATTCAGGACAGCCAGTTGGGAATAGCCTAGATGTCCATCAACAAATGAGTGGATGATGAAAATGTGCTCAGTTCTCACAATGGGCTATTATTCAACTCCTCAGAAAATTCACAAATGAATGGATGGAGCTCAAAACAGTCTTTCTGGATGTGGTAGACCATACACAGAAAAACAAACGTCTCATATTTTCTCTTATTGGTAGATATTAGCTTTAATACTTCAGATATGAGTGTTCCATTTAGGATACTTGTAGAGTTCAAGAAATTAGTAAGCAGCCTTGAGATGATATATTTCAAGGGAGAGGAGACAGAATTCAGTGGTATAAATGGTTAAAGGACAATAATGGAATAAAAAGGTTTATATGGGATGAGGGATAGAAAATGGTAGCGCTAAGACATTTCAGGAAAGTTATATGGAAACCCACTTTTGTAGAAGCTTCCTAAATATGTACATTAAAATATATTAAAAAATTTAGAGAGGGATACTTTTGAATGAGGAAATAAGGGCACCACAGGCTAACAAATAAAAAGTTCAGTACAAGGACAGGGATCACCTCTTCAGGAGTTGTTGGCCAATGATGTCCCATAGACTTCTAACATTATGGTATATTGCCAGTGTTTTTGGTTGCCCTGAAGAGCTCGATAATAAAACCATATTGATGAAAACAACACATGGTTTAGTTCTAGAACATGAAGAAATCAAGGTGATTCTTAACCTGGACAAGCCATCCCTAATGGCTAGATTCCATGGTGCTATAAGGTTCTATGAAAGCTACTGAGGAGAAAACTAATATTTTACCCAGTTGTGAATCCTGTAAGCTATGACAACAACCAACCTGGACAAACTGACCCACTGATACAATAGTGACACAAAAGTCATGGCAGTAATCAACTATTTTGTGATTAAACTAAAGTCTGCTCCACAAGGTGAATCCCATATGGGGCACAAATACCCCAGATATGGCACACAATCCCATATATGACACAAGAAATTGTGGCTAAATAAATCCTAAGTTCTAGATGATAACTTACTAGCCTTATTCTATTAAATTGACAAAATATGAAAGCATCTCTTAAGAAAACATATGCTATGATCAAAACATACTATATATATATATATTTATTCACAAAATTCACAAAGAATTAATAAAAATGAGAAAAGAGAATATATATATATATTCACAAAATTCACAAAGAATTAATAAAAATGAGAAAAGAGTTGCTCCCTTCTTTTTAAAGTGATGATAATGACTCACTCAATTGTCCAAGGAAATTCTACTAAAATTTTCACTTCTTCATTTTTAGTGTATTTGATATAGTTATGAATTATATGTTTGTAATACCAATGTTCTTAAGACTAACCAGCTATTATGTCTTAAATGACTTGAGACACTATTAAACATGTAAAGCAGGAAATAAATGACTTAGAAATGTATCAGAGTGTTACAGGGAACGTGGGCCCTTTGTTCTGTCCTGCCCAACTAGCTTATACCCGACATAATCATACAGAAACTGTATTCATTTGCTGAGAATGACTAGAACACAGAACTCAGTTTGTAATGTTGCCTTGAGTGTCTCTACCTGTCCAATGTATATAATAGCCTGGAAGTAGATGGGCTCAGTACTCCAAAAACATGTTATGGGAGATTGCGGTAAAAGCTACTAATTTTTTAAAATTGATTTTATTGAGATATACATTTTTCTCTGCTGCCCTCCCTTCCTTTCCCCTCCCCTTCAACCCTCTCCCATGGTCCCCATGCTCCCAATTTACTCAGGAGATCTTGTCCTTTTCTACTTCCCATGTAGATTAGATCTATTTACGTCTCTCTTAGGGTTGTCATTGTTGTCTAGGTTCTCTGGGATTGTGAATTGTAGGCTGGTTTCCTTTCCTTTATGTCTAAAAGCAACTTATGAGTGAGTACATATGATATTTGTCTTTCTTGGTCTCGGTGACCTCACTCAATATGATGTTTTCTAGATCTTTCCATTTGTCTACAAATTTCAAAATGTCAATTTTTTTTACCGTGTAGTACTCCATTGTGTTTATGTAACACATTTTCTTTATCTATTCTTCAGTTGAGAGGCATTTAGGTTGTTTACAGTTTCTGGCTGTGACAAACAATGCTGCTATCAACATAGTTGAGTACATGTCCTTATGGTATGACTGGGCATGCTTTGATATATACCCAAAAGTAATATTGCTGACTCTTGAGGAAGGTTGTTTCCTAACTTTCTGAGAAATACTAGAGGACTAATCTCCAAAATATATGAAGAATTCAAGAAATTGGTCATCAAAAGAACAACTAATCCAATAAAAAAATAAATGGAGTACAGACTTAAACAGACAACTCTCAACAGAGGAATCTAAAAAGGCTGAAAGACACTTAAGGAAATTCTCAACATCCTTAGCCATCAAATAAATACAAATCAGAACAACTCTGAGATTCCATCTTACACCTGTAAAAGTGGCCAAAATCAAAAACACTGATGACAAATTATGCTGGAGGGGATGTGGGGTAAAGAGAAAACTCCTGCATTGCTGGTGGGAGTGCAAATTGGTATCGCCCTTTTGGATGTCAGTGTGCCAGTTTCTCAGAAGCTACTAATTTCTTAAGTCATGAATCCAAAAATAAAGGAAGCACAAAGCCTACATGGTCATAAATGTCATAGTCATAAGAATAGGAAAATTTATGCCTTAAAAAAAGAATAGGAAAATTGTACTATGCATTTTGATGAGATGAACTAAATTTTGTAGCCATGATTAATGTATCATTCACCATAACATGGCTAAGAAGGGGTGATGACGAGCATTAAGCTATTCACCATATGACTCATTCTACATGAGGCATTCACCTTGGATAAAAACTAAAAAAGATAATACTTAGTCATATCTTACAGAGTTATTGTGATCAACAACTTACCTCCCATACACTAATACAAACATACACATTTTTGTGTAAGAAGTGAACTCATTTTCATGTTATTTACCTTATTTATTTTAGTGTGAGTGTGTGTGTGTGTGAGTGTGTGTGTGTGAGAGTGTGTGTGTGTGTGTGTGTGTGTGTGTGTGTGTGTGCTCGTGCTCATATGCCCCTGAATGTATTTATGTGCACTGTGTGTATGCAGTGCCTGCAGAGGTCAGAAGAGAGTACTGGACCATTGAGAACTGGAGTTATTGATGGTTGTGAGTCATTATTTTGGTGCTGTGACCCAAACCTAGATATGCTATTCTTAAGTGGAACTTCTGAGCCATCTCTCACGCCCTACTGCAGGATTTTATTTTTTAAGTTAATCTGAAGTTGCAGGTAAGAGTTGGAATGAAAGCATATATAAACCAGGGGTGAAAAATCCTTGCGAGAGACAGGAAAACAGAAATCATTGATTCATGAGCATTAACTATAATGCAATGTCCCATTGCTTATTTAATTTTGTTTTTGTTCTTTTGGGTTTTGAGGTTTTTTTTGTTTGTTTGATTACTTGTTTGTTTGTTTGTTTAGTTGGTTGGTTGGTTGATTTGGTTTAAGTTTTGGTTTGATTTTTAAAGACAGAATCATAGTTTTATAATCGAGGCTGAGCTTGAACATTTGGCAGGCCTCTTCCCCCAGTGTCCTAAGTGCTGGAATTATAAATATGAACCATCAATCCTGGAAACATTTTGTTGATGCTGCTGTTGTTGTTATAGTGTTTTTATTTTTTTAATTTTAATGAAGAACCTGTTTTTCCAAGATCTCCAAAATATTGATGAACTGTAATTCGATTCTTTCTGATATTGTCACCGGAGTTACCCCTGCAATTATTTCCTTCCTGTGATAAAGTAGAATATTGTGTCATATTTGTCTAAATTAAATGGATAGCTGGCTTCAATTAAAAAGCTCAAGTTACTCCAATTAGGTATAGATTGTTTTGTAATGACCTCATTGCATTATATTAGCTTTTTTTTTCTCAACTTACCCTCAATAGAGTACTGAATCTTTTTCTTTCCAGTTTTTAGGTTTCTCACACGTACATATGAAATAATGTTTTAGCTGGTTGATTAAGGTTAAAAAAAATCAAGATACTTTAATAAGGAATCCTAAAATATACAATCCATCAAAGAGGATACATATTTATTTCTCATTCTTGATACCTTGGAATATAAGGTAGATGTTCTTTACCAATGCAATTTGGAGATGTTGCTACCCAGACTCTCTGACAATCTTAAGATATGACTTAGAAAGGTTCTTTGAATTGTCCCCATTTCTAAGCACTGGGAAAGACCAGAGCAAGCAATTCTCTTCCTTAAGAAGATGCCTAGAAACTGAGTATAAAATTTCCATCTGTCTCATTCACATAGTCAACACTAGGTACAAGGGAATCTGGGAATTAGTTTCTGGGCAAACATATATGTGACTGAGAAGGTATTTAAAGAACAGAGGGATATAGTATCAGAGAGTTGGTTTTGTGTTACATTGATGTTTAGCCAAATAGTCCTGTTGTAATAACTGCTGCACAATGGTGACTATCAGCTGTGTCATTCCCTGTCATTTTTCTACACACAACAGGATACACTGCCAGCATGTGCCTCCCATCCCATTCGTGAAATTCTTCTCTAATAAAGCGGTTTGACATTTATGGGTCAGAGCTATGTCTCAGTGCATATTTTTCTGATTTTTAAATGTTCTTTAGCCCCATATTTAGAAAGCTATGCTACAAAACATGTAGCTATTTCATTTTTTTTCCTTAGTTGTAACAATCAACCATACAAGACTATTGCCTTTGGTACAAAATAATAGCTACAAAAGAAAATCGGTGGAATAATTAAAATAGCAGCAGAAAAACTCTTGGTTCCTTTGTAAAATGAGAACTGTTCTATCAGATTGAAGATATCTGACAAGGTTCCATTGTCTAACCAAAACAGTCATTCTTGTAAGTACTATGTAGTAAAGATAGTATTTTATACCTTCTGTCAAGGTGGACTTGTTGATTTTCAGTATCACAATTCACAGAAGAAATATAGAATTCTGGAGTAGATGGAAATATTTGGGTTCAATTGACTGTAGGATACCTTTGGGATCTGAAACATCTTTGTGCTCACTTCACTCCTGTGGAGCAGATGTTATAGAGTCATTAAGCCATCTGGATAGATAAAAGAAGTACTGAGACTTTTACTTTCCCAAACTTTGTAGACTTGGATGTGTACATGTCTATGTGTTTTTTATTTTTTACATTTATTTTCTCAGCTAGTGAAAACATGAACTTGCCACAGAACATATGTGGAAGTCAGAGAACAACTTAAGGGACTTGATTCTCTCCTTCTGCCACGTGGTACTAGAAATTGGATTCACGTTGTCAGTCATGGCAGCAAGTACCCAAGCATACTGAGCCATCTCACTGATCTCTTTTCTAAGTCTTGCCCAGGAGGGGTACTCAAGCCCACTGTTTTGTATTAGCCAGTTTAGATTCCTCTCATTGTAAGGCCTTTTTGATGCATGTGACTTCTAGATCTGTTTCTGATACATTTGTAAAGTCTCCGCATAGAGTAAAGAATGAATTCATTTTACCTGGATTTCTTTTAGTCTACATTATGCTTGTGACATTGTTAGTCATTTCTGTACAGTTATTGATGATTACTATATAGTTTCCATTGGGATAGTATGTTACAACTTAGGTGCACACTCTATTTCTTATAGGGATATGGATAATTAGAAGTTTTTAATTCTTTGGTTTGTTTATTGACATTGTATTTTAGCTACAATATTTCTTTCTTCCATTTCCTCCCTTCAAATCTTCCCATTTGTTTTTCCATATTCTCCTTCATCTTTTTTATTAATGTTATTATATACACATATATCAAAATATTCCTAAATATAACCTGTTGAGTCCATATATTGTTACTTTTATGTATGTTTTCATGGCTGAGCCCAGTCTAATGAGCATATCTACAAAACCCCATACCTAAGACTAAGAACATTGTAGTAGAGAGATTGGAAAGAGTATAAGAGCCAGAGGATCAAGGACTTTGCTGTGATATTGGGTCTCCTAGTAATACAATAATTTTTACAGTTACTCCTGTAAAAATCTCACTGTCATAGCCACCCAAACATGAGCTGAAGAAGGAAGACACTAATGAACATCCCAACCTTCATGGGAAAAAGCCCACAAGGTCTCAACCCTACAAAAAGAACAACAAGCAACTGAATTAATCTGGGAACTGGAGAAGTAGCCCACTCCAATTGTTTGTTCAATACCAAAGAGTTTGGGATCCTTACAATTGAACAAGAAAAGCCAATACACAAAGAAGTAGGTCTAGTTGGCAATAATTTAAATGCTCTTTTTATTCAGGAAGCCCATGCCTTCTACTGCAGGAGTAAATCTGTGTGTTGATCCTCTCAGTGGTCCCTTTCTTTACTTGAGAACTAAGGAAAGGCTGATGGATATGGCCTCCAAAGTCTAACTCTTTCTTGTATTTTCAAAGGAAGGACAACCTTTTTTGTGAAATTCTAATGTTGTAGTATAATAGACCCTTTCCACTTCACAGATGCCTATACCCCATCATTCTCTAGAAACTTCCAAAAATTAAATGATAGTAATAAGACAGAAAGAAAAAAATATATTTGGGGATTATTCAAAAGATTTGAACCTCAAGGAGATATTATTATGCATAACAAAGACATGAAAATGAAAATGTTGGTTACCTAACCTTTCCAGAAACTTCATATTAAATACATTTCAGACACAGCTTTAAGATTCAAAAATTACAAATTATTATTGTGGCAATATTTCTTTCCTTGGGGTTATTTTATCAGAGCCAAGAAGCTGCTGGCGGCTGTAGGAGTTTCTGCAAGGAACATACAGCTTCTAGAATAAAACCAAGCTGTGTGAAGTGAAGCATTGCTGTCCCAGCCAGTGGGGAGTTAGTCATTGCAGTGGTGTGATATTCAGCAACGTGTATATTTAAAGGAGAATGGTATACTGTAAAATATCATGGTAGAATTTATCTTCTAAACTATATTGTAATTTTATTATCAACTTCATTGAGTCTTCTTTTGTGTGTTACCGCTGAAAATCTGCATGATGCCTAATAATCACCATTGCTTCCCCTTCATATGTGCATTTTATTTCTTGGCTTACTAAACACAATGTAGAAACCATATGTTAAATGTCAGTGGCCTTGTACAAAAGTCCTAGGTCTGTCACCACCCAGCTGAGTGACCTTGGGCGCTGATTGCATGCTAATAATAGGCTGCTTCTTCTTTTCCTGTCAGGCTAATGGTATTTTCTAGCAACATGCTATCAGGGAGGAAACCTAGCATGTGTATTAGGTTTCCCTCCAGTCTCATTAGTTCAACCTTGTATTAGCTCTACTCAATCGATCTGCAAACCTTGTTTGCACAGAGTTCAGTGCGAGTGCTTTAAGTGGTGAGTTTCTTCCATGCAACAACTCAGAGACGCAGGCTTCTTGTACTCTGACATTTTATTGTGTCCCCCTACTTCTTTTTCTACATCAGATCAATGCAGAATCCCTGCTGTGGAAGTGAACGACATCACCTTTTGATACAAACACGGCAATATTTCAGTGTGATGGGAGCTAGAAATAGCCAGACACAGTTTTCTATAATGTGTTCCACATTGCAGAAAGGGTACCGTGTGAGTTATACGCAGTTTGTGAAATTCATTTTCAGGTACCTTCTTGAGAACATTGTCGTTCTACACAATCACTCCCATAATTAACATTGAGCATCAGGGCTTGCAACCTGTTAGCTTAGAGAAAACCAAAAGGTGACCATAGAAATTCAGTTTCTCTTACTGCCCAATATTTTGGTTAGACCGCTGCAAATATTTTTCTGAGTTCCCCAAATCATAGTAGATCCCCATTTGACCTGAAATTCTAGATACCTGCTATAAGTAACAGTTATAAAATATAGAAAAGAAAATTTCCAGAAATAAGTAGTTTGCAAGTTTTGAACCATATTCATTCTGAATATCATGATGATTGAATTTTACACACAGTTCTGCTCCATCCCACCTGAGTACTAATCATCCCTTTGCCTACGACCCTGTATGTACTGCCCATCCACTAGTCAGTATCCATTTCAGTTATCAGGCTAACTGACAGTACTGCTGTACTTGTGTCTAAATGATGCCATTTTACTTTGTAATGGTCCCAAAACACAAGAGTCCTATCTTGGCCAAAGAGAAGCCATAGTGTTTCCTTCAAATAAAAAGGTAAAAATATAAAGGAAACTAATCACAACCGAAAGTGCTCAAATCTATGGGAAGAACAAATCTTATATTTATAAAATTCGGAAGGGAAGAAAAAGGAATCTCTAAAAATTTTTCTTGTATGTCTCAAGGTATACAAGATTCAGGGATTATATGTGGTAAGTGTTGTTGCTTACAAACTGCTTGTTTGTCCTGGCTGGCCATAACTAAAAAATCACATAGAAACTGTATTAATTAAAACATTGTTTGGCCCATTAGCTCTAGCTTCTTATTGGCTAACTCTTACCCATTAATTTAACCCATTTCTATTAGTCTGTATATCACCACGAGGTCATGGCCTACCAGCAAAGTTTCGGCATGTCTGACTCTGGCAGCGGTTCCATTGCTTCTCTGACTCTGCCCTTCTTTCTCCCAGCTTTCTAGTCCTCCCTGCCTACCTAAGTTCTGCCCTATCAACAGGCCAAGGCAGTTTCTTTATTCATTAGTGGTAATCACAGCACACAGAGGGGACTTCCACATCAAAGTGTGTTGGTGGTGGGGAGGGCACTTAAAATGAAAGGGTTCTATATTAACCGTCGTTTCAGACATCCACTTGGCATAGTCTCATTGTGGTCTCCCTATGTTATTCCAGAGTTTGGACACTAGGAAACCCTGGAAGAGAGAATGTTCCTCTGTCACCAATGCCTCAGAGAAAACTGGTTCCTCTCACTATGACTCTTAGATTGTTGTGTGACTTTTCTGTATTGTCTAATCAAGTGAGCATGCAAGAGTTCCTCTTATTCTCAAGGGTTACAGTATCCCAGGGTATATGTGAAACTGAGGGCAACAAGGAAGCTTCCATTTTGAGCTGCCCCGTGACATTAATCCTGCTGATATGGGGTCCATGACTGAAGAACTTCACTCCAGTGACCTGATTTCCTGTTCCATCTCTGTCCTCATCTTTCACTGGCCTTTTGGTAGTGAGTTCCCCATGTCACTTACTGTCTTCAGAACCTACCTGGTACAGGCAGGCCTCATGTCATATGGGTATGTTCCTCCAAACCCTCCATTATTTTATTCCTACTGCCTTGAAATATTTCCAAGATTATCGTCTTGGAGATATCATCTCTTCTTAATATACAACTTAAATTTTCTACTCCATTGTCCCTTTCTATCACTCACTATCCCCCCTCCAGCTTTTCTTTCCAGACATTTTCATATCAATTGTCCATAGGAATTCACTTAGTGGCTGGGTTTTTTTTACCCCTTACTTGAAAAAATAAAAAGGTGTTGTTCATCTACTGCAGATATTTGTGCCACCAAATTTTTCTTCAGTACCTTGGAGAGTGCCTATAATTTAAAATTTAGGTAGCACCCAGTAAAAAGTCTTTGGAAGAAAGGATGGGTAGAAGGTGGAGGAAAGACAAGGAAAAAAGGAAAGGAGATTAAAATAACCTGCTGCAGAATTTAGCTTAGAATGCAAATCACATTTCGGTTGCATACAGGCGGACTGCTGTATAATTCCCATGCAACTGCTCTGCTTTGTTATGTGGCTCTGAAAAGCTTTAACGTTGGGTTACCTTTGTCCTCCTGTTGCAGCATTATTCTGGGTTCTTCTTCAGTTTGAGTGTCTCAGAAGGCAGTTTTTAAATGAAAATCTGAAAAATCAAATAAAATTTTTAAAACAGAAATGGGCTGTGAGTGTAGCAGGGAGTTCGAGTCAGAACTAGAGTACACATGTCATACCTTATCCATCCCTTCCCTTTTATTACACCTTTCCATTGTGAGATACATATAGAAAGAGTGGGACCCAATGAGAATTCCACACTATGGCATGGTTTCCCATGCATGGGAATTTAATTTTACAGGTAACATATCAGAACTACAGTTTCTATGTGTCCAGATAAATGGATACAAAATGAAGTATTCCAATGATTCAATTTTTGGAGTTTCTTTATTTTTGTCGTTGTTTAATTGAAATTTTACATATCAATCCCAGTTTCCGCTCCCTCTCTCCTCCTCCGACTCCCACTCCTTTTTTCCTGCTCCACCCCCCATTCACTCCTCAGAGAGGATACATCTTCCCAAGGGGCCATGGAGAGTCAACAAAGTCTAACGCATTGCTTTGAGGCAGGACCAAGGCCCTCCCCACTATATCTAGGCTGAGCAAAGTATCCCTCCAAAGAGAATAAGCTCAAAAAAAAAAAGTTCAAGCAATGGGGATTAATCCTAGTTCCACTACCAGAGGCCCCACAGACCGTCCCAGCCATACAAGTGTCACCCACATTCAGAGGGCCTAGTTTGGCCCTATGCTGGTTCCCTTGTTTTTAGTCCAGAGTCAGTGAGCTCCCATTAACTCAGGTAAGCTGTTTCAATGGGGATCCCCATCATGGTATTGATGCCTTTGCTCATTTATTGTTCCTCTCTCACTCTCTTTGACTAGACTTTTGGAGCTCAGTCCAGTGATTGTGAGGAAACAGGATGGTCAAGATGGGGGAAGGACAGAGAGGGAGAACAAGGAAAGAGACATCTTAGTCAAGGGAGCCATTATGAGGCTAGCAAGAAACCTGACACTAGCGAAATTCCCAGGAGTCCACAAAGATGACTCCAGCTAAGACCCTAAGCAATAGTGGAGAGGGTAGCTGAACTGGCTTTCCCCTGCAATCAGCTTGATAACTATCTTAATTGTCATAGAACCTTCATCCAGTATCTGATGGAAAACAGATGCCGAAATTCATATTTTTGAAAAGGCTGAAAATTCTTTTTCTGACCTTGAATTACAACTTTGTAGTATTTAACTCAAGAAGCTCCTTTCTTTATAGTCATAAAAGTAAAATCCATTCTTATTTTGTCAAATCTTCAACAAGTTTTTTCATACTAAATGACCTGCTTTTTAAATATATACGATCCGAGGTTTTAGGAGTAGGCAGCTTGCTGAACTTTCAATAACTTCAAGCAAGTACTCAATGCTGTGAAGTCTTTTAGAAAATGGTAGCAGTTCTAATTATTTTTAGAAACATCATAGAATCATTGACATTGTCCCTACAGGGCCTTAGTCTCATCAGGAGATGGAACAAGCACATGACCTACAGTTGGAAAAAAAGAAAATTTAGGCCAGTTTTTCTGTGACCCTGTGACCAATCCTTAAAATGCCAAAATGGGGTTATATAAGGTTCTTTAGCTCAACGTGAAAGGCATGATCAACAATGTTACACTGATAGCTTGAAATCAGCCACACAATATTTGTACCCTAGAAATTGCCAGATGTTGTAAAGGAGACATGCTTGTCTTCTGCCCAGAACCAGCTGTTACACATTCACTAGCAAGTGAGTGTCATTTATTGCTGTATATTGGCACCATGGTCCTGAAAGCTTCACTTTTTTTTATATACCATGTATTTTTCTTGTCCTTCCATTTAAGAAGTGCACTCATTTATTTATCCTCTGAATCTGGAGTCTGGTGAGATTTGGGGAATACGTTGGTTATAGAATTTAAAATTTAAAGGAACCAATTTGAATGCCTTTGCCAATTCAAGGTCCCAAAGGGCCTTACTTCCAATCCCTGTGATTGCTGTGCCGCACTGTGAGAACAAGTTGATGATATCTTACAAATGAGAATCTATCTGATCTTCCAGGCCCATCACTTTCCAGGCCACTCAACATCTAACTACCGAATGTATGCTTATGTATGCTTAAGCACCGCCCAAAACAGGAGAGCCACTAATAACAGATTCAAACTGCATTCCAAATCACAGTCTAAGGACATCCCGTAGATCTTTCACCTCCATAATACTTTATTATTTTTTCTTGTAGTAAAATCTAATAATTCCTGAATGGTAATTCTACGCCAGGCAGTATTTAACCATGATTGATTTGTTAACAATTGCAACAATCTTTTGATAAAGACACTATTAACTTCAATTTATTGATAAGATTCTAAAAAGGTAAGAGATTAAATTGCCCTTCTGAGTGGCAGACTTGGTGGGACAAAACTAAACAGAACAAAAACAAAACTAGTTTTAATTCCAGTGTGGTTTATGTCTTCGTCCCTTTACTCTTCAAAGTCCCACTTGGCATGCTTTGTTTGCCATATCTGTCACACTACAAGTTACCAAGAAATATGTACGAATTAGGTAAAACATATGAGGAGAAGTTTTTAGGACCTAGGTTCTGTCTTCTCTGTCCCTCGCAAGCTTGATGATCCAGCAAGTTCCTAAAAATCAGATTCCGGTGCACGCCTGTCCTCTGCTGCTGGCTTAACCCTGTGGACCTCCACCTCATTAAAACCCTCAAGGCATGCAGAAATGTAGTTAAAATAGGTTTGGGGACAGCAAGGTGCACGGTAAGTTGACTGTAATCAATAGTAAGGTACTAAAGAGCTCTACTTGGCACTGCCTGTGTACTAATTGATACACAGTGCTAATTGGCACTCAGAAGACAGGAAAGTTCAAGGCCATCCTGGGCTATATAGCAAGACCCTTTCACAAAGACAAAAGTAAACTTTTTTTAATTCACTGTATGTTCCAAAATCACTAAAATCAAATTTCAAATGTTTCCATGAAAAAAATGAAAGAATCTGGGCGGTGGTGGCACACGCCTTTAATCCCAGCACTCGGGAGGCAGAGGCAGGCGGATCTCTGGGAGTTCGAGGCCAACCTGGTCTACAAGAGCTAGTTCCAGGATGGGCACCAAAGCTACAGAGAAACCCTGTCTCAAAAAACCAAGAGAGAGAGAGAGAGAGAGAGAGAGAGAGAGAGAGAGAGAGAGAGAGAGGATAAGAGACATGGATAACTAGTCTGATTTATTCCTGTCAAGTTATGTGTGTTTATATATTTTTCAACACGTCACATTATCCTGCATGAATGTATATTATGATTTGCCAATTAAAATTAACATTTAAAACAGTTATGACCCAATCTAGTTTAAGTACAGGTTGACTTCATCAAAATAGCAAACATTTTGCCATAGTAAATATTGAACAAATATTTATTGATCACCTGCCATGTGTTAGGCCCAGACAAGGTGGCATCAACTAAACAGATTAATGGCTTGTCAGTGAAGACCCGCTTTACTTTCTGCCAGAACGAAAGTTATCTAAGCTTCCTGAAAATTAATTTGCTAACATTAGAAAAACAATGACCCATGTGTTATCATAGGCTGATTTGTATCCTTCCAGAATTCCCATTTAAGGAATTCCTGGCCACAAAAAAAAGCTTAAAATGAGACTCTGTTTGAGTAAGAAAGTCTATAAATGATACTCAGCTTTAAATGAAGCCATTAGTGTTGGTCATAATCCAAGATGCCCGGTGTCCCTCTAAGGAAAGGAAATTAGGACACTAGCATGTGCCGAGGGAGTCTGAGGTGACAGCACAGACGGAAGCCAGCCATCTACAAACCGAGGAAAAGAGGCCTTGGAAGAAATCGACTCTGCTAACACTTCGATCATGGATTGTCAGTTCTCCCACACCTGTGAAGAGAAAACATTGTGTGTGAAGAACCCAGCCTGTGTGCTTTCCGATGTTGGTCCTACCAACTGCTAAACACGTTTCTTGTCTCACTGTTTCCAGAGCTTGTCAGAGGAAATGTTTGCATATATACTACACTGGTCTGTGCACAAGTCCCACTGGGATGTTGAGTTTTGGAGCAAAGTAAACCATAAATATTAATAAAACAACCAATATATGGGTTCCAGTATCTTCCATTTCATAAAATACCATAGAGATTTAATAAAACAAAAACTGGTGATGTGTCTATTGGCATAAGAAAATAGACAATATTTACCAGATCTTAGTTAAATAACACACACACAAGCAAACCCTACTTAGTGTACATAGTACAGTCACATTTACATATGAAAATAAAATTTGTCATCAGGGACAGAAAAAAATAAACAGAAAACCATCCAGGCTGGAAGCTATGAAGAAACAGTGTAGTGACATATTTTGAATAATTGTTCTGCATACTAGTGTATTGCTTATCCTATCCATAGCCAGTGTGGGTTACTTTTGTAACTTGAAACAACGTTTCTGCAGTACAATAACTATACAAGTTGCTACAGAGCGATGGTACTCAACCTTTGGGTCATGACCCTTTAGGCCAACCTTTATCTCCAAAAGGTATTCCATTATGGCTCATAATAGTAGCAAAATTAATGTTGTGAAGTATGAAGGAAATAATTTTATGGTTGGAGTCACTACAACATGAGGAGCATAATAAAAAATGACCACATTAAGGTTGATAACCACTACTTCAGAGGAACACAAGTGGTATTCTTAGTTTAAAAGAGGCTTCTCTGAGGAAGTAGCAACTGGTCTAAAAACAGAAGAGGTACTCTTTTGAGAGTGGAGATGATATGGTAAGGTTGGGTCAGGATGCAGAAACTGGGGGATGGGGCGGCTTGAAGATAATGAAGGTTTCTGAAGGAAAGAAGGGATTTCTGGAGGTAGAAATGTGCTGAAACATGAGTTTGGTTTGTTCATAGGTCAACGAAAGTCAACAGAAAAGGTTTAGAAGAAAGAGGCACAAATTTATATTTTAGAAAGACTAGTTCCCCTGCAGAGTGGAGTCATCCCTTGGAAGGATACAAGTTGATTTGAAGAGAAACTTGGCTAGATGGGTTTGTAGCAACCCATGCAATGATGGTAACATGAGTGGTGTGGAGAGAGTGGAGGGAATAGTGCGTGAAATAAACCCACTGTCCCCTGTAAATACAATAGGCTACATTGTGCATGGGAGTTGAGGCTTCTGGCATCCCACAAAAGGGAGTATTCCCTTGTAAAGAGGCATTGCAGTTGCTATTGCTGTGATTAACATGCTGAAACCAGATAATAATGAAATAGATTATCCCAATAAGCCCAATGTAATCACAAGAACTCCCAAGATTAGCGAGTTGAACAGAAGAGGGTTATGTGAAATATGGGAGGGCGTGAGAGAAATGTTCAATACTGCTGTCTTTGAATATTGAATTAAGACCCAAAAGCTAAAGAAACCAAGTCACTTATAAACACTTGAAATGGAGCAGAGATGGATTCATCCCTTAAGTGTCCAGGAAGGAACATGGCATTACCAAAACCTTGATTTCACCCAGTAAGATTCATATCAAACTTTTAACATTCAGAGATGTTAGGTTACAGCAACTAAGCTGCTAAGTGCGTTCATGTGTTAGAGCAGCAAGAAGAGACTAGTACAGTGGTGGTTCTAAAAGATGTGCAGACTGAAGTTGGCGATTATATATTGCACACTAAGAAGAAAGAAAGTCTGGGTGTGTTTTCAGAGATGGTTTCAGAAATCTGATGCACAGTGTATCAGAAGAACTAGCTACAAAAAGTGAGCAGATGGAGCCAGTGGGAAGACCAAGAGCTAAGTGTCGGAGATGCTGAGTGCCAAAAATAGGAAGAATCCAAAAAGGGATCTGGAAACACCCACCTGAAACTCAGAAGAAAATTCTAGACTATCTCCTTAGTTATGATCTTCAGTGTTAGGAGGAAAGAAACTCAGAGTAAGGCTATGGTGAAAGAGCAGCTTTCAATTCTAACATTGACTAGATAATTCTAAAGATATTTTGGATGTCTACTATGTTGATACTGCTTTGAAACACATGATAATCACATCTCAATATTGTGGTATCACTATGGAAATGATCAGAATTTAAATGAATTTTTCTCAAAGCATGCCTTTTGTCAGTCCTGGATCATGGAGAGTGAGAAAATGAGAGTAATTAAGTTAAACCTGAAAGGTGCTCTAATGTTGAGAACTTACGTGATGTAGAGTTGGACAAATGGATGTGCTAAACACAACTGTGTGTGCCCATTAGAGAACTGGGGGAGAGTCAGAAAGCTTAAATGAGAAGGAATAAGCAAATAGGATCCTCATTTGGTGACCAGAGCAAACGTCAAAAGAGTTCTCTGAAATAGAAAAGGACACATGAGATACAAGGAGTCGGCTGTGAAGGCTGAGTTCACATCCCAAGAATGAACTTGGAAACAAGTTGGATCCACAAAGAAAAACGGGTCTCTAGCTATTGAAAGGATGGGTATTAGGTGGATTAGGACTCAAGTCTGAGAAGCGGCAGAGAGAAAACAGGGCAGGATCCCAAGCGACTGTATAGGCTATGTAATAGAAATGGAAATAAGCTATAGGAATAACTATTTTCCTCAGCCAGAATTTGAGCAGTTTTTCTTTCTCTGTCATTGGAGGAATATTTAGAAAGTATAGCAACTGTTCTATGATCTGTTCTGTATACACCAAAGCTTAAAAGGAAAGGAAGCAAGGAAGAAAAACAATGTATTACTAACAGCCTGCACGTAGACACATTCTCCGTAGAAAACAACTGAATTTTGAGATTATAAAATGAACTCATCTCAGCTTCTAAACCACTGAATCCCATGTTAAATTTTCCCTAATAGTAGAACAGCTAAAGTCTGGGTGTATATTTTTTCTTGGTTCTAATTCTCTGATGAATCTATAACTACAAGGAGGTCTGTGGTTGGCGCCTTCCCCTCTGCCACACATTTTTTGAATCAAACATTTTTCTTCCACCAGTGGCAGGCCAAGCCGTTAAGCGCACATTATCTGGACACAGGTAGATATTTATAAAGTACTTAAATACCCATTATTACATTTACCACATTCTTCATGATAGATACGAGACTAAGAATAGAAAATTCTCTTGATGAGGAGAGTTGGTGAGAAATGACTGTCTCCAAAGAAATGCATTAAAGGCACACCTTTTAAATTCTGTGCTCTTATTTTTTTCTATGTCTCTAGTGTCTGTATGGCTAGATTTTTCTTTCTTTTTTATCAGTCCTCTGAGAGCTTCATAAAATGTCATATTCACCTACACCTCCCTACTCTTCTCAGATTAAACCCCCTTCTCTATTTACTCAGTGTTGCAACTCTTTTCTTTAAAAACAAACAATCAAAAACCTAACATGTCCAATTTGTACTATCCTTATCTTCTAGGTTACATGGCCATCCGTTAAAGTGTGGTCAACCTACCAGGGCTCCCTTAGAGAAACCTGGCTCCCTCTCTGCCAGCAGCCATTGATTGCCAGTGGCTCCTCATGTGAGCGCACATTGTGCCCACCCCCTCTTTTCACACGCGAATTTTTGGCTGGCTCTGTCCTGTGCAGATCTTGTGCTGGCTATGATAACTGCTGTGAGTTCCTACGTGCAATTGCCCTGTTGATTCCAGAAAATAACATTCCCTTACAGACATCCAACACCGCTGGCTCTTACAATCCTCCACTTCTCTCTTCTTCTATGATCCCTGAGCTTTGGGAGGAGAAGTGTGATATAGATGTCCCCTTCATGGCTGAATATTCTCCTGTCAATTCTGTGTATCTTGTAGGTATCTGTGTTAATTACCATCTACTTCAAAAAGAAGCTTCTCTGGTGAGGGATGAGAGGTGCATTAATCTACGGATACAAAGATAATTAAGTGGGAGTCAGTTTTAAACTATGTCCATTTAACAGAAAAATGCAATGTAAATCCTCCCAGAGCCTATAACTGTCTAGACACAGGTTCTTGGCCTCAATAATGGTACCAGTTATGGTTTTCAAGCTTGTGGGGACAAGTCCACAAGAAGAAAGTAGTTGGTTACTCTCCTGAAGTCTATGACACTACAGTACCAGGGGCATGTCTTGTCATGCTAGAAATTAATGTATTTCCCAGAGTACACAGCTGGGTAAGGTGGATGACTGCCTTTTTCTTCCATTAGCATGCATAACATCTTTCAGTACTTTAAAGGCTATCTAGTAAAGATGAAGTTTCCAGATTAGTACCAGTTTTCTTCTTCTACATCCTATGACTCAGATGTGTGGTTTCTTCAGTAATAGTGAATACCCATCAAGTGCAGAACTATAACCAAGAGTCATGACATCAGCCTGCAGTGTTTGGAGGCCTATGGGAATTCACTGATCAACAAATCCCGAAGAGGGAACCCATTCCCGGCACTAGATTTTATTTATTAGTCTGTGGTTTCTAGTAGGGGCATTGCCACCATATTATAAGACAATGGTATTTAAACTCTTTATTGTTCTACGTATATAAAATTTTTGCATGTTTCCTCTCACTTATGAATATTAACTTTGAAACTTCATAAATGTGTACTTCATTTGAGAAACCTATAGAGATCCAAAAGTTAGAAAGTGCCCATTGTGAGGGGAAGCTTTTAAGGAGGTGTAAATTGCAGTTGCATAGAGGATTAAATGGGATTAATGAGACAGGAAAGGTTAGATTGGGTCAAGGATGAGAGGGTAAAAAAGGGAATAAGGGAAGGGATAATTAACACTAAAGACCTTTGGAAAGTTGTTAGACATTTTAATGGTCCACTGTTGTCATTAGCTTCTCACTTTAGTCATAGGGCTTGAAACCATATCACTAATTAGTTGTCAGAGATAGAGTTTAAAGGTCAACTCTACTCATCCAATATTCTTTGAGATGCTGATAGGGACATGAACAAAAGATTGTCTAATAGCTTGAGCTCATCTCTCCCCATCTTGTCTTGCCCAGCCTCATCTGTAATATGGCTCTTGTCAGATAACTACTTCATTCCATGCATGTCTGAATTCCTAGCACATATTTGTCCCCTCTCTACTCTTATTGCTATTAATATAAAATGTGTGTAACACGGAGTTCACCATATTAATTGCTTTTAGACATACTGTTCATTGAGATTTAGTACCTAAACATTGTGTACAGACATCATTACCATAGTTATCTTAAAATGTTTCTGTAGGCTTGTCAGAAACAAAAGCTATCTAGGTCAGATTCAGTCTCCTATACATCTCTTTTGATGCCTGACAGCAGCCAACTGAGGTTATGATGTCATTTCATTTTTCAAAGCACATGTTCTAAGATGTAGACAAGTAGTTTGCCCTGAGTTGCAGAATTGGCAGGTGTTAAAGAACTTGGGTTGAAGTTCGAGCAAACAGTTCCAGTTTTCAACCTCAATGATACAGTAAGCATTCAGTGAGTAATCGGGGTATCTGGGGGGAAATGGTATTATTCAATAAATTTGTTTTAATGTTTGCTTTTTTTAGATAATTTCATGAAGAAAAAAGTTTCATAAAATAACAGCTTGCTTTTTTACACTCATCAAACTTTAAGTCCCACTCTAGGGTCAGGAATCCAGGTACCAAACAACTGAAAATAGTTTAAAATAGTCGTAGAGTACACACAAGAGGTGGGGGACACCGAATGGCTACTAGATTGGTTGTGTCTTGTGTGAACATACCACACCACTAGCAAGCTCTGAACCCATGCTCTGGACCCAACAAGGAAGTCAAGTTCTCAACCAATGTAGTTCTCAAGGACAGCAGCTTTTGAACTCTGTCCATGACAACTCAGAACCATCCAGAGCAGTGCTGGTTATCTCTGTCTACTTTGCAACCATGAAGATCAATCTTGTTTTCATAAACATTAATCCAAAGAACAGATTTTTAAATGGTTTTATGATACTCTAATATAAAATTCCTAAGTATTAGTTTTAAGTTGACTTTAAAATACCTCAACAAAAAATGTATAGTTCATAAAGTATACAAAATATAAAAATTACTGACCAACTCTCTAACAATTTGTAGTTCTTTCTGATTTACCATGACATTTCTTCAGGTTTTACCAGGTCATTTTCCCTAGTTTTTGCACACACACACACACACACACACACACACACACACACACACACACAAACACACACACAACTCTAAAGGGTTAGAGGGAGTTCCATGGTATCCCATGATGTAAGGCCTAGATCGTTTGCATCTCAAATAATAAACTGGACAAGATACAAAGTGGTGTCAGTGAAATATAAACTTACTAACAGTGAGATCAAAAGGATAGCACATGACTCAGAAATCACATGACTCAGGATACTCAAGTTCTTTCTTGGGTTTTCTTATATGTCTAAACAGAAAGAAGAGTCAATTCCCAGGGGCAGCCATGGGATTCATCTTTGCCTTGACTGACATATGAGCTGTTATACAACTTTAAATGATTCTCCTGTTAGTAGGCAATAGATTCTCTAATTTTAAGCATATGTATATCCCATCATACACATGCATGAGTAAGCATGAAGTTTTCCTTGATTGTTATCTTCAAAGACAGATTTGCCTTCACTGTGCTTGTACCCAGTACTCTTTAGGTCAGCCTTGTGTGTCTCTCCTCCCATCAAGAAGTAGAGGAGTGCTCTATTATATTGTCCTGTGAATGGCCCCCATAAACCTATGTTTGCTTGGAGCTAGCACTATTAGGAGGTGTGGCCTTGTTAGAGTAGATGTGGCCTTGATGGAGGGAGTGCATCACTGTGAGGAAAGGCTTTGAGGTCTCATAACGCTCAAGCTACACCCAGTGTGGACACAAGTCCCTTTTGTTGCCTGCAGATCAAGATATAGAACTCTCAGCTCCTTCTCCAGCACCAAGTCTGTCTGCAGGCAACCTTGTTTCCTGCCATGACAATAATGGTCTAAATCTCTGAAATTGTTTTCTTTTATAAGAGCTTCTGTGATCATGGTATCTCTTAACAGCAATAAAATAACTAAGACAGTAGATCTGTATTATAAATAATACTTTTTAAGGACTTCTATCCTTTAATTCTCTGCTATTGGCATAAGAACTTAACTGATTCAATCTGTTAATCTCGCCTACTTTCCTAAAATATTTTTTCCCTATTTTGTTCGTGTCAGTAAAGGCCCACTTGTTCCATGATTCTCACAGGTGGGGCTATTTCAGTTTTTGCCTTTTTCAAAGATTATTTTTTTTGAAACAACCTTATTTTTTAAAAAAAAACTCCCTTGTTTTTCAAAACACTTCATCTTCCAATGTGATCTGCATTTTGTTGTTTTTTTCATCTCTCAGATCATGAAGTCTAGTTTTATTTGGGAGAGTCCTTCTCCCTCTGCCTATGGATCCCAGGCTTAAACCATATATATAATTGTTAGTTTTGCCCAAATGTCATTTCAAGTGAACATAGTTTAGTACAGAGGACAATGCATTGCCTGGCAGTCTTCGAGTCAATAGCAACACTTCAGAGGCAGGTGTGAAGTGAGGAAGACTTGATTTAGCCACCTCTTAACCAGATCACTTAGACAAATCAAGTTACTTGTAAGCCTTGTGACATGCCTGTAAACAGAAGCTAGTATGTAACAGAATTATCAGAAGCAAGCACATGTGTTCCTGAGTTTGCCTCATACAAAGGAATATGTGGATCTTCATAGTTATTAGTATTGTGTTGTTTTCAAAGGGATGCTTTCAGTGCTTTCTGAAAATCTGGAGTCAGCTCTTTTAGAAAAGAGAACTCTGTTCTCAAAGAAATTTCTGCGATTTGGAGTCACCATGAAAACAAGCCTCTGGGCATGTCTACAAGGGAGTTTCTAGCATGAAGGGGTTCTGTCAAAAGATTATTTTTAGAATCTAATGAGGTGATTATTTGGAGTTTTTTTCTTTCAGTTTGTTCATATAGTGAATTGCATTAACAAAT
Organism: Microtus pennsylvanicus; assembly: GCF_037038515.1. Taxonomy (NCBI): domain Eukaryota; kingdom Metazoa; phylum Chordata; class Mammalia; order Rodentia; family Cricetidae; genus Microtus; species Microtus pennsylvanicus. The sequence goes on along the minus strand of NC_134580.1, from coordinate 114,173,573 downwards.
TTTCCTATGTTGAACCATCCGTGCATCTCTGCGATGAAGCCTACGTGATCATGGTGAATGATTATTTTTTGATGTATTCTTAGATCCAGTTTGCCAGTAGTTTATTGGGTATTTGTGCATCTTTGTTGTATCTTCGTGTGGTTTGGGTATTAGGGTAACTGTAGCTTCATAAAAAGAGTATGGCAATGTTCCTTCTGTTTCCATTGTGTGGAACAACTTTAGGAGTATTGGTATTAGCTCTTCTTTGAAATTCTGGTAGAATTCTGTGCTGAAATCATCTGGCCCTGGGCTTTTTTGATTAGGAGACTTCTAAAGACTGCTTCATTTTTTATGAGTTATAGGTCTATTTAAATTGTTTATCTGATCTTGATTTAATTTTAATATGTGGTACCTATCCAGAAAATTGTCCATTTCTTGCAAATTTTCCAATTTTGTGGAGCACAGACTGAGTTAACTCAGATGGAAGTAGCCACCTTAGATATGAAAGCCCCATTCCATGAGTGAGGGTTCCACACTGAATAAAACAACAATGAGCCAAGCACCAGCGTTCAACTCTTTGTTTTTTGACTGTAGACACAAAATGAGCATCTGCCTGCAGGTGGTGCTGGCATGGTTTGTTTGCTACGATATGCTGTGGTCTGGAACTGGGAGCCAACAGAATCCTTCCTTCCTTAACTTTTTTTTGTCAGGGTATTGTCTAGATCAACAAGAAAAGTAACAAATACACCCACCAGACATATTTTCATGTCCTTACTGGTTGTCCCTCTGTTGCCTGGTGCTAAGGAACACTGGGACACTATCTCCATCTTCCACCTGGATGAAAGCAGCAATGGATACATTCACTATGCATCTCTAAGATTCTATTTCTGATTCAGTAAAATGAGAATTTCACTAAGCTATTGCTTTAGAATTTAGAACTGATTTTTTTCTTCAATTTCCTTTTGCATTTCTAATTCTGTGGCTCTTTACTGTTATTGTTGGTTTGTTTTGTCTTTTCTTGATTTAATGGTTGATTAGTTGGTTGGTTGATTTTGAAACACAGTCTCACTATGTAGAGCACTATGTTTTCAAGCCTGTGATAATCCACCTTCCTGAGTGCTGAGACTTCAGGCATATGCTATCATGCACAACTGTTTCCTTTTAAAACTTACCTTACCATTCAAGCAGATCTGTGATTAAATACCATTTAAATAATGGCATATAGGATCACACAATACTGCAGACTTAAATTAATTCAACCACAGGTTTGCTCTTCACCATTCCTAGGTACATTGTTAATTCATTTATATTTTCTTTTTATATGCACTCACTTGAACGGCATAGAGGTCTCTGGAAAAATTCACAAATAAAAAGGAAATAACAAGACATTTCTGTTCTAATTCTAAAAATGTTTGTTCTAGCATTTTCATTGTTTGTTCAGGTATGAACATGTGCAAACAAACTCTTCCCAAATGATGTTTTCTTTTTAAAAATTATGAAAGCGAAAATCTATTAAAATGACAAGTTGACTCAGCCAGTGAATGCTCAAATTATATTCCAGATGTGTTCTATGTTCAGCAAATAAAGCCAAAAGGTGGTTTATAGAGTCGCTAATTTGTAATTTTCTTCAACTAAAAATGCTCCCAGGAGTCAACTGCCCAAGTCATGGCATCACAATTAAGACTCTTTTGCATAGAGGCAGTTGTGTGATGGCTGATGTAGCTGCCCAGATTGGACTTTGCTGTTTGAAACTTCAGACCAACAAAAAATTGAAAAGTGATGAATGCAGGAAGTTGCTAGGCAGGAGGAATTGGTGTTTCTTATAGCTTTTCTCTATGTAACAATCGGCTTCCAAAAATAATGGTCCAAAGTATTTGTGTCCTAATTTGATAGGACAGAAACTGAGGGTTCAGCTCATCTGGGTAGTTTTCCTGCTGATGTGCTGTTCCATACAAAGAGCCACAGCTCCAAGAAGCAGCTCTGGTGCTTGGGATTAGCTAGGGTTGGCCAACATGACAATGGCTATGTGCTACAATAGGGTAACGCGACTTTTTTCCTTATGTGGACCTCAGGTTCTGAGAGTATTGGGAAGGTAAGCACCAATGGCTCAGCATGTTACATGCTTGCATTCTATAATTTTTTGTTGTACCAGATGACAGCAAATTATATATCAACATCTGGAGTCAGTGTGAGAGAGGCCTTAGGCTCTGTTGTCCCTGCAACAAACTTTCTTTCCTGATTCCTTCACTTTCTTACACTTCCGGTTTAGTTGCCCAAGTTTTAAGATCTTCAGACCTGTGTTTATTAACCCCCATAGTGGGGTGTGTGTGTGTGTGTGTGTGTGTGTGTGTGTGTGTGTGTTTGTATGTGTGTGTGTGTGTGGTGTTTTATATTATATATTCAAGTGATTAAAGAATTTCTCTTTCTTATTTTTTGTTTCCCTTTGTTTTTTTAGACATGGTCTTACTCTGTAGATTAAAATGAGCAAGAACTTACTAGATGGCCCAGAATAACCTTAAATTTGGGGTATTCTTTTTACCTCAGCCTGCCAAGTGTATTGGTACAGGCATGAAAATGAGACCCAAATAAACAATTTCTTTTTTTTTAATTTATTTATTTATTAAGGATTTCTGCCTCCTCCCCGCAACCGCCTCCCATTTCCCTCCCCCTCCCCCGATCAAGTCACCCTCCCTCATCTGCTCAAAGAGCAATCAGGGTTCCCTGACCTGTGGGAAGCCCAAGGACCGCCCACCTCTATCCAGGTCTCCTAAGGTGAGCATCCACACTGCCTAGGCTCCCCCAAAGCCAGTGCGTGCAGTAGGATCAAAAACCCACTGCGATTGTTCTTGAGTTCTCAGTATTCCTCATTGTCCTCTATGTTCAGCTAGTCCGGATTTATCCCATGCTTTTTCAGACCCAGGCCAGCTGGCCTTGGTGAGTTCCCGATAGAACATCCCCATTGTCTCAGTGTGTGGGTGCGCCCCTCGCGGTCCTGAGTTCCTTGCTCGTGCTCCGTCTCCTTCTGCTCCTGATTTGGACCTTGAGATTTCTGTCCCGTGCTCCTCTGTCTTTTAAATGTTTTCAAGGTCAAAAAAAATCAGCAAAGTATTTGAGTTGTTACCATCTTTTATTGATATCCAGATTACTCTAAAATAGAACCTATAAAGGATAGCTGGCGTCTTTTCTATGTTCTTCACATCTTTTTCTTGTGATAAAACACCTGGGAAAATCCCTTTGAAAGAAGAAATGTTTATTTTGGCTCACAGGCTGTGAGAGTTCAGTCCATGCTTACAAAGTCCCACACTACTGAACCTAGAAATGAGAAGAAACATAGCAGAGAACACAACTTCTTCATGTGTGCCAAGAAGCAAGGACCAGGGTCAGAGTCAAAAAAAGCCCATCAACCGGGCGGTGGTGGCGCACGCCTTTAATCCCAGCACTCGGGAGGCAGAGGCAGGCGGATCTCTGTGAGTTTGAGGCCAGCCTGGTCTACAAGAGCTAGTTCCAAAAAGCTATGGAGAAACCCTGTCTTGAAAACAATCCGGAAAAAAAAGCCCATCAAAGACTTCTATGGCTCAGCAGGTCCCATATCCAAACAACCCTGTTCAGCACCGACATGAGCTAATCACCTCTCAATAGCACCACCCTCTGGGAACCAAGTTTTCAATACTTGAGCCTTTGGGAACATTTCAGAGCCAAACCTTCACAGATGAGAGGGCATTGAGACTGTGCAAAATTGGATGTCTGTAACAGAATGTTTATACAAGCAGAAGATGAGGTAAGGACTTGAGTGAGCTGGAAGGCAGAAGAAAGACTTCCTAAAATACAACAATAAACAGTGACAAGAGGGAAGAGACGTTAATCAATGAAGAAGAAAAGTAAAATTGGGCAAAGGGAGAAAGTGAGAGACGATAGTAATACTAAAAAAAACTCGGCCTCCTGAGCTGTCATCACTGGAATTATCTGAATTAGTGCTTAAAACATAACAGCATCCTACTAAAACCAGGTTGAGGTACCCATCACCAATAAACCAATCAAAATAACAAATAATGACGAAAAAGCAGAAAAAGAATATTTAGTCTATATTACCACATTAGAATGAAGAACTGAGAGATCCAGTGACCTCCAAAGTTTGCCTTCCAGGGTTGGTATAAGGTTCAGGTTTAAATACAGGCCAAGGTGTGGTCCTGCATCATTCCTGTGTGCACCACTATCCAGTCTCCCCTGCAAGTGCTCCAGCATGTTCTCAGCACTTTGTGAAATCACAAACTCCCCTCTGGTCATCACCACATGTCAGCCTTTTTCTTCCCCCAGGATGGGGTTTCTGGGGCACAAATATCTTCAATCCTGCCAGAATGGTTATACAGTGAGGTAAGGAAGGATTCCCTAAGAAAGAAAAGTAAATGGTTTAAGAAAAAAAATATTATTACCATCTTTTATAAACCCACAGCTATATGTGGAAGGATTCCCAAAGTGGCGTTGTTTATTCTGCTCACAGATAATTACCCCCAGTCAAAAGCACACACCTATAATTTGGCACTCACCTGTGACCCAGTATCCAAAGCTGGGTAGCATCACAGGCTAGCAGAACCATGAAGCACAGGGTCACCATTTACTGAAGTTGATGCTTACAGGACCTTCTTTGGTCAGGTGGTTTTCTAAGTATTTGATATTTATTTCTGTCTATAATAATTGATTTATGTGCAAAGTAATTACTAGCTCATTTTTCATGTTGGTATGTGATCTTGTCACATACGTGTTTTAGATTTTGACTGCATACCAGACTTAGAGGTGCTTCTGCTTGAGAACTGGTCATCTTTTGCTTCAGTAATGTTTATATGGCAAACACGTTGGAGACATAACCCTTCGTGTGTTACATCTCTACAACTGTCAGCTGTGATCTAACAATGGCTCCTTTGGGATTGCCTGGTCTTGACTCCAGGTTGAGCTATTTCTGCTTCATATATCTCCTCTTCTAAAACTGAGGATTAGGAAGCATAATCTTCCTAATGAAACTTCATGGCAAGTACGTTGGGGTTGGAGCACACCGATCCTCCAAACACCCTCACCCCAGACTGGTTTATTGTCCAGATCATTAACTAGTATAGGTCACATGGGCCAAATTCAATATCAATGGGACAAGCAACTGCAAACCACAGGGATCGTTCAAGACAAGAACAAAGATTTAGAATGAAATTACCTAATCTATACAGTCTGAAAATCTAACTTTTATCTTTTGAAATTAGTATTGTGAGAGATAACGAAGATGATGTGATTAAATAATTTTTAAAAATGTCTTATCTTCTGGTGGCAAAATATAATAAAATGCCTATTTTCTTTTTGTATTTCACAGGTTTTTACATCATGTTTGGGAAGAAAAAGAAAAAGATTGAAATATCTGGCCCATCCAACTTCGAACACAGGGTTCATACTGGGTTTGACCCACAGGAGCAGAAATTTACCGGCCTTCCCCCGCAGTGGCACAGCCTGCTAGCAGACACGGCCAACAGGCCGAAGCCCATGGTGGATCCGTCATGCATCACACCCATCCAGCTGGCTCCCATGAAGGTATGCAAGGACTCTGTCTTCAGGTTGATCTTGTCAGATTTAGTATACCCTCTTTATAATCGCTCATATATTAGCCATCGTGGTCTTCATTTTGGAGCACATAAAAAGGAAATGCTGTCTTCAGATACTGATTATTATAAAAGTCAGGTATAAAATTAAACTATAAAATGAATTTTTATTTCTGTCAATAATATTTCTTTCCTCTGATAATATCAACAATAGCCCCAATCAACTATTTTACTGGAGGACATATTTCTGTGGTACTCTATTTACCCTCAGAGTAGTTATACTTTCTATTATAAAAGATGCAATGATAACAGATTTCAATAGCAATAAATCATATTTGTAAACATATGCATATCCTCACATATGTATCCATATGTATTATTTCTATTATAAATATGTGTATCTTCAAATTTACCTTCACAGCCTAAGAAAGAACTAACTCAAATATTAGTAAATAATTTCAGTCATGAATAGGCTATAATTCACCTGAACCAGCAGCTGGTAGGTTTTTAACAAAGAATGTCGATCCTTTCCTTTTGTTACATCCCAGAAATCATTCTAACTGATACAACAAAATGCAGAAACACAAATACAGGTCATCACACCTTCCACCTCACAGGAGCCATCAACACATCTTAATGTTTCATTTCTATTTCTTTTTAATTGTGAATTAGTATAATAGCAGAAATTCTAAATATTTTGATATATTTAAATTTTATATAACTATCATGATGTCACACTATGTAACTATCCTTGAATTTCCTTTTTTACTTAAGATTGAGATAAAAATTCTGATTCATACAAAGTACTTGAATTTAGTTTAAATTGTAACTTTTATAACTTACTCATTTTTCTAGAGAAGCATGCTACAAAATATTGCTATAATAAATAAAATTAACATGAAAATATGAGTACTTGATTTTCATAGTGCAGTCTGAGAACCTTAGGTTGTCAAACTATTCTCATAGTAATGGAGAGTCATTTGTCACTTTTGTTACTTACGGAGGATACAGGAGGCTTCTCCAGAAAGTAACATGTGCCATGCTGTCATCGTTGACACCTAAAAAACCCTGAACTTTACACTTTTTAGCTTCATAAGCTTCTTATTTGGGTGGTGAGCACCCGTGCCTTTAATTCCAGCACTTGAGTGGCAGAGGCAGGCAGATCTCCAAATTCGAGGCCAGCGTGGCTTACAGAGTGAGATCCAGGACAGCCAGAGCTACATGGAGAAACTCTGCCTTTTAAAAAGTAATAATAATAATAATAATAATAATAATAATAATAATAATAATAAGAAGAAGAAGAAGAAGAAGAAGAAGAAGAAGAAGAAGAAGAAGAAGAAGAAGAAGAAGAAGAATGGTGATGATGATGTAGTGAAAATCAAAGTTTAAAATAATTTCTTGTTTTGTAATATATTATACAGTAGATAGTTTTTAATTCTCACATAAACAGAAGTCTTTTGGATCCTGAACAAATCTGGGGAGTTCTTAAAACCAAAAAGTTTAAGAACAATCATCTGGTGTTCATATCAAATGGGATAGTCTGTGATTGCTGCACTTTGATCTTCATACTGTACTCATTTTGCTTATTTTAATTGTTCTACATGAAAAGAGACTTTTGTCTTCTCTAGTTGACTGTTAGTGGTTGAGTCAGCATCAAGTCCAGAAAAATTACTAAATGTAATATTCTATTATAATTGAATACAATTTCTCTAACCTGACAGTTCAGAGATATGTAAATGCTTATATCCTTTTAGACAATCCCTTACCTATTTTAGCCTCTTCAAAGAACTTCAAGGAATTTTCTTTTAGAGACTTACTTTATTATTTAATTATGTGGACTTGTGTGAGAGAGTACTTGTATATGTGCATACTTGCATGTAGGTGTCCTTGGAGGCTAGAAGGGTGTCATTTTCCCTGGATCCGAAGTTACAAGCAGTTGCAAAACATCCGGCATGGGTGCTATGAAAACAATTCAGGTCTTCTAAAAGAGTAGCAAATGCTCATGACCTCTGAGTGTATATGTATATATATATATATATATAGATAGATAGAGAGAGAGAGAGAGAGAGAGAGAGAGAGAGAGAGAGAGAGACTAATTTCAAAGATCCTTTGTGTGTGGGGGTGCTTTAATTGTTTGAGAATCTTACACAATGTATTTTGATCACATTTGGCTACCCACAACTCTTCCGAGACCCATTCCACCTCCATAATCACACAGCTTCATCTTTTCTATTTTTTTTTAAAATTCATGGAGTCTAATTAGTCTTTTTCAAATACCCCTGGGTTTAGGGCCTGTTTGGAAATGTGATTGAGCTACCAAGAGTCATATCCTTAAAGAAAATTGGCTCTCCCTCTCCTAGAAGCTACCAATTGCCAATATCTCCTCAGTTAAGGGTGGGACGTCCCTTCCTGATGGGATACCATCTGGCTTGAGCTTGCTCAGATCTTGTGCATGCAGTCACTATGACTGTGAGTCATGTGTTTGATCTTGTGCATGCAGTCACAATGACAGTGAGTTCATGTGTCCAACCTTGTGCATGCAGCCACAATGACAGTGAGTTCATGTATGCAACTGCTCTTTTGTGTCCAGAAAACACTTTTTCCTGTAAGCATGTGTCCACCGAACCTTTTAGGGAGATTTAGGGTGATTTAAAGGTCCCATTCAGGGCACACCACTCCATGTTCTCTACATTGACTGGCTGTGGGTCTCTATATTAATTGTCGTTGACTTCACGAAGAAGTTTTTCCACTGGGAGTTGACCATGTGTGTACTGGTAAGTCAATGATTGCCCTTCAAAGCCTCCCAACAGTCTTCTCTTTATCCTGTGGTGGCTAAAAGTTGCCAAGCTGGCTCTCCTGGGTCATCTTCATCTCTGCAATTGTCAATATTTTATAACGTTCTGAAGTTGGGGCTTTCTGTCTTCCTTTTTAAATCTTCTACATCTGGTAACTGTGTTAAAAATAACCTTGTTAGACAAAACAGGTAAAATCAAGAGAAGAGAACCTCCAAGTTCAGCTGTTGGATTTGGGGAGATCACTCCTTGTTTTCTCCTTTCTTGTAGTTTCTGTCAGAAGTGCCTCAGTGAATGAGTCCTCCTTCATAGCTTTGTAATTCTCTTTCTCCTTGCTCATGCTTCATACTAAGAGTCTAAATATTTTTAACTCTGCCAACACAGTCCAATGTCTGTGACAGTCTCTCATTCCTTTAATATGTTTTTAAATGCATGTTCCTAAACGATAGGACAACTATATGTTTTCTAGCATTAGTGGGGCTATTTATTTTAGTGTCCCCTCTAATTACTGAGAGTAGTCATCAAGGAATCAAACTATAGCAGATACTTGCCACACTTTTGTCTGAAAGAGATTCCCAGAAACCGTGACAGGGAGGAGTAACCCAGAGAGACTCTTTTGACTTTGCCTGCTTTTTGCCCTACACTGTGGTCCTCACATCACCTTTCAGATTAACTCAGTGACCTCTGTCTTCTTTATTGTCATCCTGATAGTTTCCATGTGCCATAGATTCAATCCGCTACAACTTTCCTCTGCTTTAATATAGTTTTAGCTCTTTCTAGTTTTATAACTATCTCTACTGTGATACATGTTGGGTATAGAAGCATCTATTTTGGCTCTTGAAACGTGATGCCATAATGTTTACCCAGCTGGACTTCCTCTTTCCCTTTCCCAATGTCTGCCTTGGTGAAGAAACACCGAAATTTACCTAACAACTAGGCAGACATTTAAATGGGAAATATTCACAGCCAGGAAGAAGAAACAGTACAGAGACCCTGTGGCAAAAATAAGTTCAGTTGGTATAAAGGGAAAATAGAACACCTACAGGGGTGGGACAGAGAATGCCAGGGAAAGAGGAGGGAGATGTCGCCAGGTGGGAAGCAGTAATTGGACAGCAAAGAGTGCAGAGTATTTGGAAACTGTACTTGAGAGTGTGATGCCTGATAATCCTCTACAGGTGAAAGCTCCGAGTTTTGCATCCAGAAATTATTCTCTTAGGAAATTAATTGATTCATTTAAAGGTCAGATCAAATTGAAAGTTTACCTGCCATGCTGATCTAACATATAATCTTGCAGGTTAGGGGTGGGAGTCATCACTGAAAGGTGTGAAAAGTTGAGATCCAGGAAGTCCTTCCAGCTCTATGATTGCCAGAAAATGGCTGAGGAAAAAGAAACACAAAGCTTTTTTAGAATAAATAGCGAGTTCATAGAGATGATTTCAGTGGAAACAAAATGTCATTATAAGATGGAACCTGTCTGGAAGCTCAACCTTATTTTAAAACTATTTGTAAAAATTCCACTTCAAAAGAGCTGCATCCGTGTGTATCTGGATGATCAGAACCAAGGCTCCCACCAGGAGGACAGATGGCAAATCCTCTGTCAAAGCTTCTCATACTGCTACACTTCCAGAAGCCAGTGAAGACAACAGGCTCTCCCATACTTCCCCAATGCCTTTTATTTTCAAAACTCACTTCAAATAAAACATGTCTTTGCAACCAGCCCACCAGCATGGGGACTGGGAAACTACATCTCACCTGCCTAATCTAGGAAGCTGGGTAAGAGAGACTGCTTTTCACCTGGGAGAAAAGAGAACACGCAAAGCCTCTCCATGCATGAGTCCCCCATTGCTGGAGCTGCTGACAAGTTTTTGACTCTTAAGTTAATCTAGGCTTCAAGTGTACACCCTGGGGGCTGGAGAGATGGCTCAGAGGTTAAAAGCACTGGATACTCTTACAGAGGTCCTGAGTTCAATTCCCAGCAACCACATGGTGATTCACAACCATGAGACTTGGCAGCCTCTTCTGGCATGCAGGCACACATGCAGGCAGAACACCGTATGCATAATAAATAAATAAATAAATAAATAGATCTTTAAAAAGGAAAAAACAAAGTGTATACTCTGTTGACATATCCTCTCTTCCACAAATCAGTCTCCCACTTCTTCCCTCTTTTCTCCCCTCCCGTCTCCCTCTTCATCCCTTCTTACACTGTCCCTGTTTTCCTCTCCCTCACTGACTCTAAAGTTAGAAAGTGAAATCTAACCTCAGCCCCAGCTAAGTTCTCATCAGAACTCATGAGCGCCCTCTTCCTTTGCATCAGCCTTCACAGTGTCTACCTTAAGCCACCTTACAATTTCCTTTCTAAGTTTGAGCAGCCACATTCAAATGGCCTTGTTGTTACATGTAAATAAAAGCTGCCAATTTTAGGATGGTGGTATTCAGGAAAAACATCACTAGAGTTGACATCCTTGCTTTCATGTTGAGAAACATAGCAGGTTGACCAGGCATTTCCAGTGTGCCTCTTGGCAGGCTCATCTTGGCATTGGTATGACAGTTCTGGGATCATAAATGGATCATTCCACCCTTATAGCTCACTGGGGGAGCTTGGTAAAGGTAGCTAGTCTTTCTTATTTCACAACTGCACTTGGAAAGCAGTGCTCCAGTTCACAGTTTCTCTGTACCCCTGAAAGAGGCCCCATGAAGAATGGCTTACCAGTGATCTCACCACAAGAGGTTAGCATCTCCGGTCACACTTAGGACCAAGGAAAACATATAACATGGCATTCAGTGAAGTTATGTAATAGGTTACACTGGAAAGTCCTTTATGACAAGGATGGTTGAGTCTGCTTCTGAGCACCCCTGTTACAAATGCCTTTGTCAGCTTCTCTGCACTGAAAGTCTCTGATTGCAACCCCAGAAAAGAAATGAAAGAGGTGATGACTTCCCAACACAGAGCGTGAACAGGGTATTACAACACTGAGCAAATGCTTTCTACAGCTCTGCTTCCAGGTCAGAGGCTGAGATGAAAAAAAAAAAAAAACAGACCAGATCTTACAGAAATCTGAAGTTCTGTTGAACCGTACTAGAAAACAAACCTGACAAAAATGAAAAATACTGTTGCCAAACACTAGATAATGTTTTTAAAGCCCCAAATGATCAATCTGTTTTATCCGTGGCATCGATACAATGACTAATGAAGTATTGAGCCAGAAGTGAGGGGGCAGAAACATTGGCTGAGCCCAACACCACTCAGTTTGTAACTTGAGTTACACTCTGTTCTCTGAACCAGCCGCCTTTGGTTGCTCAGCGCTTTTCTTCTGTGAACTTAAGGGTTAGGATTACTGTGGGTGCTCATCCCTCAGAGTATTTGCTTTTGATAGGAAGATGATTAAAAAGAAAATTATAACCCTGGGCATAGAACTTCATATTGTAACATCGAACAAGCATGTAAACTGATAAGTCCATTTTATCATGGTTAGATTTCCTAGCTTGCTCTATATAGCACAAGAAAGATGGTTGCCCTGGAGAAGATGGCAAAAACTAGGTTGGGGTGAACATGCTTTAGAAACATTAGTGATCAAGATGACTTTGTCTATCAGAGCCTATGACTATAGACTCTGATCGACATTCGGGGTTGCTTCACAGAATAATGGCTGACTGAATTACCAAACTGAACTCTTCAGTTCTCATGCCGCAGTCCATGGTGGCTCATGCTTGTCATTCCAACCCTGGGGAAGCTTATGCAGGGCAGGAGGAACCATGAGTTCAAGGTTAACCTAGATTATAAAGTAAGAACCTGTCTCAAACAAAATATTGAAAGTTTCGTATCTGGCAACTTAAAAAAAAACAAAAACAAACAACAAAACAAGTTCAAGCCCCCCGAAGCCCCCAAAAACTATCTGATTCTAAAACCTATTCTTATAATTATCACACTCCCCAACTCCTGATGGTAAGAGTGCATTACGTCTAAAAAAAAAAAGAAAGAATCTATAGTGTTCTCAGACAAGGTATCATTATTTTTCACGAGATAATTAAAGCATTATTGCAAAGGTATTGCTGGTGAAAAAAAAAATGCCTTTGATTCTCCCATTTAGAGGGTTGGTATTTAACCGTCAAGAATATCCTCAAAATCCAGTTTCAGCTAAGAGTCCATCCCTGGTAATTTGGGGTTTCTCTAGCATGTTTCTCAAAATTTCTCCAGGTTTCATCCACTGTGTGGTTACAAAACCCTGACCACATTGGTCAATTTGTGTTCCTCTTCAGAGGAGGAAAATGGGGCACAGTGATTTACAACTATGATTCCAGCAGGATTGTTGTGAGTCTGATGCAACCAAGAAAGTCTCAAATCTGAGGTCTCTGCCTCTTCCACGCTATGTGGGTAAACCATACGAGGCTCTAATGGTTTACAGGGGGGGGAACAGCAACAAAAGAGAAGAGAAAGAAGGGAGGAAGGGGGAGGGAGAAGGAGAGGGAATGAGAGAGGGAGGCAGAAGTCATTTTATTTTTGAGTATAATATTGAAGATTTTTAGGCAGTTTCTAGCTTTAGTTATTAGGCCTATTTCTAGCCTCACCTGGCAGCTTCAGACTTTAATTAGTCCAATTAGCTGGTCACACCTGCAGCCTTGATGGCTGTGGGTTTCCAAATCCTGTGATCTTCATAGTTTTGTCAGAGACTTAGGTTTATGAACAAAGAACCTAAAACAGGAAACTACTTTTTTATTTCATCCGTGACACCTCACATTTTCAAGTTAACAAGTAAAAACAAAGTCAAGGAATTGACAAGGCTTTACAAATTCACTACAACTGGGCAGAGATTCTTTTGAAAATGAGAGAACAGAGGGAGGAAGCTGATGGCAAGGGAAAAACAATTCCAGATTTTTAAAAAGTGTGACTGAGTAAGTTCACACCATAGTCCTGGGCTGAGCACTGTCTTCTGCCCACTGAACAGCTCAAATTAGCAAGGGGAGATGCTGCTGCTGCCTGGGTCGTGGTTGGAGACCTGGAAGGGGAGATGCTGCTGCTACCAACATCATGGATGGAGCCTGGGTCATGGATGGAGTCCTAGAAGGGGAGATGTTGCTGTTGCCTGAATCATGGATGGAGGCCTGGAAGGGTAGATGCTGCCGCCTGGGTCATGGATGGAAACCTGGAAGGGGAGATGCTGCTGCTGTCTGAATGATAGTTGGAGGCCTGGTTTTATAATCAGCAGCTCAGTTGGCAGTTAGCTCAGTGAAGGGCTCCATGGTGAATCATGATTTTCCCAAACGTAGAGTAGATACAGCTACCTGGGCAGGTTATTATGTGGGGGAGGTTGGGAAGAACATAATCAACATTTCATTCATGTTGCGTGGAGCTCAACAGATGCAGCCAGTAGTTTTGATCTTTTGTAAGTTATGACTTGGAGAATGGCAAGGACAGAAGCTGATAAGGGGCAGAAGATAATATTTTTATAAGATTAGACAAAAGTTTAATTTCCTGATACATTTTTCCTATATTTTACTTATTTCTATAGCAAAACAAAAAAACAAAAAAAACCTCTATTTCTGCCAAATTGCAAGAGAAGGATGTTCGATTCTCTCCTATAGCATCAGATGTTTAAGATTTCCCTGGGAACATTTCGTTCCCTGAATTTGAGCTTCGTGTGCAGCACTGGGAATTGTGCTGACCAGCCGATGTGCCATCACCTGGAGAGGAATTCTGGGGCACAAAGCACATGGACTGTTCCAGTCACCTCGGGCTGCTCATCCCATACGCTTGCCCTGATCCACGCTATCTCTAACATCTTCCAGCTTTCTCAAACGTCAAATGTGATCATTAACTGTTGGACCCTTCATTCTGTAGATCGACAATTCAAATCTCCAAGACCCTATCTCTGTTGCAAGGATTCTTACCTTTGTAGGGTCTTCCCCCTTTCCCATACTGGTTTCTTTCTGTCTATTTATTTTGGCCTAAAGCCATATTCTTCCTTCTGGACAGGCCTATGAGCTCATCCTATAAGCGGCATATGGTTGTGTGCTGTGTCATTTTGTGTTCATTCAACCTGTCAGTCATTGTAAGGACATTTATAGTTGGTATCATGACTAAGCTACTTGACTTTACATCTTCTATTCTACTTAATGGCTCATGTGGTTATTTCCTGCTTTGCTTCCTTCTCTTGATGGTTTGATCAGTGGTTTGTCACTTCTCTCCTTTCCTGTGGTGAGCCCACAAGTATTATACAGTAAATGTACAGCTGACAGAGCTATTGGACTATGCGCAGGAAGGGTATATGTACACTTGTACCTGGGGAACCCGTGTTTGCAGAGGTACATCTGTCCTTTGGATAAGTCACAGTCAGTTCTGTACAAATGTTGTGAAATCATGGCATTTCTCCCTCCTAGCCATGTATAAACTTGGCTTTTCCTGTAAGGCAACTGGATAGCTCACACACACACACACACACACACACACACACACACACACACACCATGAAGCCTTGGTGTAAAAAGGATTCAGTCAAGCCTTTGTTCTCATAGCCAAAATCTACATAAAAATAGTTCCCCACAAAGTTTCTTTACTGACACTGATAAGAAAGGTGACTCATACAGGAGGTAGTACATCTGCTCTATAACAGCAGACTCAGGTGTAATCTCCCAACTTAATAGGCTACTAATATTCTATATTTACCCTTTTCCTTGGTTTCAACTAACATAGGATAATAGCCCAGGAAATTAATGGTTTATACAGAAAAAGGCATGAGTCGCTAAGAAAAATTCTCACCAGGGCACCCTGCTGGAGTCCGAAGCAGGGTCCCCAGAAGAGATTCCTTTTAACTCAACCAGCTAAATGCTAATGCAAATCAAACCCACAGCTCAGTATAACTACCAAGCTGTGTTCCCAATCACTGGAGAGCTTCAGAGTCACACCCCTTCTGAGACATCAGGTGCCTCCTTGCCAGATCCACCAGTTTCTTGTGACTCTGTGAAAATGCATACTTGATACTATTGTCACCGCCTATGAGATTGCTAACTTGTCTGTATGCCAATATAAACTGAAAACTTGGTGGAGATCACACCCTTCCCATTAGCCTCAGCCTTAGGGTTTACTCTTGCCCTTGGCCTTATGCTTTGCCCTTATGCCTTATGCCCTTCTGCTCCTCTTCCTCTCAGGAATAAAGAAACATGTGGAGAAACATGCCTAAGTCAGTCAGTTTGTTTTACCCCTCAGATCTTGTTCCCAAGCCAGTTTGGGTTGTCGTAGAAGTCCTGTTCTGAACCCTGGCAGAGTGCTGAGGCTGGTGGCCAGTACTCAGTAGCTCCCGATATCTTCCTGTCCTACCTTCACGTTCCACTCACCCTTGGACTGATGGATGTGTTCTCTCCTTTCCTGCTCTTTTTATCAATATCTCCTTCCTTGTTGATATTTCATAAACAAACTCCCAATTCTCCAAATAATATAACCTATGTTCTCTACTAAACACTGTATTCAGTCTCTATTCCCCAATCCAATAAGAGGACACGATCTTTAAACCCTTCAGCCATCCTCTTCCCCCTGCCCACCCTGCAGCCAAGACTTCTGAAACATTTATAACATTCTTACACCTCCAACTCCTAGTTTTTATAAAATATTTTACAGCAATATCACTAAACTAGCTTTTATAGGTCCTGCATTCCATCTTGAGAACGATTAATCCAGACAGAGAGGTTGAGAGAGAGACAGACAGACAGACAGAGAATGGAGTACACACAGACAGGCTACACACCAGGAACTCTGCTTAGAAGTCATTCCTCTTCCTTTGATGTTCCTCATCCTGAAGGCAGTGTTCCAGATCAGCGCTGCCCAACAGAACCTGTCTACGATGTCCAATGGGCGACTCCTAGACACATCACATAAGGAGCTCTGGAAGTCTGGTGATGACCACTGAGGTGCTGGGTATTCTATTACTGTAACAACTTAAAATTAAATAGCCACAGCTCCCACATGAAACAGGGCAGAACAGGATGGTTTGTTGTTTATCATCTTAATAATATCGTTTGTAAATTTTGTATTTCAAAGCATTTCATATTTTGTGTTAGGGATGCTCATCCAGAAAAGGCTATGTATATATTCCAAAATTCAAAAGATCTCTGACATCAGAAATACTTCAATATCAAGCATATCAGACATGAGATATATTCTAGAACACTGGGCCTAGCAGCACACGCTTACGATCCCAGCTAATCAGGAAGTGGAAGCAGGAAGGGTCACTTATCTAGGACTCCAGAGAGTCCAACAGAAACAGGAGAGAGAGAGATGTAGGTGTGGTTCAGTGGTAGAATACTTGCCTAGCATGTGAGAGGCCCTGGGTTTAATCCCTAGTACAGGCAGAGAGAGAAACAGAGACAGAGAGACAGAGACACACAGAGAGAAACAGAGAGATTCTCTCAAGTTTATTTCCTTAGCAACAGAGGCTGAAATGAGAACTTTTAAATGTGTTCTTTCCCCATAGAGCACGCTCAAGAGACACCATGACAGGGTTAAGGAGGCAAGAGATGTTGGAAGAAAGCTCTAGACTAGACAAAGATGTGGCTTCCATTAGAATCTAGCCTCAGACGGATCCCCAGCAAGCTCCTGTGTATAAACTGTGCTGCCAAGGCGTTGTCCTCAACTTGACATAGCAGGTTCATCCTTATACTCCAAATTTTTTATCATTATTGTATAAAGCCACTTAACACAAGCATGGCTTCCTAGGCTAGCTGAGGATGAAGGTCCTTTTGCCATAACCAAGACGGTACTCAGGAAAAAGAGATGACTACAATGGTTTCAATGACGTCAACAAAATGTTCATTGGAACCGAATACGCATGGTTTAGTGCTAGCCACCTTGGGAATGCTGTAGAGACTCTCCTAGCAAGAAGACCCCCAAAAGACACATCTCCCCAAACTTGCACCTCCAGTCACAGGATTATAAACTCCCCACTGATATGTGGGTTTGTGTATGGGTGCATGCACGCATGCATGAACACTTGTGTATGTACATGTGTGTGTGCTTGCTTGGTATTCTATTATATCAACAGAAAATTGCCCAAGACAATAGCTGTGAGCTATTACTAACCAAGATTCAACTACTAGAGGAAGGGAAGTGGAAAGGTACCAACAGTGTTTCTTGCAGAACTCAACTTCTTTAAAGCTTCAGGATTTTACACGACAGTCCATTAATAGTCTCAGTCTTCTTCCTTTCCTGGAAGTAGGTGGGAGTTCTTATTCTCAGAGAGGGATGCAGAGCAAAGTGGAAAGATGCTGGAGTGGAGACAAAGACCTTGTTTAGATAATAGCCTGCTGACGTTTTGTTTCCTGAAAGTATGTAAGAATTATTCTTTTGTCTTATAGTTAAGGAATTTTTGAGGATATATTTAACTCCATCTTTTTTTTTCTTTCCAAATCATTTCTGTCCTAAATTCAATAAATTTAGGCAACACATGCTCAGGAAGCAGGGTTGGTAAACAACTTTTTTTCTGTAAGGTACGCATTTAAGTTTTCAGCTCAGAGAATTTAACAGCAATTGATTCTAAAATTATGTCCCTATCCACTTGTTTTCATCCGCTTGGCACTCCTGCATTTTGTGTGAGGTCCTTTCCTTCCTCACCTGCCATGCCTGCATGGCCTGGAACTGAAACCCAAGCAAAGGACATTAGGATTAGCACACACACACACACACACACACACACACACACACACACACACACACACACACACACCTCTAGTCACTGCAAAAGAACCCCTTATTGAATAGCACCATGGAGGCTTTTATACCCAACACAGTCAGGAGAGCCAACAGGTGAGAACCTCATCTCCTGATTCTCAATCAAGGCCAAGGCAACATGTGCTCAGGAAGCAGGGTTGGTAAACAACTTTGACACAGCTTTCAGTAGCTCAAATCAGAAGGCCAAGTAAAGGTCACTAGCAGGGGAGAGCAGCTGGAGGCCAGGACTCCAAACAGTCCCAACACTCATCCTTTTCATCCATTGTATTTCTGGTCAGATTTTATCTCTTCTACTTCTCGGGTTCTGGTCTCACCCCTGCCTCTGTCCATCCTTCTTCTCAAACTATTCACAGAATCCCCCAGGTCCCAGCACTCCTGTGACCCCCATCAATCATCAGAGATGTGCTAGCTGCCGTTCACACAAAGCTGTGTCTAACCATCTATTTTCCATTCTTTCTGAAGTGGAGTATAGAATTAATTTGTCTTAGGGTAATTGTTTATTCTCTGTCTTACTGCTGAATTCATTTCATTGGGATAAAATATGTGCAATTGTACACCTCATAGATGCAGTTCTGTCAACAATGAACTCTGTATAGGTTGTGCAGCTAGCTGTGGGTTTGGCAATGCAATGGAAGGCTGTGTAAACATGCTGTTTACACAGGGTGATAGGGTAATGATTCTCACACTGCTACCGGTGCCCGGGTCTACCACTTTACTCTCTCTGGAAGGCACTTTTCCCATTAGGAGAGGATGAAAAAATGGAATCCATGCCTGGGAACTATTGGGTTAACACAGGCAGACAGCCTCCTGCGTCTCGAGACACAGGGAATTTCCTTTCCTCTACTATCCTTGAGCATCAAAGATGAAGAATCTTTTCAGTCTTGGCCTAGCTCTATTATATACTATAATGCCAAAATCCATTTTACAGGTCTTCCCGTTGCTCACAGCTGGAGCACAGGCACCTTCCCAGCCAGATCTGTGCTCTGGGGTCTTCCTGCCATTATCTAATTCCCCAGGGTCAAGGAAGCCATTCGATCATGATCAAGAGAGGTAAAGTGACCAGACCGAACATGGAGAAGTGCACCACGTTGGAGTGATATTAATCCCAGAATCCTTTCCACCTTCAATGGCCACACTGGAGAAGTCTGAATTTCAAATTCCCATTTTTTTGTACTTCAAGTAACTTTGGTTGAACACGTGGCTGCTGTGTCCTGAGATCAGCGCTATGTGCTAGGGACATTGAAGTGAGCGAATGGGATGTGAGTTCTTCCTTACAGAAGCAGTCACCGTAGAGAAGCAGGGCGTACAGGCGTGGTCACAATTACACACGCAGAATATGGAAACGGGAAAATAAAACATGCAATGAAAGAAGAATTACGCTCTGTTCTCATCGTTCCTGCCCATCCCCTGCCATGTTATCTGTCTTCTCTGGACAGTGTTTACTGGGTGCCTCAGAGGTGACCACCGTGACAAATAAGCCAGGATGTTGGCAATTTGAAGAATGGCTGAGAGCACTGGGGAATCTGTCAGACTCGGGAAAACAAGGGCGAGACAGCAGTCTTCTACCCCTGAAGGACCTCCCCTTCATGGCAAGATTCAGTGCCATCTAGAAAGCCCCTGTGAGGACAAACAGGGAGAGTTAAGTAGAGAAATCACAGAGATTCAATGCCGTACTCACCAAAGCATAAGTTGGATGTGGTGTGCGCTTTCCGGTCTCTACCCGGGAAAGCAGAAAGCCCCCGGTTATTAGGAAAGCCAAGTATTAGTCCAGGCGCTCACAATGGACTCCACACAGCAGACAGGGAGGGAGAAGAAGCCAGGAAGCATGGGGACTCTAGAAAGTTTTCCAGGACTGTGTTTATTCCCTTCACTTCCCTTTAAAGGACTGTGTGTTCTGCTTGGGGGGCCTTGCTGTCTCCCAGCAGGTGCTTCATGAATATGCAGTGACTAAACTAGTTTAAGTCCAGGCCCGAGGAACCTTGTCATATGAAGGTCTCCTCAGCCTTAACACTGGGCAGAGGTGCTTAGCACAGAGAATGCAGGAGCCACCTGAAGTAGAGCTATGCTTTTCAATTGAAATCACAGTTTATTAGCTCAATAATGTTACGGAAGAAGATGGTATTTTATGATGTAAAGTTTATACATCAAGCCTCTTCATACCTTATTGTTTTTTGCTTTTCACCACAGATTTCATACTGAGTATGATATTATCATCAGCCATCAGCGTCCTCTGACCTGGTCTGCAAACCTAATTTACAATTAGGTGTAATAGATTCCTTAATTTAGTAAATGTAGTAAATTCCTTAGACTATGTCGCCCTCTACTGGTAGACATGCCACATTACAAGCCTACATTATACTTTCTGTTTGCAAGTTCAATTTAATGCTAAATTCTAAGTGATCTCTTTTTGTATATCCAATCTTTTCTCCCTTTGTATTTATACAACTTAAGGGTCACAATTTAAACATTTTACATATCCTAGTGCTTGACAATATAGTTTTTAATTATTTTTTTAATTTTTGTTTTCAATATTTTGGTATTAACAATAACAGCGATCATACCACAAGTTTGAATACTTGGATCCCTGTATTGTCTCTGAAATTGAGTAAAACATTCTCTGTCGATTTTCCTGTTTTTCAATTAGGGGCAATGACTCCTGGTTCTGATGCACACTGACCAACAGGCATAGAATAACAAAGTTATGACAGGGAAAATTACCTAAGACATAATTTCCCGTGGTCTCACCCCCAGCTCCTTGGTATCTATGAGAACCTTTGCGTTCACAGGCATCTAAGGAAGCTGAGACGCCCTCCATGTAGGACTTGGGAAAGGGAATGTCCTATCCTTGTTTTCCTATTTGCAATCTAGATTTCTCAAAAATATGCAAAGGTGCCACCTAGTGGCCCGGAGCAGTATCGCCCCTTTGCACTTAGCTTTAGCTTTGAAAGGGACGCGCAGGTGACGCTGTTAAAAACCTACCCTGCCATTTTGAGTCTGGATACATTGTAGATTTAATTTGTCAGTGCTTCCGCTTACAAATGAAAGGGAATTTGCATTTTAATTAGCAAAGCTGATCTCATACTGAGATAAACAAATGTTATTCTGTCAACCCATTCGGAGTAATTAGTTAGCTTTGCCTTCTGAGTTATAATTTGACCTTTTCCACATTCTGTTGTGCCTCTCAGCTCTGAATCTGAATCAAACACAAATTTAATTTCCTGTAAGAACATCTCTTCTAGGGAAAAAAAACACGTGAAGATGCTGTGAGAGACAGTCTGGCCAAACCCCCAAAGTCTCTAATACCTACCACAGTGATAGTGAGCATCTTGAATATGTAGGCTAGGAACATGTAGTCAGCTCCTGTGTCTTCTGGTGACCGTAGACCCAGCCAACATCTAATTGCAGTGGCAGACAACTTCCCAGAAGGTGTTCTTGCCAAACTCCTAGCCTGCTCAGTACTGAACGAAACACCTGTTGTTTGTTGGGAGTTTGTAATGCTGACAGTGACTGGAACTTGGATTCCTCTTCTCCCATTTACCTCTTCAGCAGGACATCTCTTCTGCGTGAAACTAGGAGACACTGGCCTAATGCAATCAGCTGTCTCCAGAGGGAAAGGCATGCTTTAGAGGAGTTCTTTTTGCAGAGCAATTTCTAGTTGACAGAAAATTTAGGAGGTACAGAGAGTCCTCACCTGGCCCCCAAACATGCACAGCCCATCACTAGCAAAAGTCACAGAAGAATGGTGGATCCTGACGGATGCAACAACATCAACCATTGTCCATAGGTGACCCCAGAGGGACGCTCTCCACATTGCTCATCACACGTGGCTCTCAACAGAGACTTAAGCTCATGGTTACGTGGCATGGGGCAGTCTTACTGCCCTAAACACCCCCTGTGCCCCAGCTGTCCATACCTTTCTCCCCATTAATCCCAGAAATCAGGAGTCTTTTTTACTAACTACTGTTAGTTTGACCCTTTCCAAAACGTTACATATTTGTACTCTTTATCGTATATAACCTATCGTATAGTGACCTAGTTACACACATTGTTGCTGAAATTTTGATCCCACTTAGGTTAAAACTGTAGATCAAGTTGAAGTGAGATTATTAAACCATCCTACCCATGAACATGGAATATTTCTCTGTTTATTCATTATTTTATATCTTTCACCAACATTTTATAATTTGGGTCACATAGATCTTGTACAAGTTTTGTTAGATTTATATCTGTGAGTTGCAGTGGCGATGCTAATGTAAATGGTATTTTGTTTTTAATTTTGAGCATCACATACTCATTGCTGGTATATGAGAATCAACGGGTGTGTTAGTTAAAAATAAGTACCATTCTTTTATTAATTATAGTCTATTTTTTCTTTACTGTTAATTTTTGTTTACCACAGAAAGTAATGGGTTTCATCGTGACATCTTCATTCATACGCCATTATGATTTCTTCTCATTTATTCCTCTTCCCACCATCCTCCCCACCTCTGCTTCTTCTTCTCTAGCAGGGTGCCCCTTCTTCCCTCAGTTAGTCCTTCTCTGTTTTCCTAATGCATGTGTTCTGTCATTCTCTCATTTCCTATCTTCCTTAAGGTCTCATGATGCACTCTCTAGTTTTTTGATGTACAAATAAATATATAAACACACATACATATATGTCAATTCTCTACACCGCAAAAAGTTGATTATTATATACTAATTTTATTGTATTCTTCAATGGTTTTTCTCTTTTTATTTTATTTTTTAAAAAACTATCTTTTATCATTTTACATACCAGTCCCTGTTTTCACTCTCCTCCTCCCATACCTTCCACCCCACCTCCATCCACTCCTCAGAGAGGACAAGGCACATTTCTTTGAGGAAGGACCAAGGCCCTCCCCCTATATCTAGGCTGAGCAAGGTATCTATCCAAAGAGAATGGATTCCAAAAAGCCAGTACAAGCAGTAGGGATAAATCCTGGTTCCACTGCCAGAGGCCTGCAGTCTGCCCCAGCCATACAACTGTCACCCACATTCTGAGGGCCTAGTTTGGTCTTATGCAGGTTCCTTTCCTGTCTGGTCAGAGATGGTGAGCTTCAATTAGCTCAGGTAAGCTGTTTCAGTGGGTGTTCCCATCATGGTCTTGACCTCTTTGCTCATATTCTCACTCCTCCCACTCTTCAGCTGGACTTTGGGAGCTCAGCCCAGTGCTCCGTTGTGTGCTCTGCTGCTTCTTCCCTCAGTTGCTGGATGAAGGTTCTACAGCGACATTTAAGATATTCATCAATCTGACTACAGGGCACCCTCTCCACTATTGCTTCGGGTCTTAGCTGGGGTCGTCCTCATGGATTCCTGGGAATTTCTCTAGTACCAGGTTTCTTGCTAACCCCATAATGATCCCCTCAATCAAGATACCTCTTTCCCTGCTCTTTGTCTCTGTGAGATATTATTATATACTAATTTTAAACTCTTCCATCTCATTTTGACTACTTATTATTGTAGAAGGGCTTGGGTCAATTCTTTCCAATTTGTACATAACAAATCATATGTCATCTATAAGAAGAGATAGCTTCATTTCTTCCTTCCCAATTTGCAGCCTTTTCCCCTTTGATTTAGTTTTACTAACTGTAACTTCTAATACAACCTTGAAAGGAATATTAAGATTTCTTTTTACCTTGTCTTGCACAGAAGCTTCTAGATTCTCATTGCAGTAGATGTTATAAATGATGGATTCTTGTAAATGTTCTTCATCAAGTCCAGGAAGTTCTCTTGGAAGTGTTTGCTGTTGATAGGATCGTGTGATTTTCATGTTGGATTGGCATTGCATAGCTAGGGTAAATCTTGCCCCTTTGTGGTGTATAGTTATGCTTTATAATCCTGCATTTGCTTCGTTTTCAGGTGGAGATTTTTATTAAAGCTGTGTTCACGAGCCACATTTCTCTATAGATTTATTTTCCTGTGATGTCTTTCTCTAGGTTTGCTATGGAGTGGTGCTGGTCTTAAACAATGTCCTCTAGTTCTGTCTTCTAAAAGATCTTTTGAAGAATTGGTGCTGAGTAGACATCGTGTTAGCCTTAAATTTCGCTAGGATTCACCAGTGAACTCATTTGTACCTGGCACTTTCTTTTTCAAAAACATAATATTTAAATTTCTTTAATAAACATGAACTTTTACAAATTATTTTTTCTTGAGTAATTTCAACAGATCATGCCTTAAGAAAATGGCCTGTTTTTTTATCATACTATCCACTTTGCAAGTATAAAGATGCTATAGTACTTCTTGATTGTTCCTTTTAATTGTGTGTGTGTCGTATGTGTGTGTATTCACATACATGTGATACAAAGGTAGATACAAGTCTCTGAGTTTTTGAAACCCACAGCATATGCAAATGAGCAACCCCTAATGTAACCTGTGGGTTGTGCCTGAATATGAAGCATCAGGATTTTTGATAGATAGCGGGAGAGACATGTGGAGACAAGAGGTATATGGAATTTTTTTTTACATTGTGAATTTGCTGTGAACTTTAAGTTGCTCTACAAAAATTAACTACATGCAAGAATAATTTTCAAAGATAACTGATGGCATTTAGCTAGGGAACCACACTTTGTTGACTCTACCTAGAGCAGGTTGTTGAAGGAATAAAATCAAGAAAAGAAACCTATGTTCTAGTTACGCGCCTGTGGCCACGAGACATCAAATGCAGATGTTTTCTGCAGTCACTCACCTCCTGAAGTTTTGAAATAGGATCTCTCCCTGAACAAAGTCTGCCAATGCTGCCGTTACAGCTGGGTACCACTCTGCCCTATTTTCACAGGAGTGCTGGTAGTTGAACTCAGGTGCCCACAAATACAAGACAGGTACTTTACCTACGGATCTGTCTCCTGGCTTTTTAAGATTTTAATGTCTATGCTATCTGTACTGATGTTCCTTCTTTTGTTTCTGACTGTGATGATCACATCATTACTGTCATTGATGTCATTCATTTCCCTTCTAAAAACCATGACATTCCTACCATTAGTATTGATCTATTAATCAATTAAGATCAAGGTGTTAAAGATTTTTATTTTATCTTCATTCATTCCTTCTTTGTTGCTCTTCCGTATATTACATGGACTCCTGGTCCTAACATTTATTAGATATTCTCTCTAAAGAAACTCTTAATTTAAATAACCTTTATTCTTGAGAATTTTAGCACATATAAGATGAAACATGAACATTCTACCCCCATGTCTCCCTTCTAACTCCTCCTATAAACCTCCATCACATTCCTACTCCCTTTCAAACTTCATACCTTATTTTTGCTAACTTTTGATAATGCACAAAGCCTAATGATTGGAGCCCATAGTTGGGTATGGTGCCATTACTGGGACATGGAAAAATCTACCAGTGACTGCCCCCTTGAGAAAGAATGATTCTCTCTCCCCCAGTAACTGTCAGCTACCAACAGTTCTTTCTGTTTCCTTTGCCCTGGTATGTATTCCCTGTGCCTTGGACACTGAAGTTGTCCCCTACTGGAGCTGTGCTCTTGGTCTCTTATTCTCAGCATTCACAGAGAGACATTCCATTTCTTGTGCCATGTTTTCTGTCTATGAGCCTGTGTCTTCCGAGAGCCATGTTTCCTACCCATGTTAGGTAATTCTTTTCAAACTCTTTCTCTTAAATTATATTTTGAAATTAGCTTAGGAATGGGTGGGCTTTCCTAGGGCTTTTTTCATGTATCCCTAGTTTTAGGTATCCTACCCACCCTCCTCTTCTAACCTTGTCCCTGTCCTTGCTTAGTACTTTACCTCCCAGGACTCATTTGACATAAAAGGAAAAGGAGAAATGAATAACTAATTTAACACTCCGTAGAAGGTAGATCTGCTGGCCACAGACTTCATAAAATTGTATTCATCTAAAACAAAAATGTCCTTTTTAAAACATTTTACGGAGAAGCAGATTTGCACACATCTTAAAACATGAGCGTGGAGGTGGGAGGAGAGCTTGTGGGATTTGCTTCTATCCTTCTACTCTGTGGGTTCCAGAGATTAAACTCGGGTCATCAGCTTTGGCAGCATGTACATTGCCCACTGAGCTATCTTGCTGGCTGCACTTTGCTTTGGGGGGAGATAATTTCATAGGGTATAAAATTCTAGTTTAGTAGAGAGGGGCTTCCCCTCTTATGTTTAAATATTCATTTCTTCATTCTTTTCTTTTTAAAAATGCTAATTTCATTTATTTATGTATATTCTTGTACATATATCTGTGTGTGCATACATGAATGTATGTGTGCCATGACTTCCAACGATCAGAAGGTAACTTGCAGGCATCAGTTCCCTCCTTCCACTGTTTGAGTCTTGGGGATCCAATTCTAGTCACCAAGACAGGTGGCAAGCCTTCCTCAGTGAGCCATCTCTCTGGCCTCACTCTCTCTTGCTTGACTTCTGGAAAACTAGATGCAATTCTTCATTCTCCCACAGGTAAGGAATCCCCACTCCAACTTCATTCAGAAGCTGTCGTTATCTTTGCTTTCTCTATGACTTGGAAATTAAAGGACTAGTTACAGGTTTGTGGCTGACGCTGTTGTTTTCAGCTTCACGTTTATGCTGTTTGGTGTTAATAATACTTGGTTGAGAATTGGGGGGGGGGGGTCCATCATTATTGCTTCAAGCATTTTCTTTCCTCTCTTCCCTCCCTCCCTTCCTTTTGTGTTCCCATCCCATCCACGCACCGCCATGTGCAACGACATCATTGTTGCTCATTATTTTCTCCCACTTTTTTACATCAGCGATTTTCTCTGTATTTTTTGGGTTGGCATGTTTCTATTGAGATAATTCCAAGTGCTGAGATTCTTCAACTCTTTATCCCACCAATGAGCCCATTAAAGGGATTCTTCGTTTCTGTGAGGTTGATTTTGATCACCGTTGTTTCTTCTTGTAATCTTCTCCTCTGGCTTCCTTTGCCCATGTGTTCTGACATGGTGGCTACTTTCTCCATCACAGCTCTTGACATATTAATCATATCTGTTTAAAATTTCTGGCCTGATTATTCCAGCATCTGTATCACATCTGGTCTTGATGTTCTTTTTGTCTCATCAAAATGTATGTTTTTGCCTTTTGGTGTAATGAGTAGTAGGCACAAGGAATTGTGTAAATAAGGTTTTGGTGATATGGGGGAATTATGTGGGGAGACTGAAATGGCTCCCTGATCCTGTGATTAAGCCCTAGATCAGGCAATGCTGGTCCTAGGTGTGTAAACTTCACATACACTTTCATTTTTACTCTACAGGAGGACTAATCAGAGTTAGTAATTCTCTCCTAAGAGCTTAGTAGGGTGCAGGGGAATAAAGCGCCCAGACTCAGGCTCTGGTCCAGTAGTTTCTCTAAAGTAAAGCCTCCTACCGAAGAAAAGAAGCCTGCAGGGTGTTTTAAATGGCTCCCTCCACCTCACCCTGACAGAAGCAAGAGTGGATTAGTCTGTCAATGATGGCGGAGACCTAAAACTGATTGGCTCCTGGGGGTAAGACTTCGAACTAAGTGTAGACACTGCTCTCTGCTCAAGCCTGGCCCTCCTGGAGAGGTGAGCCCTGAGACTGGCCTGTTCAGCTATCAGGCTCCTGCCCCACAGCCACTCAGTACAACGGATTCTGCATATGGAGCTCTGCTACAGACAGCTGTGTCCTCCATGGCCTCTGTCTGTCCAGTTTACAGGAAGCAGTTTGCCCTGTGGCATTACTTCTTTGAAAACACCATGAAAATTCTCAGCTCTGAATTTTACTTTTGAAGTCTTGACTTTCAAGCAAAGTCAAAAATGGAAGGTCCCACCTCTTTTTGTAGAGAGTTTGATCTGAGCCCAGTGGCATTCTCAATCATGTATTTTCTGACAGTTTTGAAATGATGGCAACTTTGAGTAGTTATCACAGAGTCTGTCTGGCCCATAGACACTAAAATATCAGTGAAAATATCTTTGAACTCTCACATAAAATGCCACATGTTCTAGGTGACAGATATGCACTACTATGTCAGATAAAAACTTGTTTCTTATCTACAGTATTTATTTCTAGTCATATATTATATTATACATAATATATTATATTCTAATAGTAAAAGGTGATACATTTATGGTATAATAAATGTCAAGAGAACATGAAAGACAGAGAATAGGGGATACACAGAAGGTAGATGGTGGTGAGGAAGGCAAAATGGATTTCAGCAGAGATGTGAACTGGTGCTTTTGCTGTCTGGACAGAGAAGAGAAGAGGCATTAAGTGTGCAAAGAGGAACAGGGAAGACAAGTGTGACCAAGTGTAGAAGCCTAGAAATGAACCAGAGGCCTCAGTGGGAAGGTCCCAGTCCATTCTGTCTCCATGTTCAGTTGGCTCGACCACTGGAGTATTTTATGTTATGAACAAGTCATTCTGAGGACAAAATTGCATTCTGTGCACCTGCTTAAAGAACCCAGAGAAGAGAATACATACACATAGGACAGGCTCCCCTGGGCAGCTGAAGGCAGTAAGTCGGGTACAAAGGATTTATGAAGGAAGTGCTCCAGCAAGACCAGGCAAGGGCATGAGGAGAGCAAGCAAGAAAGCTGAGGAGAACAGCACAGCTTCAAGCGAATTCCAAGCCTCCACCTGTATGACGGGCACTCTGGAAAAGAACCATTCTTCACGTTAATCTCTGCTCTGGAGAGAGGGGCAATGCCTCTGTTGCTATGCAGGACAGAGGTGCTTTTATTTCTCACTGACAAACTGTTAGCCCCTGCATCCACCAGTCATCAGGCAGAGCCAAGACGCAGGAGGGGTTAGAATAGATGGAATAAGTTCTCAGGTGTTATTTGCTCTTTGTTAATGCAAACAAAGGGACCTCAAGAGCCTAAGGAGAGTGGCTTGGTTCACTGCTGCATCTTAAAAAAAAACATCCCTGACACTGGGTAACTTATAAACAAAAGAAATTCATTTCACACAGTTCTGGAGAGAGGGAAGAGCAAGATCAGATGACGGAGAGTTTAATGCCTAGAAGGACACGATCTCTTCCAGTGTAATGCCTTAAGTGTTGGTCCCATGTGCACGAAGACCAGGAGAAAGGGGCCTGATTAGTTCTATCTATCCTTCTGTAAGGTCCTTTTAATAAGGTCATCTCTGAAAGCACCTAGGTTTTGCTATCATCCCAGTCTTGGCGTTTACGTGCCTGCACATGAGCTTTTGAAGGGGCAAAGGCATTTAAACTGGAGTGATAATGACTTTCAGACACAGTTTGTGAGAATCAAGCTTCCAGGGAGGAAGGGGCAGGCCAGGGAGTTAATGGATCCAAACAAATTCAGGTAAACAGTACATGGACTCTGCTCCAAAGACCAATGAGGAAATTCCATAAAATAGTATCAGTATATCAGCATCTTATATTTATCATTTTAAAAGGCAGGCACTTATCTTATGTGATGTTCATTAAACAATTTGAATATGTGATTTTAAAGTAGAAATTCTGCGATTCTGGCTCACACTTGTAATCCTAGATTCAGAAGGCTGAGGAAAGAGGCTCGGTGCTAGCCTGGCCTACCTGGAACTATTTCAGTTGAGAGGGGATTCCAAAGCCAGCAATGTTGCTTGAGAAACACAGATGACTTGTTGCCTAAGACCATTCACCCTCATCTCCAAGTAGGCTATAGCAGAGGTATTTAATAGCAATCTGATCACCTGGAAGATATGGGCAAATTCACCAGTTTCTTTGATATTAATATTCTCCAAAATAGGTAGTCTAATAGTGAATCACTTGGAATGTACAATAGTTTTTTATGTTTTTTTTGTTTTGTTTTTTTGCATAACAGTGTGAGTTCAACCTAAGAGAAAACTTTTATTAAACGTTTGCAGCTGCTTGTACCTATACTCACACTAGAGGGCAGCCTTGAGTCTTTTTTAAATCTGTCATTCTCCCTGAACAAGGGCTGTGTTTAATTGAACACACAGACTCCCTATTCCGCGCGGTTATGTCTGGAGAAAATTGCCATTTGGCATTGCACGTCTTCTGCTGTCATTGCTGATTACCAGCCTTCTGTCCAATGGGTTTAACAGCATTACCTGTCCATCTGTCCTGCCTGTATTTTTCTATTGCACTTGGGACATCTTTTGAAATCCATTTGAATTTTAAACAGGAAGATGTACTACATGCCTGAAGGATCCACCAGCTAATAAATATGCTAGTTTTGAAATTCCTAGAGTAGAGAGTTTTCAAAAATCCATTATTTATTGTATTGTTTATCCTAGTACAAAGTCTTTTAGGGCAGTATGTCCAGTGGTCAAGCATAGGAAGCCTGTGCATCCTTACCTCTGATGACTTTGGGTGGCTAAAGATTTGGCATCCACATTCCCACACTATGCTTCTCATGTACTGTTTGGTATCATATGTTTCTCACCACCAACATAGACCCCACTGAAAGAAAGTAATGGTTTGTACTGCACCCACTTTGTTCTTTGTTTGGCTATCTGAGCACCCATCAAACGGTGATGCCAATGCTGCCCAGCAGTCAGGCACTCCAGAGAATGCCTGGCACTCCAGCTGCTGGAGACTAATTCTTCTGACTCATCGTTATGGCTCAGACGGAATAGGAAGGCCAGCGGAGGCTTCCAAACCAGAGCCACAGCCTGGGTTTAGGGAAACAAAGTCTGGTCCTTCCTTCATGTTTTAGAAGACTACCAGGACCACAGTCCTATGCTTGCTTCAGAGTCATCTGGTCACTTCTACCATGTGGCATAAAACCCCACTGTCCACTGCCAAGGCACATCTTTCTCCCATCTGGGCACTTCCAGCAGGACTGGAATCTGCTCTGTCCCAGGCGTGGCAAGACTTGGTGACGGGCCATCATTCATTGGCTTGATTCCTCTCCGCTGAATGTTGCTCACCACTTGCTCCCTTCCACTCCTATCTCTCATTCTCATTTCCACTTCCAGCGGCATCAGGAAAAGGAGCTGCTACTGGACAGTTTGATTTATTGAGGTTGTCAAGCCCAATCTCCCGCTGATAATAGAACATGGCGGAAGGGAGCTGCCAAGAAAAGCAAATTTACTTTAAGTAGCTCAAACGGTGTTTTCACAGCTTCCTATGCTTGTATTCATCTTAGAATCCCCCATATGGACCTTGCTTCTAATACATGCACACATCGAACACACAGTTCTCCTTTATAACTCGCAACCAGATTGTGCCAAGATTTTTGGTAATTAAACTATTTGTCCTCTAATTTAAAAAAAAAGTGAGCTAAAGAACTAAATAAAAGACATTATTGAGATTCAGGAAGCTCGAGCCATGCCATCATAGCTAAACACAGCCCTGACTTCCCATCTGTCTGAATCCACTGTGGGAAGTGTCTCTACCTCCTGTTCTTGGAATGATCTGGTTCTAGATCTTGGATAGTCATGGAATCTACGTTTCATTTCTTAAACAATATAATCTCAAAATCAACCAAGGATGGTAAGCATCATATAAGAGTCTCTTGTTCTGAATCCATTGAGAATGAATTGCCAACCTGATGATCCATGACCTTTGAATAGCTTACAGTATGTTTTTAATATTGAATGTTTCTGTTTACCCCCAAGTTGATATATTAGCATCTGGTCCCCTGTGTGGTTTTATTTGGAGGTGGGACCTTGGTAAGTCATGAGAGCTGTGCCATCATTACAGAGACTCCAGAGAGCTTCCTCGACTGTGCCACCACATGAGATTGCAGGACAACTATCACTGAGGCAAAGCACCGTCCCTTCCCTGGCAGTGAATATCCTGCTTAGCCTTGGTAATTGAGAGGGACCAATTTCTGTAGCTCAAAAGCCACCCACTCTATAGTGTTGTGTTAAAAAGGCCAACATGGACTAAGAGATACTACCAAAACAAAGCAGCTTGGGCTTTTTTGTCACACACCAGCACCAAATCAGGACAGTAAAGCTGGAGCTTACTGTCACTTACGTTTTAGAGCTCATTTAGTTAGTTGTTTTTATTAACTGGACCCAAGCTAGGATCACCTTGTAAAGGGAAACTTTAAGTGAAGCATTGCCTTAATCAGATTGGCTGGAAAGCATGTCTGAGGAAATGTCTGGATTGTTGATTGATGTGGGAGGGCCCAGCCCACCATGGGCAGCACCATCCCTCTGCAGGTGGTGCTGGGTTGTGTAAGAAAGTTGACTGAGTGAGCCAACAAGTAGAGTTTGTTATTCATGGTTCTTGCTTTGAGTTCCTGCCATGAATTTCCTCAGTGATGGATTGCTGCCTGGACGTATAAGCCAGATAAACTCTCTCCTCCTGGAGTTGCTTTGGTTGGGGGATCTTATCACACAGAAACAGAGTGAAACTGGAACGGAGCCAATGGTGACGATTCAGGGGGAAGTCCCCTGTATTTAGTGTTCCTGCTCTTGCTGTTTAATGTGTCTGGAAGTGTCCTTTGCCTTCTTTGTCTGTTCCAACCTTGACACTTCTGAAGAGTGTAGGCTAACAGTCTCTTAGGATGGCCCTCAATGGGGATTTGTCTAATACTTCCTCATAACTGTGGTATGCAGAAAGATCATTAGCAACAATGTCTGAAAAACGAAGCTATATATTTTCATTGCACCTAAGACATTGTATGTATTTAAAGATGTTTCTAAGCAATACTTTTCCATACCGTTGTTTTAAATGTTCCTTAGTGTTACTTATTCTGCCCCATAACTCCTACTCTATGCTGCTCTCCCATCCCCAAGTCTAATTTAATTCTTCTTAATCCACTAGTTCCATTTAATCCATTGAGTTATACCATTGAGTTCTAACTCCCCTCCACTGAAATCACACCAAGAAACATTACTAACTTCCTGACTCTTAAGGATACTCCAAATGGAACACACATATCTGGATATTCAAAGTTTATATCCATAAATGAGTACATAGCATTAGTCTTTGTAGGTCCTGGATACTAAATTCCTTTTTAAAATATCTGTGAAGAAAAGAGTTTGCCTTTATTGTTAGGGTTTTTCTTCATTTGTTTGGTTGGTTGATTTTGGCTTTGTTTTAATGGTTTTATTGCTCAAGTTTTTTCCTTTTTGTTTGTTTGTTTCTTTGTTTGGCTAAGCTACAGATAGGAAAATAAACATTTGGTCACTGTTTCTTATCTGGTGCAGATAGAGGTTCTGGAAATAGTTAAAAAGTCAAAGCCCAAGATCCTTCACTGTCTAAAAACTGTTATTGACATTGATGTGCAATGCATACATACATACATATGAAAGAGAAGTGCACAAGTCACAAGTATAACAACTGTCTTAGTGACTTTTCCATCACTGTGGAAAGATATCATGACCAAGGAAACAATAAACAAAAAAGAGGTTTTTGAGGTTTATAGTTCTGAAGGGTGAGTCTGTAGCCATCATGGAGGGCAGAATGATGCCAGGCAGACATGACACTGTAGGTCTGAGAGTTTACCTCTGATCCATAAACACAATACAGAGAGAAAGCTAACTGAAAATCATGTGGGCTTCTGAAACCTCAAAGCCCTGCCCCAGTTCCTCCTATGAGGCCACACATGTAACGGCGTAAACAAATGCAGACAGATTGTAAATATATATATATATATATATATATATATATATATATATATATATATATAGCTTTAATGGAGAAATAGACTTACAAAACCACCGTTCCCAGGAAAGCATAAGCAAGCACTGCGAGCACTTGCCAGATTTATAGGTAAACATTAGCCCGAGGCGAACATGCCCTCTAAGGGGCGGGACTTATCCCTACACACACATCCTAGTGTTCTCAAACAGTTCCACCAACCAGGGCACAAGTATTCAGATATATGAGCCTATGAAAGCCGCTTTTAGTTAAACTACGTACTGCCCAGCACATTTTTGGAAAGATTATACGTGTGTCAGGAATCACAATGTTATAACTCCCTCCCCTCTCTTTTATTCCCATCTCATACTCACTTCCATCCTCAGTTTTCTCAAGAGTAACCATTATCCGACATAGATTTTGTCAATCTTTGAACTTTACTCTATTGGAATTATAAAGTAGCTGCTCTATTATATTAATGTTATGGTGATGAGATTAATCTTTATTCAACTAAAAATTCAATTTTTACACTTATGATCCTTCTTAGGCCACTATCTCAATTTTTATTATTTTACTCATTCATTTAGCAAGCACTTACTAAGAATAGAGGTTAATGCTGGGAGTCCTTGGCCTTCTGGTCTGTCCAAATTTTCTTTACGTTAAACCCAATAGGAAAGTAGTAATAGTTGGACACTACGTACCTGGCTCTGTACCAGGTGGTAGCACACGCCTATCCTGCTTCTTGCTCTTCTCCCTCCAGTCAACTTAACATATATTTATCTCAACTCTACAGACAAAAACTATACTTATAGAGAGGCTTTCTCCAACATGCATAAAACTTTATACTTCATCTATGGCAGAGCATATTTAAGTTTGCATCTATTAACATATAAAACTCACTAGCAGGGTCTCATGAAGATACTCCTTCCTATCTCTTTGAACACACCAGACTTCACTTGCTTCTTTGAATGACTAACGAATGGGAACAGTTTGCTTTCTCTCCTGGTGTCCGATCTTTCTATGGTATGACAGATCTGCCAGAGATGCCTGGTAATTAATGCTTCCCAGATAATCCTTGACCAAAATAGGAAGAACCTGTTGGACAATACCACTGCTTCTCTAGCCCTTACTCGGACAACTGATAGACGAACATTCTATTAATAAGTAGCACCTTGGAGGGTCTACAGTAAGACAGTCCACTCACAGTGGGTGCTTACTAGCACGTCTATCACAGAATTATCTCATCTTCATTGCATCCTCCTCTGCTGCTCGTGTGACTTCCTGAAACTTCTTTCTAACCAAAGGAAGAGCACCAGAGTTCTCCCTCAAGACCTGCTCAAACAACGACACTTTTTTTGCAGACAGCTGCCCCCACTCCAGAGACACCTAGTGCCCCGTAATGACCTTGGATTCCAAGTAGCGCCTCAACCAGAAGTTCTTTAGGCCATAGGTTTCTTTCCCTCACCTATGGCATTTCATGACCCATCCAAACGATAAAAGAAGAATCTGGACACCAGGCATATCTCTCTTATCTCACAAGCAAATGCCTGAGAAGCAAAGACAATGATGATATGTGGTGTTTAGGTGGCAAGTGGATGGATAACACAGGTAAGAGGCATCACATGGGCCATGGATCCAGCGGCACTCCCACACGCGGATGCCACAATTTCGAATGGGGATTTACAGCTGCTTAGGAGTAAATGCTTTGGGTTTAGAGAGATCTAACGTCAAAACCTGATTCCTCTACCTCAACTGATTCTGTGACCCTGAGTAAGAAGTTTAGCCTGATTGTCTTGCTTCTTGTCATGCAAAATAGCAACTCCTCCAACCTCAGTGGTCTCCTGTATATAATACATTTAAAAACAGTCTCATTGGCTATCACTTTCATGAGACTGTCCCCACCCTAGGGTTGGATGTTTGGATGCTGCTGCTTCTTTTGGCTCACTCCTGCTCCTGTGGCAATTTTTACCACGCTGACAATTTCACCTTTGAACTCCTTTATGAGTTCATGAGACAAATATCACATGAAAAGGTTTACCTCTGTCGTGGAATTCCTGATGGGCAGACTTGGAAAAAGATGATTATCCATTGTTTATTTCACCCTAGCAGTGTTCAAAGTCAACTATCCCGTGTGCTTTGATACCATGCATCCTGATGCCGACCTTTATCTTGGAGCAAAAAGGGAAATGATGCTGTATAACCCCTGCCCAGAAAATTGTCAGTGTGTCCTTTGCTTTTGCACATAGCACTTAGGGCCATGTGTGTGTCTAGAAGGCTAGAAGAATCTTGCATTAGCTAACAGATGTACTGCAGACGGCTTTTGAAACAGATTTTTCTTAGCAGAGAAATGATGGTAACTGTTTCTTTTTTTCATTGAATTTTCCATGGTTCAAATGACATTTGGAGGACTTTACCCAGGTTTATGGCCTCAGTGCTGCTTTCTTCTATTCTCTTGCTTTTTAAAGGACTGCTTATCTTATTAATTTTAGTGGAGTCTTCTTTTTTTCTCTTTTGTATAGACTTGTGAACTGCAATTTTTTTAGGTGAAACTTAGTGAATTTCTCCAGATAAATTAGATAATTTAATTGGCTCAGCCAGTATGATCATTAAAATGTTTGCTAAATACTAATTTTTTTTAAGCTATGATGCATGGTAAGTCCCGAATGGTAGTACTTCACTGACTTTTGTATTGAGTTGTTTTTTTTTTAGGAGAAAAATTACTACTTTAAGTTATAAATAGTTCGCACATAATTGTACTAGATGCAAATCTGTGATGTTTGGTAATGTCATCTTTGCTTAGTTGGAAGCTCCATTCCAGCCTCACTCTCCCCCATTCCAAACCCCGCCTCTCCTCAGAAAGCCTGCTGAGAGGTGGCTCCTCCCCCTGAGATATTCAAGACCACACCTACTGGGTATTTAAGACCCAGCCCATAGACCTACCATGTGATTTCTTCCCACCTCCTACCCCGAGATCACTCCAGAGTTCCTTTGCTCAGATTTAACCTGGTCTTATTAATTCAGCCTGATCTGATTTATTGCATTGACAGAGAAACTTAATATCAGGGAATGGAAACATTTCAATTTCATTGAAGCAAGTAAATAAACTTATTTCATATTTTAAAATGTGAAAACACATGTATAGTCCCTAGTACCTTTCAGAACAAAAAACATGTTTTCAATATTGTGAGTAAAGAAGACATGATTGATTATGTAGCTGTATTTTAGGGTATATGTTCTTTTATTTTTTATTTTTTTTTTTGGATTTTCGAGACAGGGTTTCTCCGTAGCTTTTTGGTTCCTGTCCTGGAGCTAGCTCTTGTAGACCAGGCTGGCCTCGAACTCACAGAGATCTGCCTGCCTCTGCCTCCCGAGTGCTGGGAATAAAGGCGTGCGCCACCACGGCCAGGCTATTTTAGGGTTTAAATGCATAGCTGTCCTGCTTACTGGTTCAGATGGGTAACCTGGGTAGGACTCGTAATGTGTATCATAGGATGGCTATAAAGGCTATTCTAATCGGAGGCTGTAGACACGCTATACAAACTATCACACATTGTAACACTACAGTGTTATCTGGAAATCTAGGGAAATAGCTTGGAAACACAAGCCATAGTTACAGAAATATCTAGGTTAGAGTACCAATTTCTATGTTTTCATTTGAACAATACACACGATGAGCACATTAGCTAGTCAACAATGGTGTAAAGATAGTGCTGGATTTTTCTCGTGGGGCAGAAGTTGTCTGAGTTGGAGATTAGTTGTGGAGAGAAAGGGACCTTCATTTCATGCACTAAGAGGTACTGATCCTCTGGTTCAAGTAGGGCAAACCTTGAATCATGGAGGAAATGAAGTGGACTGAGTGTAGGGCTTCACAGATGTCAGAGGGAAAAGGCAGAGGAGTTAATAGCGAGGGAGAAAATGAGTGGCTGCTTTCGTCCAGCCACACAAAGCCTACTTCTGTGACATGTACTCCCTCTGCATAGAAGCATTTACAAGCAGATGCCAACTGCTGTTGCATTTCTCACTGGCAGACCCATCCACAGAGAAGCCCACACATAGGGTCACTGAAAGGGGGGTGTACAGGACACCTGACCATTTTCTCCTCAGAAGCA
Organism: Microtus pennsylvanicus; assembly: GCF_037038515.1. Lineage (NCBI taxonomy): Eukaryota > Metazoa > Chordata > Mammalia > Rodentia > Cricetidae > Microtus > Microtus pennsylvanicus. The sequence goes on along the minus strand of NC_134580.1, from coordinate 114,135,878 downwards.
TGTCTGGTCTCCAAGTCACTCCTCTCACCAGCTTGCAGTGTCTGTGGATGGAGGGTGGTCCCTTGCAGCTTTGTAGGTTCTGTGAAGAGAAAATGAAAGGCAAAACTAAGTCATATTGGCTCTCCCATGAAACCACCTGTATCTACCACCTATTATTAAGGACCAGGTACTCAAATACATGAGTGGTGAGGACAGAATGTGTTTCTTTAATTATATGTATGTTTTTCATTTGTTTGATTGTTTTTTGTTTTGTTTTGTTGTTACATGTTTAGAGAACAAATCAAATAAATATATACTTTTGCAAACGGATGCTCTTTTCCATGTGTATTCAGTCAAGATGGGTAATTTTTTAAATAAACTTCAAATATCCCACTACAAAGAAACCAAATTTGAATTGATAGAGAGAACACTTTCTTCATTTTGCTCAGCTGCTGTGGTCATGTTTGAGTGGTTTGGAGCAGTCTTATATGTCAGCTCTGTCAAATGTTGCATGTAAGCCAAGCATCCTAGCCAATCTACCATGGGAAAGTCCTGCAGTGTGATATGATAAAAAATAGACTGAGCTATAAAGCAGAACCTTTCAATTCTTAGAAACTGACTGACAAAACACCCCAAGGCTCTATCCTTCTATCAGGGCTGCTGAGCATTTATATTGGCTGCATTCCTGATAACAAGAAGCCTGATCCCCCTGAATACACAGCATTGCTGCCAAAGTTGTGTTATCAGAGAAGGTGGAAACAAAACCCTGCATTTAAACATTTTTATTTAATTTTATCTGCTTTGGTGTATTCATCAACTATGGTTGGGAAAAGTGCTGCACAGCAAACAAAGCCCAAAATATTACTGCCTTTAACAATAGATATGTCCTTTTCATTTTTAATGTCTCTGATTTTGAGAACTTCATATAATATATTTTAATCATATTTTTCCTATCCCCAAACTAGTCACAGATCTTTCTCTCATTCCTATCCACCCAACTTCATGCTTTGTTTGTGTATGTCTGTCTGTCTGTCTGTCTGTCTATCTATCTATCTATCTATCTATCTATCTATCTATCTATCTATCTACACAAACCCACAGAATAACTAAAACAATCCTGAATAATAAAAAAACTTCTAGAGGTATTACCATTCCTTATTTCAAGTTATACTACAGAGCTAAAATAATTAAACAACATGGTATGGGAATAAAAATCAGACACACTGATAATAGATTCATACTGAAGACCTGGACATATATCCACCCAACTACAAATACCCAGTCTTTTAAAGAAAAGCCAACAATACACATCAGAGAAAAGATAACATTTTTGACAAATGGTACTGGCAAAACCAGATAGCTTCATGTAAAAGAATATAAATAAACCCTTATTTATCAACTCTAAACTGATGAAGAACCTCAACAGATAAGTCTTTTTCCTTGCTTATGATTATGGAATTGAGTGAATTCTCCTGCTTTAATCTTCAGATTAATTTGGGTTGACTATATACTCAACATTGAGTTTGGATCCTGAAAATATGCATGAACCAACATGGATCCTAAAGTTTTGCATAAACAAGCATTGCTGAGGCAGGTTTTTCTCAGGGCAGATGGCAGAAAATCAAGAACTTAGACTCACACATAATCACATACACTCTATCCGTTCATCAAATTCAATGGTCAGTCTCACAGTCAAAGGATCAGGAATATGTCCTCAGCAATCTCCAAGGAAACATCCCAGTGTTACCTGCTGTCCAATTATCAGGATGGCATGAAATCATGTATTATTTGAATCTATTCTATTTTTATAAGGTTGTGAAACCCCAGGAATCAATTGTACCTCCCTTTTCCTCATTCATAAAATGGGGCATAAGAGTAATGATAAGTATCATTACTCTTACTACAAAGGTGGGCAATAGCACATAGCTGCATGTAAAGAATAAGTTCATCCTTACAGATGCTTTTATTTTGAAACTTTGGTACCTTCTAAATTATTTTCTCTTCCATTTCACAAAAAGTATCTCCCCAGCCCTAATTTTTTAATTTATGGAATTCTTGCAGTGTTTCTTCTCACTTCCAGGTCTGATTCAGGTCACCTTATTTGAACATAAATGCAAAGACATTATGAATGCCTTTGTAAATGATCCTGTATTTAGACTGCGGGAAAGACAGTTGGAGATTCAGATGTCAGATCCATTATTATGAAGCCCATTTGTTAATAAGCTTTTATAGAATATGTGTTTCCACCTCAACTCTGTAGCCTAAATATGAGAGAGCTCTACAGACCTGGAATTGCCCTGTCTTACCACCACGTGACTTATTTCTACACACTCATCATATTAGGTCAGAGTGAGGGTCTTGGTGTCTAAAAGAGTCATGGGTCCTTGCCATGTAAGTGGCATTGCAGGCTCTGAAAACAGGAAATCAAACACTCCATTAAATTAAAGACCATCCCTTGAGTTACACATGCATCCTGACTCTTCTTCTTCACCCTTAGATAAACCAGGCTCCCTGTTATCTACAGACAAATGAGTAGAGGAGGCAAAAGAACAAAAGTGCTTGTCCATTTCAGTAGAAAACTTTAGAAAGTAGGAAGGCAGAAGACAGTCATCCTCCATGCCATGTTCTGCAAATAAGGAAGTTTAATCCTATTCTGGGACTATCTATCAAGGAAGGAAATTAGTAAGCTATAATTCAGTGACCTGAAATAATGAACATAGTGGATCAATTATTTGTTATCATATATAGCCATGTACACCAAAACACTCTGAAACTAAAGAGCTAAAAGCACAACTCAAAACTGCTGAAAGAAATGAAGAAGATGTAAATAAATGAGTAAATGGGAAAAAATCTAATTTCCACAGGTTTAAAGACGTAACATTATTAAAAGGATATAACTATTCAAAACTACCTACATACTTAATGGAATCTTATGAAAATATTAGTGATGATTTAAAAAAAAACAATCCTGGCTGGGTTATGGCCCAGAGATAGACAACCTAACTAGTATCCATAATGTCCTAAATTTCATCTATGCTAAGAAGAAAGAAAGAGAAAAGTGAATGGAAAGAGCAAAAAAAAGGAAGAAAGAAAAATATAGAGAAGGAAGGACAGAGAGAGAGAGAGAGAGAGAGAGAGAGAGAGAGAGAGAGAGAGAGTTATATGTGAACTACACGTGTGTCTGGTGCCTGCAGAGTCCAGAAGAAGGCATCAGTTTCCCTGGAACTGAAGCTACAGGTGATTGTGAACAGCCATGTCAATGTTAGATATTGAACCCAGGCCCCTGGCTAAAACAGTCAGAGCTCTTAACCAAGGATTTATCACTCCAACTCCCCAAAAATCCTCTTGAAATTAAGAACGAAGTTGAAGGACTAATAGTTCTCAATCTCAAAATTTGCTACACCACATAATAAAAACCAAAATAGCCTCATGCTCATGTAAGGACAGAATCTGAAGCCTGCAGAATAGAATCGTCCCAGAAATAAACTGGCAAAGGTGCCAAGACTATTCACTGAGAATAACAACCTCTTCAATAGGATGAGAAAGCTGGATAGCCACATACAAAAGGGATGGAGACGGACCCTTAATTTATGCCATATGTAGAAATTAACTCAAATCCATCAAAGTCCTGAACAGAGGAGCCTCAACTGTGAAGCTCTTAGAAGAAAAACACAGGGACACTTATGACATTGGGTTTGTCAGTGACCTCTTGGGTGTGAAACCAAAATGATGAGCACCAGAAAAAAACATAATAAAGAGTGAGAAAGATACTACCTCAATTGTAAAACATCCTTTATAACATTTGAAAATCAAGCTCGTGATAAAATATCATAAGGATATAAACTAGAATAAGGAAAACAAATGACCCAATTTAAAGAAAGGCAAAGTACTTGGACAGACGTTTTCCCAAAGAAGACACAAAAACGACCAACAAATACAGGGAGAATGCTGAGCATAACTTGTCAGTGAGGAAATGCAAAGCAAAGCTTCGGAAAGAAACTGAGGATGCTGGCCAGTGATGCATTACGTGTCTACTATGAAGAGTTTGGTCCTCAGCACACAAACACACACACACACACACACACACACACACACACATATGCTACCATTAGAATAACTTTTAAAAAAATAGAAAAATAAGTATTTCAGGTTTTTAAACTTTTCTATTATTATATTTTTAAAAAAATAGAAAAATAAGTATTTCAGGTTTTTAAACTTTTCTATTATTATATTTTTATTATTAAAAGAAATTTCAAATTTAAATATATTTTTGATTATATACTTCTCCTCCCCCAGTTTTCCTGATTTACTCCCCCTTCTTACCACCCAACTTTAAGTTCTTTCTCACAAAGCAAACAAAAACCTAGTACAGCAACAAAACCAAGAAAAAATGAAACCATTCTTCCTCCCCCCCAAAAAAAACTACAACACCAAATTGTAACCAAAGAAAAGCACACACACTCACACACACACACACACACACACACACACACTCACAAAACCACTGTGGAGTCTACTTATATGTGGTCAACTACTCCTGTCAAAGATGTAGAGACATTAGAATTCTCACAGATCACTAATAGAAATATCTAATACCAAATGGGTGGCATCTATGGAAAATAGTTCAGGGGTTTATTGAAAGTTTAAACATAGAATTGTTATCATATGATCCATCAACTCTGTCCCTACATCTGTAACCAAAAGATTGAAACCACCAACCTGAACAGAGTCTCCTATGCCATGTTCATCACAACGACATTCACAGTGGCCAAACACTAGACCCAAATGTCCATCATAGATGAATGGGTAACCAAAATACGGTGCTTATAGAATAGACTACTTCTTTTTAAAGGGAATAAAAATGTTGTGCATACTAAAGCACATATGGTTGCTACAGGCATTGTGCTGAATGAAATGACCAAGACAAAGAACACTGTGGCACACGTCAGCTTTTGATTGATACCAGAAGAGGAAAATTAATTCAGACAGAAAATACAGTAGAGGTCAACTGGAGGCTGAGGACAATAAAGTTAGTTTTTAATATGTCTGGAGTTTTAGATTTGGGGTAAGAAAATAAAGGGGTTTTATGACGCTTTGAATGTACTTAATGATAGCAGATTATATGCTTAAATGTTAAGTTTTGGTTCTGTGTATTTTTGCCACAATTTAAAAGAGGAGTTTAGGGATTGGAAAAGTGTCTTGGTGGGCAAAGTGTGCCAGTGTGAGGGCCAGAGTTCATGACTCCATCACCCATAAGAGCAAGTGGCAGCCTGCCTACTTGTGATCTCAGTAGCCAGGAGGCAGTTAGTGGGTTCCCAGAGAAAGCAGAGGACTAGATTAGCTGCATCAGCAAGTTCTGAGTTCAAATGAGAGAGCCTCAATAGCTAAGATACAGAGTGATTAAAGAAGACACACAAATCAACCTTGGCCTCCACATACAACATACACACAGGCATCATGCACAAACCTACAGACATCCATATTACACAGATGAGAATATGCATACACAGTGCAAGGATTTCACACTCAGATCTTGCACATTAGAAAAAAAAAAACCATGAGTATAAATAAAGCAACGATTATCTATGGCTCCTCACAATATTGCAGGTCAGCAATTTGGTCTATGTTCATCTCTCAGCCGGTGAGGCAGGTCCTTGAGACCACCTACTTTAGGGTAGCCTCAACTGGTACAAGTTTCTGGTCCAAGTGTTTTTCTTTTGTTGCCAGACTAATCCTGATGACAGACTTCTAAACTGCACAATGTCTAGAAGCATCAGCTGAATTGGGTGTGGTCTCACTTCTTCTGGTTCTTATGGTGAGAACAAGTCATGTGACTAAACTCACAGTTGACAGGAGAGGAAGGCAGCTTCCATCCCCTGAGGGCAGGCACATCCAAGTCTTATTGCAAAGCGTGTGTAAGTAGATAGGATAGGAAAAGTGAGTCCACCTTTGCATCACCATACCACAGCTGGGCGCTGTTGAGAATGGGCCAGGATGCTAAATGGTTTGTGGCAGTGTAGGTTTATCTGCCTAAGGTCAGCGTTGTTTACATAAAGGGTCAGCACACTTGCTAGATGCTTAAACATGCTAGAGAGTGAGTAGACTCAAACCGCAGTTACTGCATATAGTTCTATCTTTAGTAGTTTAGCACTTGTAAGATTGTTTTTCAATTAATACAGCTAACATCAAGTCAGCCCTTTTTAGGAATGGTACCTACTTAGGGAAGCCAAGACACAACAAGAGCTCTCAAAACAACAGAATGGGTAGAGGTAGAAGAAGGCCAGACAGGCCCTCTCATACAGACAACATCCATAGACTCAGCAAGGTCATTTACCTGAAGGCTGCTTTGTTGCTGATAAGAGTTGGCATAGAACCCAGATGACTGAAGTCTGCAGTATGACCTCATTTTCTTTGCCTCAACCTTGACATCACGTAACCGTTCTCTGTTCTGAAGGACCTTGCAACTCTGAGTTTGCTGGGCATAGCAGCATCCCCAGCCTGGCCTGAGAGCTTGTTAGAAGTCCAGAGTCCCATGTCCCACACCAGACCTGCTCAAGGGAAGTCTGTGTGCTACAAGATGCCAAGGGCTTTGTGTGCGGAGCAGACTTTAATGGGCACTACATAGGAATATTGGTTTTCAACCTTGGCTTTGGTTGCTAATTAAAATCATCTGAGAGAGGTTTTAAACTGCCTCTGCCTGGGGTCCCCCGAGGGATCCTTCCTAAGCTGCTTTTGGGGTAAGTCTGGGAATAAAGACTTGTAAGTGCCCAAAGACACCACATCTCTGCAATCTCTTTCTAAGGTACTAAAGATAGTGACGGCCTTTTATCAGGTTTTGCTTTTAGGGTATGGACGAGCATTCTCTTTATGACTGAACAACCTTCAGAAGACCCTTGCTGATGAGCTCATGCCGATGCCCAGCGTGAAAACCAGGGTGAGGGGATATAGGAAGTACTGACAGTTTTCTAAATGTGGATTTCTGGCTTTTGTTTTATTTTCGTTTATTTGGGTTTAGCTTATTTGTTTGTTTGTTTGATTTTGGTTTTTCTAGACAGGTTTCCTTGTGTAACAGCTCTGACTGTCCTGGAACTCACTTTGTAGACCAGGCTGGCCTCGAACTCACACAGATCCGCCTATCTCTGCCTCACAAGTACTGGGAATAAATGCATGCACCACCATCACTCGGCCTCTAAATGTGTTTTAAAAAAAATAATATATATATATAAAGAGTAAGTAATAGAATTTGTAATGGAAAGGAAAGTTTTAGGTTTCTGGAGCTGTAGATGTGGCTTAATGGTATACCACTTACCTAATATGTACAAAATCCTAGGTTCAATGCCCACTATGGAAAAAATAAAAAAAAGAGAGAAAAATAAAACAGTTACTTAAATCATTGACATCACTGCACAATGAAATTCTACAACATAAAATTGTGGCAGATTATAACTAAATGTGAGACTCACGAAGAGTGGAAGTTTTAGAAGGCTAAATGGACACAGTAGCCTTTTACCTAAACACTGTGGCTAAGCTGTGTATTCAAAGGCTCTTCAGGGTCTGGGTGAGTGGTGCTCAGATTTTTTGGACTAGAATGGAGAACCGGAAGAACAGCATTTCCTTCAGGCAAGGGGAGTTTTCTCCTTCTCAACGGTGTTTATTTCTGTGGGCCTTGTGTAGCCCGTGAACCATAGCCTCACAAACATTCCTAGGACAAAAGCAACACTTCATCTCGTGTTTCTCGGTGTCTTTTTTGTTAGCTGTGTAGTCATAATAGAAAAGCACAGATGTTGCGGTGCATTTGTGGAAGCAAAGATTATATTGTCTGAGTCTCTTCTGGGGAGTGTGTTCTATGTGGGACCCAGGTTTGTCTAAGATATTGCTTGAGGAAGTGGACTTATTAAGCCTCTTCTTAAATGTGACAAAGTAACTCAGAAAAAAAGAAGTGAATTCGTCTCCATGTTTCTACATGGGTTCCTGATGTTCTGTTACTGTGAGAGAATGGGGCGCCTGACAAGGGTGATGAGGTAAATGCTGTGGACTCCAGCATGTTGGCCTTGAGCTTGCTTTCTGAGATGTATGAACAAAATCATAGGATAAATATAAATATGCTCCTTTATTGCCCTGCAACACATCCAGAGACATAATAAGCATCACAGAAGTGTGCTTTATTCTGCAAGTCAGTCATTTTCCATATTTTATTATGTATTACTGTTTCTTTTTGTTTGAGAGAAAAGGAGAATGGGTGTGTGTTTGTCTTTAAATTTGTGTATATTGATCAATTATATATATTCCACACAAAAAGGATTCATTGATTTTCAGAAATAGCTTGGGGTGGGAAAGGGAACGAGGAGTAAACCAAGGGCACGAGGTTGCCGAACGCCGACTTCAGCATAGGTAGGAGTTATGCAACATGTTTATTAAATGCAAATAGAGGCCCCTGAAGGCCCTGGTAGACAAAGATTCTGCATTTCTCACCCTTCTGGGTGTTGCTGATGCTGCTGTTTTAACATTTCACTTTAAGTGGTAGGAAGAGAAACACCAGAAGTATGGCTGCGAGTTTGGCTGCACATTGGAATCAGGCAGAGAGCCTTAGAAACAAGTGGCCTGCTACTACCAACAAGGATGTAGCTGTCTGAGAAGAGGTCCTGACTTTAGGAATGCACATGAGCAGGGTTATTTCTTACCATTTAGTGTGCCTACAAGAGATAATTCCCACATTTGTGAAGATTTTTTGAAAATCCAGAATGGTAGAAAAAAATGACATGAATTAAAGTTTCACACACTCAAAGGTAACATTTTGTTGACCGAATTTAAAATGAATGTGCTTTGTCTTGTAGTCTTTAAGAGAAAGCAAAGAGTTTTGGCCTTCAAGATTACAGATTAACAGTCATTCAGTCATTGTTTACTCAGTTGCTCGTTTTTGGATATAGGATGATAACACAGGGGAATACTGTACATGTTGCTATTAACTTTTCAGATGTTACAACTGAGCAAATATGGTGTGATGTGGGAGTGTCATATATCAATCTGTTGATTTCATTGGTTAAGTAATAAAGAAACTGCTTGGCTGGCCCTCATAGGTTAAAACATAGGTAGGCGGAGTAAACAGAACAGAAGGCTGGGAGAAAGAAACTGAGTCAAGGAGTCGCCATGATTCTTCCACTCCAGGCAGACGCAGGTTAAGATCATTCCTGGTAAGCCAGCTCGTGGGCTACAGCAGATTATTAGAAATGGTCTAGTCCAGATGCGAGAGCTAGCCTAGAAGAGGCTAGATAGAAATGGGCCAAGCGGTGTTTAAAAAAATACAGTTTCTGTGTAATTATTTCGGGTAAAGCTAGACATGGGGGCGGCCGGGTGCCGGGGACGCAGCCCCGCTGCCCCTAATACAACAATGGTGGAACAAGGTATTTCTTTTGTCTCAGATGAAAAAAAATGGAAGGCCAAATTATTTTCAAGGTAGCTGATTTAGCTCTTCCCATGTCCTGCGAAGTCTGAATTGGAGGTTTATTTTCCCTAAAGCATTCTGCTTACAGAACATTGATTGTTATGTTTCTGCAGCACACACTCACATTCTTTGTATTGTATCACACACTTGGTGGGTGGGGAGGTCACCCATGCCAGCTGTTACTGTCTGTCCAACCATTGGGGTTTACATGGAAGGTGCTATAATGTGCTTTTTATATTATATTGAAAGACACACTTTATAATATATAAGAATGGGCCTTGATTTCAAATTTTTTACCTAACAACTGAGTGACATTGGGCAAGCTTGGCCTGTCTGAGTATGTCTCTCCTTCATACAAAGAAGAAATAATGCCCTATATCTCCAATTCCAATTGTAAAAATTGAACATGGGGAAAACCATCACTAATCATCTCATAAATAGTGTTTAGTCCATGTTAATAACTAGAAGCTCCGTTAGATCATGTATAGCCTGTCATATGTCTTTTTACTGTTGTTATTCTGAAATAACCTGCTCACTTGGGTTAATCTACTGCCCCTGCTTTCCCACGTGGGGACTCAATGGCTTCTTCCATTCTAAGTCAGGATAGAGGCACAGATAGATCTGTGCACCCATCTTCATTCTGCATGGTCCATGCTGAAACAGTCCTTACAACTCCATAGAGTGAAACCATGATGACCACCGTCAGCCACCATAATGTTCCACCCTCGAGTTAGTTCTCAATTCTCTACTATGCTTCCCAGTGTTTGTGATCTCAGTTGCTATCTTAGTCAGTGTCCTATTGCTGTGCAGAGACACCATGGCCACAGCAGCTCTTCTTAAGGAAAGCTTTTATTTGGGGCTGGCTTACAGTTTCAGTTGTTTAGTCCGTTGTCATCAAGGCAGGAAGGGCAGGAAGCATGATGGCACACAGGCATGCGTGACATGGTGACATGGTACTGAAAAAGGAACTGAGAGTTCTACATCCAGATCCACAGGAAGCAAGAAGAGAGAGACACTGGGCCTGGCTTGAGATTTTGAAATCCAAAGCCGAGCCCCAGTTACACACTTCTACCAAGAAAGCCACACCTACTCCAACAAGGCCACACCTCCCAATCCTCCTCAAGTAGTGCCAAGGTTTGGGTTTTGTTTCTTTTGGGGGGGGTTGTTAGCTTTTGGCTACAAATCCTCTCACTACCTCCACTCTGAGATGTTCTACCCAAACTGTCATATTTTCCAGGAATAATATAATGTTCAAGTCTCATCGAATTGATCCAGCCCAATTAGTCCGGTGGGAAAATGTAGAAACTAGACGTGATACTTCAAGATCCAACAGAGAATTCACATCTTTCTGGGAGGGTACAGCTGTTAAGTCTGTCTGGTTTTGTTCTGACTGTGGACCCACATGTTTCCAGCCACTCGACTGGCAGGCGAACTGATGTTCCACATACAGGATCAGAGCTCAGGTAGAGAGTTTGAAGGTAGATACTCCCTTAAAGTACCTTAGTTTTTATTTTTTAAATCACAGGAATTTTTGCTCTCTGGCCTCTTGAGAAATGTTTAGTGACAATATAAAGCACATTCTCGAGGTGCAGAGGAGATGCTGTTTTTGAAAAGGAAATGTAAGGTCTTATTAGGGCAAGGCCGTTAATTACACACTTTATTATTGTCAAGGGTAATACAGACAGTGAGAACAGAGGTCCTTTTTCATCAGTTCCCCGGGAAAAAAAGGAGACAGCTGTTCCCCTGGACAGATCCATTAGCGCTTATCACCAGCCACCAGCCTGCACAAGCAGCACCATGAAATATGGCCGCTGTCACCAGGAGCCAGAACAGATGCCAGCCAGTCCAGGTTACAGCGGAAAGACAATGAGAACTCTAGCTTCAGATGCAAATAGATTGCCTTGCATTGATTTTTAATGTTTGGACGTTCCGCAGCATAAGAGCTACTGATATTCTTGTAGCTATTGTATTATTGATCTCCCTGAAATTACACAAATCTCTCTTAAAATAAACATCAGATGCTGAGTATAATAAATAACAGTTCCTCGGTGATGCCTGGTTAAGTCACATTAGACAATTCTCTGTGTTTGAATTTCATTATTGTTGCCTTGATGGTTATGATTCTATAAGGAAATGCAAGTCAGCAAAAGTAATACGGTTTGCATTCTCATTTAACTGGATGTACTGATCAAAAAGGCTTTTGTTGTTCTATTTGAGTGTGTGTGCATGTGTGTGCATGTGTGTGCTGGAAAGTTATTTGGAGCCAACATTTACACTCCTGCTTATTAACAATAGATTGGGAGTTCAACTGAAACGAAAACACCATATGTTTCTGGTTAGAATGATTTGCATACTTAGTCAAAATCGTTTTTAAATTCTGAAAAAAAAATCCAAGAAAAGAAAATCCCCTAGTTAGAGCATGCTTTACTTTTCTTGCTTTTTTTCGCTTGCTATAATCTGTGTTCTTCCCATGGCTAAATCAATTATTTTCCTTTCAAGTATCAACAACTACACTTTCACTTGGGTTGTACCTAGGTTTTACTCATCTGTAACACTATGGATTATTACAGCTGCATAGCAAGACTATGATGCTAAGAAAGCGAGCAGAGCTGGGAGAGCAAGCTGACCTGACTGGGAAAGTCTAAATCCTTAAGATCATCATTTGCTAAAACACAAAATGTGTTTCAGCTTCATAATGGATGGTAAAGTGTTGAACAGTACAGCTCCCCAAGCCAACCGTAAAACACACACACACACACACACACACATATAAAAAGAACAGTGTATGTCTGTGTCTGTGTTTACAAAATGCTGGATTCTATTACACTGAAAAGCAGACCATCTGTATTTTCATTTTTCCTGAATCCAGGAACTCTAGAATCTAGAACATTCTGTAATTGTGTTTTGTGCGCAGTGTGAGCTACAGGGGAACAGCCATGCCACCTGTCTGACCTTCTGAGCATTTCAGCTTCTCGGGGTCTCTCCAAGTCTATTGCATCTAAATCTTCTTTCCCAGCACTTGTGTAAACATTACTGTCTGAGAAAGCTTGAGCCTGAATCCTCCCACTGAGGAAAGGCCTCTGTTGGTCTTTGCTGTATTTCTCCTAGCCTTTCATTTTCATGGCCATCATTCTGTTTAAATCTTTAATTGTGCTAATTTTCTGATTTATACATACAGTTTTAAGAAGGAGATCAGTAGAATGCTGACCATGATTTTTTTTTGGAAAAAAAAATTTCCTCCTCCTCCCAGCCTCCCATTTCCCTCCCCCTCCTCCCACTCCTCTCTCCCTCCCTCTCCAGTCCGAAGAGCAGTCAGGATTCCCTGCCCTGTGGAAAGTCCAAGGTCCTCCCCCCTCCATCTAGGTATAGGAAGGTGAGCCTCCAAACTGGCTAGGCTCCCACAAAGCCAGAACATGAATTAGGATCAAAACCCAGTGCCATTATCGTTGGCTTCTCATCAGCCCTCATTGTCCGCCATGTTCAGAGAGTCCGGCTTTATCCCATGCTTTTTCAGTCACAGTCCAGCTGGCCTTGGTGAGCTCCCAATAGATCAGCCCCACTCTCTCAGTGAGTGGGTGCACCCCTCACGGTCCTGACTTCCTTGCTCATGTTCTCCCTCCTCCTGCTCCTCATTGGGACCTTGGGAGCTCATTCCGGTGCTCCAATGTGGCACTTATTTTATGTAGCAATTATAGTTAATTTGAAATTAATCTTCCCTTTAGATTTAAGAAATTTAGGGTTTGTATCTTAAGTTATTAATAGTTTTATTTTCTACTTATATCCCATATATGCAGCTGCAGCTAAATTTCTATTGTCTGTAACTTCTTTCCCAAATTTTCAGCTTAACTTAAAACTTTACTGAGGAAATAATTAATTTACAAGTACTTAACTAGTATTTTCTATGCCAAGAATCATGTCAACCAACATATACATATTATTAAATATAAATAAATTGCTATCTTAATCCTAAAAGTATTGATTCTTACTATTTCATAGATTAAGAAGCCAGGCCCACAAAAGTTTAAGCAACTTTCCTAATATCACATAGTTTAGAAGTGCAAGTCCAAGTTTTACAATAAAAAGCAAAAAATTACACATTTTTAGTGTTACATAACTTTGCATAGGGAGATGTAAAAAAACATCTGTCCAGATAGTGCACCAACTATAAATCAAGGAGACCATTCCATCCACATCTAGGCTGGTGAATCAATGAGTCTAACAGGGTTATTATCGTGTAGGTGTACCCACAAGTACAGGGGCAAATGTAGGCAGTCAAAGACTTTCCTCACCCCAGCAACAGTAAACTGCCTATCTTCAGGGATGGGGCCAGGTCTCCTGTGCTGTCTTGGGTACAGCACTCCAAGTCTTCCATAAGTAGGCCCAGTGCTAGGGTCTCAAGTGGGTAACCACAACTGCTTGGGCTTCAAGGAGGTAATGTACATATGTCCGTGCCCAGAGAGCAGTGTTTGGGTGACAAAACAAACGGCACAGAATTAAATCATAACATAAGCAGATGATAGATAGATAGATAGATAGATAGATAGATAGATAGATAGATAGATAGATAGATAGATGATAGATAGATGATAAATAGATAGATAGATAATAGATAATAGATAGATAGATAGATAGATAGATAGATAGATAGATAGATAGATAGATAGATGATAGATAGATAAATGGATGGATAGACAGACAGATAAATGGATGGATGGATAGAGAGACAGATAAATGAGAGAGAGAGAGAGAGAGAGAGAGAGAGAGAGAGGAATGTGAGCAATACATAAGCCTCCTACACAGAATTCCAAATGCATTATACAGATATGCCTTATACAAAGACACGGAGCTTCACCAATCCTGCCACCCTCTGCTATGGTGGGCTTTATGTCTTGCTAGTGGAGGGAAGGAGGGAATTGTAAAGTAGATCTTAGACACCTGGCAAATACAACGTCACCTAAGTGACCAAGGTAACATTATCAGTACTAAACCACGCTGACAGTGCTCCCCAAATGCCGGATGATGAAACTGGTACTTTACAGTTTTCCTCTCCAAAACTTATTACACAAGTTAAACATAAGGAAAATATCAGACGAATCCAACTGAAGGATGTTCTGGAAATACCTGTTCATGCTGCACAAAGCTGCCAAGGTCATTAGCAACAAGGAAAGTCTCAGAAACTGTTAAGGAGACTCAGGAGACATAATCAATAAATACTTATTTCTCATGGGTAAAACTCCAGAGCCCTAGGAGAAAGCTGATAAAGGTGGCATTTCACTAATTATAATGCAGGCTGTTAATACATGAAACACTGTGTGTGGGGTAGTTAGGAATATTCTGCCCAATCTCTGAAATGTCACTGCTAAACTATTCTAAAATAAGTTTATTTAAAAGAGCATAAATAAAAAGAATTTTATCTAAGATGGTTTGGTAGGAAAAAAATCTAAAACAGAGCCTTGTCTTTCACCATGAAGTTTGAGGTACTAGTCTATGCCTCCCAAACTCTGGGACAGTTTGGTCTGCTTCCTACACCATGAGCTTTCCCGGTGTACTAACCATGATGATTTTGAGCTCCTTGCTACTTGCTCAAAAGTGTTTTTTCCTCTTAAAATCTTGATAGCCACCCTTTATTCTTTGTTCTCTTATCCACCCCCATATATTTCACTGCAAACCGTGTAGTGACAAGCCAAGACACAGATGACTGGCTTTGTAAGTGGCTTGCTGTTTCTTTCTGTTCCTCGTATTCTGCTCCTATTTAGGTTTATTAAAGGGAACAGTCTGTCACCAAGAGCCAGACACGCTCACATTATTACCAAACAAAACTACAGATTCAAAGATGGTAGCACCCAGGTGTGGCCACTGCAAGGACTTTAGTTTAACGTGTAACAGTATTACATTGGATGGCAAACACCACATAATTAGTCCCCATACTGTTCGATAACCAATAACCACAGTTTCAGAGTCTTCCAGAATCTTCCATAAAAGTCATATAACATCAGTCATAATTTTATAGCTGTGTTCATTTTCAAGTGATGATGCTTATTGGTTTTATAAATCATCGGGATAGTGGATTTTAAAATAACAAACATGCTTTTTATAACCAAATGTTCCAGACTGTTAAAATTTATATCCATCAGTTCATTGTTAGAAGGTAAAGGTTTACACAGGCCCTCAGGCAGAAATTACTACAAATATTATATGCATATATATACACATATATATGTATATGTGAGTATAGATATATATGTCTCCAAACTGCTTTCTAACTGTATTTACACCCTTAGACAAGTGTTTATATCAGAGAGACTTCTGCTGTAGGCAATGGTTAATACAGAGTCATGCTGATCAAAATGCTGGGAATATATGACTGTTGATTGCTCAGCCCTAAACAGGCTATTTACATCGCCCACTCTAAGACCCAGGGAACCTCACAGAAAAGAAAGTGGAGCGATTGTAAGGGCTGGAGGATAAGGAGGGATGCTGTGGAATACTGCCTTCTGGAAATGACATGGCCAGCCCAACATTGAATACATAGCATCTATGGCAACATGCACAAAAATAAGACATGAAGAGGTGAAGGGCTGCTTGTGGGGGAGAAGGGTCTGTAGGAGAGGGAGGGGACAAGAGAGGGAGGCAGGGTGAGTATATTTATAGTACATATCTATGAACTTATCAAAGTTTAAATTAAAAGTAATTTTAAAAGAAGGTACATGTTTATTTTTTATCTGCAAAACAATATGGTCTAATGCAATAACTAAGTATAAATTTGCAAGCCCAGATTACTGTTGAATATTTTATAATTTTTCCAGTGAAGTCAGTCAACAATTGCTTCTTTACTTTTTTTATTAACTAAAATGTTCCTCTCATGTTTTCTTTCA
This sequence comes from Microtus pennsylvanicus, assembly GCF_037038515.1. Classification (NCBI taxonomy): domain Eukaryota; kingdom Metazoa; phylum Chordata; class Mammalia; order Rodentia; family Cricetidae; genus Microtus; species Microtus pennsylvanicus. The sequence goes on along the minus strand of NC_134580.1, from coordinate 114,119,582 downwards.
TGGTTTAAAGTGGGTGAAGTAGACGCAACCATCCTCCAGCAATTATAAAACCAGAGATATCTTCTTAACAATATTCCTCCTGTTATTCCTAGACAATCGTCAGAGGAAATAAAGCCTGCAAGGAAACCTCTATTAATGGCCTGCTAGAGGATTTCGACAACATCTCTGTGACTCGCTCCAATTCCCTAAGGAAAGAAAGCCCACCCACCCCTGATCAAGGAGCCGCTGGCCGTGTTCAAGGCCACTCGGAAGAAAATGGCTTCATCACCTTCTCACAATATTCCAGTGAATCGGATACTACTGCAGACTATGCAACGGAGAAGTACAGAGAGAGGAGTCTCTACGGAGACGACCTGGATCTGTACTACAAAGGCGGCCATGCAGCCAAGCAAAATGGGCATGTCATGAAGATGAAACACGGAGATGCCTACTACCCTGAGATGAAGCCTTTGAAAGCTGACCTTGCCAGATTCCCTGTCGACTACCACACACACTTGGACTCCCTGAGCAAACCAAGTGAATACGGTGACCTGAAGTGGGGTTATCAGCGAGCCTCCAGTAGCTCTCCTCTGGATTACTCATTCCAACTGACGCCTTCTAGAACTGCAGGGACCAGCAGGTGCTCCAAGGAGAGTCTGGCTTACAGTGAAAGTGACTGGGGACCCAGCTTTGATGAGTATGACCGAAGGCCAAAGTCGTCATACCTGCATCAGACAAGTCCTCAGCCGGCCATGCGGCAGAGGTCCAAGTCAGGCTCAGGGCTTCAGGAACCCATGATGCCGTTTGGAGCAAGTGCATTTAAAACTCATTCTCAAGGACACTCGTACAACTCCTACACCTACCCTCGCCTGTCCGAGCCCACAATGTGTATTCCAAAGGTAAGGTCTACTGCCTCTTCTCTGCGAGTCACTGACCTGGCCGATGAGGTTCTAGATGGCCAGAGTCTTGGGAGTTTCTGCTTTTGCAGTGAGAATCATTATCCAAAGCCTACCTTATTTTCCCATGAGTCCCATTATCAAAGGCTTTACAACAAGGCCCATATGTCATTATAATCAAATTTTATCTTTTGAGATCTACTACAAGATTTCTGATTAAAACACATGGAAATTTGTGTTTACTTGAACAACTTTCCAATTTACTAACAATAAATGCAGTCTGATCACATTTACTAAGTTCTATGTTGAGGGTAAACAGTTGTAGGTCATTACAGGGAATGGAATAATATTCCCAATTCTTTAAAATTTATGTGGATATATAAAAAAGAAAAAGAGACACTCAGTTCAAGGGGTAGCCTTTCCTATGAGTGTGCTCTTTTATTTATTTTTTTTGAGTTGTTAATAACATTTTTTGTATGAATATTTTCAGTAACAGACAGCATCTAATTCCTGGACTTTTATGCATTTTTTCATAGTTCTAGGAGTCAGTCATAGAGTCCCGTGTGTGCTAGGCAGGCACTCCATCAGTGCCTATGTATCATCCTATGCCCCCAAAGTACACTATTTTAAATAAGGATGGTATAAATTTGCTTTGAAAAGTGACATGTTCACCATGTCCCACACTTTGGAGAAGACTGTGGTATGAGTACCTATCCCTGGTTAAAATCACACCATTTCCATGAGCATGGGAGACATTTAGCAATAGCCCAGGAAGTGTACAAGTGCTTGATATGTCCATGGTAGCATACAAATAACTTGGTACCTCACCTGAACAACTGAAGCAGAAAAGGATTTGAGGATAGATTGTGGATCCCCTTGAGTCCCCAGCCAGTCTTAGTGGGACATGAGGACTAGCAGGAACATCACCCACATCTGTACCAATGCTTTCTCCTCAGCAGCGCGTCTATTAACATAAGCATTTGTAGTAATATGGGCGGCGGGGCTGCGTCCCCAACACCCCAGCAGCCTGCTCGGCTAGCTTTTGCCCCAAAATAATTACAGGGACACTGTATTCTTTTAAACACTGCTTGGCCCTTTAGCTCTAGCCCTTACTGGCTAATTCTGATATCCCGATCAACCCATCTCTAATAATCAGTGAGCACCGGTCTTAGTGAGCACCGGTCTTACTGGGAAGATTCTAGCCTAAGTCCATCCTGGGTCAGAGCTGGGGCATGGCGTCTCTCTGAGGCGTCTGCTCCCGAGAGAAGAGCTGTGGAGTCTGACTTCACTTCCTCTTCCTCCCGGCATTCTGTTCTGTTTACTCCACCTACCTATGTCCTAACCAATAAAATGGGCCAAGGCAGTTCCTTTATTAGCCAATGACCTTCCTCCATCAAGCATTCCTGCTGGGCCAGCCTGCCTGCAGCCCTCTGCTTTATCAATTGCACTCAGCTTCCTTTATATTATCTAAGATATTAAAGAGAAGTTATTTGGGTAAACAGAAAGTGACTTAAGCTCCATCTTAGAAGAAACAAAGGATCTGCTATTTTAGTTCCCAAGATAAGAAATTAGAAGTAAATCCTAAGAAAAGAAAGCATGGAGTAGATATCTTCATTTAGAATTTAAATGAGCATGTTTTTAATCTCATTATGTTAAATGTATTTGAACAACCATGGTTAGGGTATCATAAATACTTTTGCTTCATTCTTCCCATAGCAATTGCTGGACCTAGGTCTTACTAGCTAATAATAGCCAACAGCCAAACCCACATAGCACCTGTATATGTACCTGATACTTGACATAGTTAGCACAGTTCCAACACAGATTGCTTTCTCTGAGTACCACGAAAAGGGAGCTGCCTCATAGTTGTAGAATAAGATAAGCAAATCAATATGTTGTAATGCTGAGTCAGGTCACATGCTCAGAATTCAGTTAAAAAATGCTCTGGGCATGGAGTGCACTCCTATAATCTCAGTACTCAGTAAGGTGTAGCAGAAAGATCACAAGTTCAAGACCAGCCCGGGCAACAGAATAAGTCTCAAGGCCTAGAGACCATCTCAAAATGAAGAGCTGAGATGTGGCTGAGTAGCAGAGTGCATGAATACCCAGGCAGGGCCCTAGATTTAGTCCCCAGCACTACCAAGTCAATTTGTGTTTTTGTGGTACATCTGAACAAATGGGAAAGAGCTGGGTCTTAGTCTCTGGAAAGAAATGGGTCATAGTCTTTGAGAAAACGCTGTTGAAACATAGCACCTTTCAGCCCTGGGGCCATTGTTGACCCATTAACATAGTTAGTCCTTTTTTACTTATAAGTCTCAAATTACGAGACTGAAAGCTTCTCTTGAAAATTGACATGTTGGCTTGGTATCTCTGGACCCATCTTTTCCTGTATGATTCAAAACGAATTGGCTAGAGATAAATCCTGCCCTCACTAGAAGGGAGATGGGCTCTGCAGTTTGGCTTAGGTCCTGTCTCATCTACTTCACTCATCCCTAGTGATTTTGGGATTTAGCATCAACAGGAGGAAACCTTGTCCACTCATTTCCCAGAAAAGAGTCCTGTGGTGTAGAGAGTCACATACCACACGTAAAACTTCAATTAGTTCTTTACACATGAGGTCCAGGTTCAAGCCTATCATTTCTCCCACTCTAACTCCCATTATGCAGGCCTATGTTATTTTGGGGGTTCAACTGAATTTTCAAATAAAATCCATGATAAATTGCAGGGCTCTCCAGAACTTTAAACTAAGAGGAAGAAGAAGTAAGAGGCAGAGCCAAAAATGGGTATTTGCTTCATTCCTGCAGACTTCCAAAACAGACCTTCTGCACTGAATTCCAGCTTTTCTAAAGCCAAAACAGTGTATCAGCAATTGTGGCTCAGGAAAAATATGAACATATTCACATAGGAGACTGTCAAGATTTTCAGCATTTTTAATCCAGGGTTCCAAACTGCTGTTCCTGTGTCCCCCAAAACCCACGAGAATTGAAGAGCAGGTTTTGTGGGAGGGCAGGAGGCGGGAAGCATGTTGGTAATTAAAACGCTTACTTGATTAAAAATATAACATCTCTCTAAAAACAGTTAGGTGCCTCTGTCTTTAGAGCTGTACTCTGTAAAATCAGCCAATTGCATTTGGATTTCCAGCTGGGGCAAGAAATAGTTATCACGACTCAGATAATTTGGCTTAACCTCATGACAGTGTCTAGAAGCGGGTGGGTGATGTTCATATCAGAAGAAAAAGCACAAATCCCATCTATGTGTGAAAACAGTTTGATATTTTGACCTTTAACTTTTTAATTTTCACTCTAGCTCACAGTGAAGAAAAATGTAGACTAATAACAACAACCACGGTGGGGGAAATCCACTCCACTTTTTTTTGCTTGCATGACAAGAATAGAAAATGTAATAAAATCCATTTATACTAATGTTAATTCTCTACCTTAAAGTCTTATTTACTGAAACTGAGCAGATGAAACCTTGAGGTGGGAAAGAATAGCCAAACAAAATATAGAACCACATTTACCACAGAACTACAGAAACCAGCTACAGAAGAGAGAAAGAAAGCTTCCCACTCTCCCCAGAAAACATCTACCATACAGCAACCTGGTGGGAGTTACCATCATCTTGGATTTAACGTTGCTCATTCGGTGCTCTCCAGGGGCCAGGCAGATAGATACTTGTTCATATGTCTTGGTGCCACCAGAACACCCTAGGGTTAAACCACTGAGAAATTCCTAACGTAGTGACAAAATCAGGGTTTCCCCAGGCATTTGCTGTATGCCAGGTACTCATGTTGCTTGCAGCAAGATTTCTTGCCCCCATTATAAGTTAAATAATAACTGGAAGTCACATTAACAGCATACTCATTTAGCTCTGTACCAACTGGGGTCTGGCTCTTTAGTTTTAATCCCTGGGATGCATTCCCCATAACACACAGCTTCTGAGGGTACCAAGCCTGCAGTCAGCCTATGTCAACTCTTTTTTTTTCTGTTTGACATAATTTTTATGATTTATTTATTTATTAAAGATTTCTGACTCTTCCCCACCACCGCCTCCCATTTCCCTCCCCCTCCCCCAATCAAGTCCCCCTCCCTTGTCAGCCCAAAGAGCAATCAGGGTTCCCTGCCCTGTGGAAAGTTCAAGGATCATTCACCTCCATAGCACTAATGTAATGATGTTGTATCAGAAATTATTTCAATATCTGGATTACATCATCCTCTTTTATTCAGAGGTGGTGTTTCTCAACCTTGACACAGTGGATGTCTTACACCTGGTAATTGTTTTGCCGAGAGGGGTTGTTCTGGCATTGCGGAGTATATAACCTCATCCCTGGAGTCCTCCCTGTTAGATGGTAAGGGTTCCTATTCTTCACTCATAATAATAAAATATCTGTGATAGCAAAACATATCACCCTTCACCATAGATAAGGCCATAGAAAATGAGCACCGGAGGTGCCTTCTACAGCTGCCCTTGATCGAGCACTTTCGAGCAGTTAGGGACAGAGTTTAGGGAGAGAAGCTGTTCAACTTTGATTCATTACACTGCCATTTACTAGCCGGGCGACTGTTTAACCATGATTCCTATTTAACTATAAAATGGAGAAAAAGAAAGTCCCTGCCTCAACATGTCAACTGAGAGCCAAACAAGTTCATGTCAGTATAGCCTACTTACTTATACATGTAGCTGACTTGTCAGTCTCTATATTTGACATACAGGGAGTGGCGGTAATACGAGGGTCACTGTGTTCTAAGCACAGTGAGAAGTCTTTTGCAGACATTGTCCAATTTAGTCCTTATAAATCCAGAAGAATCCAGGCTCCTTTGGCAGTTGAGGAAGCTGAGATTCTAGAAAGCTATCTTTATGAGCTTGTCCAGCGAATATGAATGCAGTGGCTGAGCCAGCGTTCAAAACTACATCCCTCTGACTCGATAGTATATGCTTCCAGAACATTCTTAACTTCCTAGAGGAATGCTGACAAGCAGAAAAGGGGATGTGAGGCTTTCCAGTCAGGCCACTGCTGGGTGCCCTCGCCTTGGGGGCAAGTTCATGCACACAGGGAAAGTTCTCTGTGCCTTCTGTTCATGCTGTGCTCCAGTTGTGCCTTCATTCACTCAGAAATATGAATTGTGGGTAAATATTAAAACCACAAGCTGCAAAGAAAGACTTAGGTGAGTATATCTGTAACACTCTTTGATGAATTTATTCTACCTTGGGTGATTGGTTTTTTTTTTTTTTTTGAGTTTCTTAAAAATAGCCAGATTTTTGTCACCCAATTTAGAAGCATTCAAGACTTGGATATTTATTTTCTGAATTTGAGTCCTTACGAGCCATATGAGCTTCTCTGTGTCTCAATTTCCTCATCTGTGAAGTGTTTTAGTACTTTAGATCTGTGAGGAGAATTAAATAAGATTAATAAACATCAAAGAGTTAGCACATGGCAAAAAGTAATCCTTCTTATTCCTGGGAATATTTCTAGTTAGAAAGTATGTTACCCTCTCTGGTAAAGTCAGTCATAAATGTTCTCTCTGTGTGTATTCTTTTGTATATTTTTAAACCATAATAACAAATTATATTATCTTACATAGTCCCTCTTTATATACTTCCCATGGCTATGACTGTCTTCATTTTGAAAATGTGTGACATAGAAGGTCAATATAGTTGGGTAAATACTTTAATAGCATATAAAGTCTTAGCGAGCATCTTGAGATCTCTGATCCTACCACAATGCTTACATAACTCTCTAGTATAGCAAGTCTTTCTCTGTCCTGTCATCTCCCAAATAATGACACAGAGACTTCTTATTAATTATGAAAGCTCAGCTGATAGTTTAGGCTTGTTTCTAACAAGCTCTTATAACTCAAATTAACCCATTTCTATTAATTTACATGCTACCACATGGCTTGTGGCTTGTTACCGCATCTCCTACATGACCTGCTTCCTTTGCCTCTCCTGCTGTCTCCACCCTTCTTCTTCCCAGCATCTTCTGTGCCCTAGAAATCCTGCCTAGCTATTGCACATTTAGTTCATTAATAAACCAATCCAAGTGATATAGATGAACAGGCCTGCTTTTCATCCCGCGCAGCTCCCGCACAGCTAGCTTTGCCCCGGAAATAACAACACACAAATTGTATTCTTTTAAACACTGCCTGGCCCATTAGTTTCAGCCTCTAATTCTCACATCTTGTTTTAACCCATATTTAATAATCTGTGTAGCACCACGAGGTGGTGGCTTACTGGGAAGGATCTTAACCTGCGTCCATCTTGGAGAGGAGAGCTATGGCATGTGTCTCACTGCCTTCTTCCTCCCAGCATTTAATTCTGTGTACTCCATCTATCTAAGCTGCTGTCCTATCAAAGGCCAAGGCAGTTTCTTAATTAACCAATGAAAATAACACATAGACAGATGACCCACCTACATCATTTCCCTTTTTCTGTTTAAACAAAAAAGAAAGGCTTTAACTTTAACATAGTAAAATTACATATAACAAAACAGTTATCAAGCAAGAATTAGTTAAAATATTTATATCTATTTTATCTTTTATCGTAACTAAGGAAACCTATAACTAACCATTCTTCAACTCCATCAAAGACTCCAGAAGGATATAATATTACCTAAGTAAACAAGATACACAGTGTGATCAAATTATCTCACGATGCTCTAGAATGATAGTGAAATTATCAGATGCTTCCTGAAAACCAGAGGCTAAGTAAGAACTGTTTATACCTCTCGACCAGCTTACCACCCCATCTCCTATGTACAAGGCATCGAGAGAGACCAGTGTTGTAGCTCTCGGTGTCCTGAACAGGTGGCACTTTAAGACAGTCACAGTTTCTCTAGAGCGGTAGGTACATAGAAAAGTGTGCAAGCTTTCTTGGAACTTTCTCTGGAGCCACCGGAGTGATGCTTATCACTGCTTGGCTGGCACTTTGTGTTCTCAGTGAGGAAAATTACTGTGACCTGTGTGTCCAGTCTTTGGGAAGCAATTGTTCAGTGGCTCACTGTTATTTGTGACACTGTCACACTCAGGTTCAGTCAGTAACAAAGCATCAACTCCTGCTCTACTTTTTTAATTTTTCCTGTGGGCTGCCTTCTAGGAACCCATTAGTGGCCTGGTGCTTTACATAACAGCAATGCTACTGAGGCCCAAGGACCTGCACCAAGAAACTCAGAGGGGAAAGAAATGGGAAAAAGAAGATTACTAAATCACTTCACATAACAATGGGCGCCATTGCCTTTACCTTGGTTTCCTTTCTGTACATGCCCCTGTAGAGTCCTCACTGAGGTGTATAAAGCATGTAAAAGGGTGATGTGGTGATGTCATTGTCATCTTTAATATCTGTCCTGCAGGTGTGATATTGCTCACATATGAACATACATATCTTCCCAAGGAGTGCTCTTGTGGTTTAAAGTCAAGTCACATGTTGGTCATTATGAGTAGTTTTCTCCATTTCTAAGTTAAAAGACAAAGTGAGTTTAGCCTGGTATTGCCCATCCCTAATTTTCTCAGGACCCTGACACAAATGAACAGTATTCTGAGGCAAAGAGCCAATGCCCATGGACTTAGAGTCCCAGCACATTGTCCCGGGCACTGAGGGATGGTGAGGCAGAGCATCTGTGCTGGGATGGAGGATACTTCCTCTAAGTCATGAAAAGCAATTACTGCAGATAATTACATAGGCCAACTCAGAGGTAGAAGAAAAACCAGAAAAAAAACAGCGTGCTGGAGTCTGTTCGTCACAGACGTCATCATTTCTTCATAGCCCTCTCTCCTCTCTGCCTGTTTGCAGAGGTCAGTAGCCACTCATCTGAATGTCTTCAATGTGCATCTTCCTTTTGTTTAGTAAGTCAGGAACACCGTGCCTCTTCAGGATCCTTGTTATAAGATGTATTACAAGTGAGAGATTCCAGCTCAACGGTTTGTGGAGATTCCCTGGCAGCTTGTTTAATGGCCTGAACAGTTTGTTAACACACATGGTTTTGAAGTGCAACAAGGGTATCTAAGCATCCAGGATTTAACCTACTTTCCAAATTTCCTACCACAGCAACTTAAGGAGCTGCCTCTATGCTTTTGGTGTCGCAAGGGCTGCTCGCCACCACTACTCAGCGGCAGCACTTGCCTCTTTTGTAGAATTGGACATCAGCTTGCAGCCTGTGTATGTACCTCTGCCATTCATTCAGAGCACATGTGAGCTGCCCACTATGAAACTGACCCCTCCAGCTTGTAGATGAAAGTACGCACAAGGAAGAACACTCACCATAGCAATAAAACCAAAGTTTTCCCTTTGACAAAAGCAATAGTAACTATGTTATTAGGGTTAGACAGTAGGTTCTTTAATGCCCTGCAATGATACAGACTGTAGCTCAGGAGAGAGCATCGGGCTGGGAACTCAATGATGAGGGTGCAGGAGCCCATCAGCCTCGGGCGGGGCTGTACAGTGAGCATGTGCGCAAGCGGGAATCAGCTCACCCATCAGTGGTGTTTCCTGAATGTAAAGGGAAGACATTGAAATTGCAGAGCACAGCCGGAGGGCCTCCAGAATGAATGAGTTGCCTTTTCCTAATTACCCAGTTCCTAAAATGTCTCTGTTGGGAAGGACACTAGTGACTCTCCCTGCCTTTCTCACAGATGCTCACTTTCCCATCCCAAAGCCAAGGCTGGTCTTGCTAACATTTGCCTTTCGGTCATGGCAGGAAAATTTAAGATGTACTTTCCGTGCTCAGACAACAGAGGGCTGTCATTCACTTTTATCCCACCCCGATTTCAGTAGGGCCAGCAACACCCAGTTTGCCTTTTTTCCTTTTTTGAGATGAGCAATCTCTTTGTTTCATTGTGTTCCAAAAAAAAGGTGTATTGGAGCGTCACAAGTAAGCCCTGGAAGCAGCTGCCTCCCTTCCCTGTAATCGCCATCCTTCACGGAACATTCCTCAGTCACCACTCCGTAGGACAGATGCACGACACAGCCATCTCCCACACTACCATCTAGCACCATCCAGCCACAGCCCTCCTGATGTCAGTGCACAAGGTCCTGATGACAAAGAGAAGCTGCAATGGGATTTCCCCCCCTTCTGTTCTTTCTCTCACCCTCTACCTTTTTCTTTCCAAGCCTTGGCATAAAATGGTCAAATGATGTTCTACTGCAGAATTCAATTTCACAGTTCAGTTAGGTCCTTGATTACACTGCCAAATTCAGATTAATGTGCATTTAACTAACATGGATCAAGGGAATTCTGGCTGACAGCCAGCTGTAATCGGGGCAATTGATAGCGGTGAGGAGTTTTATGCCCTGTCCACCGCAGTGCACCACTGCTGAAATTGATTGATTAAATGAATTCATTGCTATAATTACTTATAATCTTGATACATCACAAGCCAATACCTAACCCTATCCTTGGAGACAGTGCACTTGCTGTAGAAGGGCGTTCTGGCCTGACTGTTGACTGGGGATTATTTATCCCCACACAATAAGCCTTTTTTTTTTTTTACAGTATGAATGGAGATGTGCAGAGGCCCATTTCTGTAAGAACTAATTGATGGGAGACACAAAAAAGGTTGCAGAAAGCTAAAAAGCCGAGCATCTGTTATTCACCACCCCAAACGGAAGGAAAACATGACGCCTTGTTCGTCTGCCTGTATTTGAAAGATTCCTGCGGAGAGAATTTCCTCTCCAAAGACAGCCCATGGGCTGCTGTCATTAGTGGTCTCCCCACAGTGCAGCTCAGCAGTTTGGCAGAACAATCGACCTAGTCTTCTTTTCTTCCATTGTGCCCTATGGGAATCCCCTTCAGAGCATGTGGATGAGAAGTCATTCCTACAGAGTTCCTTCTTCCCAAAGCACAGGCCTGCTTCCCTGGTCAAATACATCTTTGCGGTGTCTCTATTGTTTACTCTGTTAGTTACAGCTCTCTGCTCCTTTTTGGACCCTCACACTGAGGTCTCTGGGGGCAAACGGCATACACACTCCCTTGGGAAATGGCTTAGACCCTGATTCGTCTAGTAATTACCATCTGTTTTGAAGCTGTAACTCCACTGCGCTGTGGTTTTTCAAAATGATTCGCCTTTAGGTCCCTTCACAACTACTAGAGACAGGCTTCTGTGACATGCCATGGCTGTTCCATTTTCTTCTAGAACATGTCTGTCAAATACATGAAGAAAAGATTTCATGGCTTGTTTGACTCCTCTGCAGGAGCGCATGCATATACAAACATATACACAGGCAGGTTCATCTGTGCTTCGCCACTCCCTATTATAGACCACCATAAGAAAGACAAGGTAGAGGGATGGGTACAGATGCCAGGGACGTGTGAGAGGGGGAGGTGGTCACATCACAGAAAAGCAACCAGCTTAGAGGTGGAAGCTGGAGCGTCAGTGTCACTGATAAAAAGATGATTTTGACCAAAGCAAAACTGGAAAGAAATGAGCTGTGTACATAAATGATCAAGTCACGTTTCTGAGACAACCAATTTTTGTATAGTTAGGCTTAACTAAGTCAAGACTGTTAAGAGCAAAAATACAACCCTATTTTTTTTTCTTTCATCCCATTCCCATAGACCTTATCATCTATTATTTTCTGATCCAAATCTTATCTTTCTCTGGGGGCTAATCAGGTACATAGGGTCCCAAATGAACACTATGCCATCCCTTTTCTCTGTCATTGTCAGTTTGCAAGCTGTCCTTCTCTGTCCGTTCCACATCTGCCATCACTGAAACCTGTCTCAGTGAACTTAGCACCCGAGTGACAAATGACTCAAGGCAGGCTGGCGCTCTCGTTCTGCTGTCTTGGTAGCTTTAAGGCTTTGTCTTACGTCAAACATACTATGCCCCAGTCCTCTTATAAAAATAGAACAATTGCGGGTCTTACTGTTTAAAGTGAGGCTGAAATGCCATGACGTACTTGGAGTACTTAGAATAGTCCTTGACACCCAGGAAGCACTCAGCAAATGCTGTCATTAGTGTTATTTTTCCTGCAAAAACAGATTCTTAATAAAGGAGTTCATACGAAGGAAGCCCGACTTTGTCCCCAGGGAAATGTCAGAGCATTTTAGCCACAAGAAGAACCTTGTGCAGCTTTTATTGCACAGATCAGGTGAGTGACAAGCAAAGCTGGGTATATCAAGGCAGGCCAGACATCAGATCTGGGTACCAATGTGCTAAGTGTTCGGGCCACTCGGAAGCCTCCTTCTGTGAATACAGAATAGACCTCAGCAGAAGTGGTGGGTCCTATGATCTTCTTGGGAGGGTGGGATCATTGGCCTGAGTGGCTTGTTAATTAATCTTCCCACGCCTTAATTTTATTGACAACAAAACCGAGTTAAAGGAAATGAGGTCTTTCCCAAAGAACCAGTAACGTTGCTCCATCATTGTAGTTGGTTAAGATCAAATTGAAGGCTACAGTTTGGTGACCCTATGGTCCCAAGGGGGGTCACTTCTGCACTTCTCCTTTGGGGAGCCTGATTGTCTGCTCTCATCCCCTTGAATGGAGAAAGGCCCCAAGGAGAGACCACATGTTCACTCGCCTGAAGCAGACAGTTAATTTTTCTGAATCACTTAGTTTGGTTCTAAAAATGTTCCTCGCCATTGTGGTTGTTCCTCGAGCTTTTTTTAAGAGTCTTCTTTCCAACAGCCATGAAAGACAATTGCATATTCTTATCTAAAACACCTAATTTCAAAGACATTTAGCTCTCAGAAAACAATTCTGTCTTGTCTGTAAGAGGAAATTGTCCCCTTCATGCAGGCTTGGGTCTCCTTTTTTTATTCCACAAGCTATTTGCACAGAGTAGATCCTATTAATGCTGCTGACAGATGATAAAGGAGAAGATGACCCTAATGCAGTGTGAAGTGTGTTTACAATTCCTACTGGCCATGGTTTTGCTGTTTGTAATAAACCTTTAGCGATCAGTTCTACAAACTCATGGGAGGTGAATGCAACTTTGTCTTACGTATGAGAAAAAAAATGCTTCTCATGAGGACTCTGGGTAGTGATGACATTTGAGGCTCTAAGATCTGCTTTCAAAAATAAAAGTTTCAGCCTTACTTGGCTCTTCCTGATGGTCTGGTTGATAAGCCTGCCCTTGGTGAATAGAAGTTTAATGTAAAGCAAGATTCTAATAGTTTTTGCAGTGATGTTCCTCTACCCTGCTCCCATTACACACACACACACACACACACACACGTGCGCGCACGCACACACGTATAGTCATAGGGCCTTAGAAAGCAGCTCATTTTCTAATAGAGTAGGTTAACTATAACACATCATTCAATGTATTACAATTGAAAGTGCTGTCTTATTGGTTTTTTTAATAATTATTTATTATGTATACAATAGTAAGTCTGTGTGTATGTCTACAGTCCAGATGAGAGCACCAGACCTCATTACAGATGGTTGTGAGCCACCATGTGGTTGCTGGGAATTGAACTCAGGACCTTTGGAAGAGCAGGCAATGCTCTTAACCACTGAGCCATCTCTCCAGCCCCCTGTCTTATTGTTTTAAGAACTTAATGTACAGGAACATATGTAACACTAGTATGCTGTACAACTTCTGTAAGTGTTAGCTAGTTTTTTTGTTTTTGAGGTTATTGTTTATTTTCTTTTATATTACCATTGTTATTCTAAGTACTTCATAGAACTCTAACAGTATTATTAAAATTTATTAGCCCATCACCATTTAATTCATTTTATATCTACACAATCTTCTGGAGTTTCCTACAATCTAAGGAATGAGATGTTAATATTTTTACCATTATTTCACTTTACAAATGAGGAAACTGAGGCTCAGAGATGCTGAGTGTTTTAACTGAATATATCAGAGTCAGGATACACTAACTATATTCCTCTGCATATGAAACAGGACCATTGCTTAGGGGATACCTGGTCCATCAGGGTGGTGGATCCATCTGAGTGTAGTGTGTTATCCCTAAAGTTAGGACAGCTAACTTTTGCATGTTTCCTGATGTCACTGTCATCAGTGCAGAACAGCTAAGAATGGTGCAAAGGTAATAGTTTTCTAGACAGCACTATCAGCAGTCTTTGCTCCCTTTCTTGATGGAATGAACTTCCTTACATGCAGTGGCTGGAAGCTGTGACACCTATCTGGTTCCACCATCTTGCCTGGTTCATAGGTGAAGGGTCCATCCATTTTGTTTTCAGTAAACGTTTAGCACCCTTCATTTATCCCTTCATGAAATACTTTTCTGCCTTGACTCCAGATTTCTGTGATGCCTTCATTTTTCCTTCCTACATCACTGGCCACTACTTCTCTTTTCATTTTTAAAGAGTCATTCTTCTCTTTTTGATGTATAGATTGGATTCCTTGGGCCTTTTATTATAAATTCAGCATCCTGGCTTTAATTCTAAGTTAGCATTGATGGCTCTCACATTCGCATCTTTACCTTCATCCCATCCTTGATCATAAAGAATGTCTAAGTCATTTAAGTGTCATCTAACATGGGTGTCTAATAACTCTCTCAAATTTAATGTAGTCATAGAAGAATTCATGAAATTTCTCTGTAAATTATCTATTGCTGCTTAACAAATTATCTCAGAATCTCATGGTTTAAAACAGTAAACACTTACTATCATGCACGAATTCTTTGGTCGGATCTCTCATTGTATTGGTTATCAATTGATCTGTAACAAACTATCTCACAAAACAAAATATACCCTTGCTCAACACATTATCTCCTAGATCTAAAATACAAGCATTTAATATTTTACCAATTATGAATGCCAGTAATTTGGAGAGTTTAGGTGATCAGTTCTGTCTTGGCATTTCTTATTAGGTTGCAGTCAAATGATCATGCATGGCTACTGTCATCTGAGAACAAGACATGAACTGGAGGAGGTACTTTCAGAATAGCTCATGGGCTTCAGTTTCTAGTTTAATCTTGCCAGGAACCTCTTCTTCTTCTCCTTCTCCTCCTCCTTCTTCTTCTTTTCCTTCTCCTCTCTCTTCATCATCATCTTCTTTTTTTTATTAAAGTTGCTGTGTTGTTACCATTTTTATTGAGTTCATAAAAAGACCATAAAAATCAATTCAAACATGTTTGCAAACAGATTTTCAAATTTCGTGACAACTGTCTTCAGTTGCTAGGCCGAAGATAAGATGACAGATGTCTCTATTTCTATGGCTTTACTGTCACAATTCACTCATGTATTCATTCTTCATCCAGCTAGAAATCCCCCTCTGTAGGCCAAGCACTGAGTCAGGGACAGTCCCCATCCCCACTTCATCAGCAGCATGGTGACAGACAGCAACTCAGGAAAGCCTTACTTCTTGATGCATGGTCTTCTCTGCAGGATTCTTAAGTACTCACACAACAGAGCAGTTGAAGAAGGGTAGAGCAAGTGATTTCTGTCTTATTGGCTAATTTTCACATCTTGCTTTAACCCATTTTTAATAATCTGTGTAGCCCCACAAGGTGTGGCTTACCAGGAAAGATCTTAACCTGCGTCTGTGTCGGGTGGGAGAATCATGGCCACTGACTGACTTGGCTTCTTTCTCCCAGCATTCTGTTTTGTCTACTTCGCCTACCTAATTTTCTGCCCTATTAAAGGGCCAAGGCAGTCTCTTTATTTAACCAATAAAATTAACACAAAACAGAAGACTCTCCCCCATCAGCTGGCATTGGGGTTATGCAACCAGATCCTGTTAGCACTGCCTCTTCTCATTCTTCTGCCAACCAGAGGCTTCAGATTCAGATTCAGATCTAGTAAATGCTGGTCATCTGTGTCTTTTTTTCTCAGGTGGATTAT
The DNA here is from genome assembly GCF_037038515.1 of Microtus pennsylvanicus. Taxonomy (NCBI): domain Eukaryota; kingdom Metazoa; phylum Chordata; class Mammalia; order Rodentia; family Cricetidae; genus Microtus; species Microtus pennsylvanicus. Next base: position 114,103,959 of record NC_134580.1, on the reverse strand, counting down.
GATCGAGCACAGATGGTCTTCAGTCCTCCACTGTCAGGGTCCGACACCTATCCAAGAGGCCCCTCCAAACTACCTCAAAGTCAAAGCAAAGCAGGCTACTCTTCAAGCAGCCACCAGTACCCTTCTGGGTACCACAAAGCCACCCTGTACCACCATCCTTCCCTGCAAACCAGTTCTCAGTACATCTCCACTGCTTCTTACTTGAGCTCCCTCAGCATCTCCTCCAGCACCTACCCTCCACCTAGCTGGGGCTCCTCCTCAGACCAGCAGCCCTCCAGGGTATCCCATGAACAGTTCCGGGCTGCCCTGCAACTCGTGGTCAGTCCAGGCGACCCCAGGGAATATTTGGATAACTTTATCAAAATTGGAGAGGGATCGACAGGCATCGTGTGCATTGCAACTGAGAAGCACACAGGAAAGCAAGTGGCGGTGAAGAAAATGGACCTCCGAAAACAACAAAGACGGGAACTCCTTTTTAATGAGGTAAATGCTGTGTTTGGATTGCCTCTTTCACATGTTGCTGCAACATTTGCTTCCTATCTCCAAAGCACTGCATGTAGGGGCTGAAAAGAAAATTCAGTCAGTAAAGTGCTTGATAAGCAAGCATAAGCGCCTCAAGGTAAGTAACAACAAAACAAACAAACAAAAAACCAGCATGGTGATGTGTGCACATAATCCCAGTGTTGGGAGAGCTCCAATTTTATACTCAGTCCACTCTGGTGCTTTCTGGCCAAGCAGCCTACCCTATTGTTGAATTCCTGGCTAATGAGAGACCCTGTCTGAAAAAAAGAAAAGAAACACATGTACACACACACACACACACAGGCCTGGCAAGACACTCAAAGTTGTCCTTTATCCTCCACATACCTGCTCACAGCCCTGTACACACCATTACACACACACGGGGAAGGGGGGAGAAGGAGAGAGAGAGAATGACACTAAGAATAGAAAGGCAAAAGCAGCATTCCCCTGCTATCCCTCCTCCAGTCTCATTCCATGCATGCATGGCTGTTCCCTTTATAAAGTACTCCATTGTATCAGCCACGCAGCAGGCACAAGCCTAGTTGAGCAATAACCAATAAAGGTGCTGTTATTACTTGAGAGACAAAGCTGCTCAGATTGGTTCAATAACTAGATAACTGGCGCAAGATAATATGGCTAATTGACTATGGAGCCAGGGTTTGAGGGCTTTCCAACAGATTCCAAAACTCATCCAGTGCTGTCTCTCTCCATGAACATACTGACTTCTCAGAATTTCTGGAGGATCTGTCCTTCAGTCTCTGCCAACACTCAACTCCATACCTACTCATGACCTTTGTATAAAGGATCTATAGTGCTTACTTTTAATCTATACATGCTCTCCTGTGCATGATACATCATTTCCAGATTGCTTCTAATAGCTAACAAAATGCAAATATTTGTTATATTACATCATTTATAGATTAACCTAGAAAAAAGTCTGTATTGTAGTACTCATTTTAAAAACAACCTTCCATACATGTTTATTGATTGAAGGGATAAGTGACTCGTGAATACACAAGGCCTCCAATCATGTAAATATATGTATAACCATAACTCCAAAACTATGCAGAAGTGGCCTACATTAATATTTTATTATTTTTTTCTTATATTTTCCTACTTACTTACACCATATATGTAGCCTGATAGCTTCTTATTTTAACTTGTTTCATTTAGGATTTAATTTCATGTTAATAAAGTTTTAGAAAGTACATTGTTGTATTTGAATGTATCAACAATATCATTTCTATGGCCTCAAATTCTTCCTTCACATATATAAACCATACTCATTAAACCAATCTCCAGTTTATATTGTTTTCAGTGAGTGCTTTTTGGCTTCATGTTTTGTAATCTTATTAGAGTCATAAAGTAGGACAAATAAGCCAAATGACACTTAAATATATGTAGCTTTTAGAGAATTAACATATAATGTTTTTTAGAAAGTACCAGTTTGGGCCTTTACATTTCTCTGTCACACTTACTGGCATTATTAGATATTACATTATCTATTCTGATCTGATAGACATTGACAAACATTATTTTAATCAGAATCTTGTTGATAGTTGAGTAAGTTTATCTTTATATATTTTATATATGTATATATATTATATATATTTACATGACATTTAAACTCTTCTTTGAATCATGTCCTTTGTTTGCTTTTCCATTAGAGTTATGGCATTTGCTTTATTGCTAAGAATAATTGAGACAACAATTTCATGTTATACGTATACACATCAATTTTATTATATTTGTCATATATATACATATATATCAATTAGGAGCTTTAAAATAAGTACCTGTAACAAAATAACAGTGTTTTGGAGTATTTTCCCTTCAATAACTTGGTCAGCAATGAGGGGAGAGAAGATTTCATAGAGATGTCAGTCTCTGATAAAGAATGTGCAGTCCACATCTCCAGAATAATCCATGGCTGCTTGAGGCTTGAGACCTTTGGCGTTCTGGCAGAATTCTCAATTCTCCTATACGGATACAGATGTGAACTGACCAATGCTCTCAGCTACATTAAAAACCTTACCAATGGAGGCTCCATAATGCCCAGTGGCCTCCCACATCTCTGGTTCCCACAAGATACCCATTTCTTATATATTCCTAGGAGCCACAGAGAGCTACAGATAAGTTGACTTGAACATCTCCCCTATATCCTGTTTCTGGTTCTTGGAATGTTTTTTTCTAAATTGCACTATTAGGACAGATTGGGTTGACTTACTCCTTAGCACAAACTGAAAATGAACCAGAAGCAGCCACAAGGCAAAAATTCCCAGGTACTTTTCCAACAAGTAGGCTTAGTTTGACCTTTAAACTTTTTAAAATACCTACAGCAAATCTAATTTGACCATCTAAATATGTTCTTTGTATTCAATCAATTCTCCCTGAGATCCATCCTCAGTCAGGCTGGTGTCTCATAGCCCCTCTAATTGCTAACTTCATGGACATTTGTGTACTTACCACCCACTTCCTCAGCTTACAGTGCCTCCTTGCTGGATTGGCCCACAGAAAAGTATGAATAGTGATCTATGCAAACCCCTTTGTCCTGTCTGACTGCATTTCCCCAATGCCACAGTAAACCTCCTCTTTGACAGATTTTGCTGTATATCTTAAAGTTTTCCCTTCTTTACCCCCCACCCACCTACCCACCTCTTCTCCCACATGTTCCATTCTTAACTTGGCAATGTCTGTTTGGCCCGTCGCTTTTTCACAGTATACTCACTTGATTCTTTTTTACGGCCACTGATAACTGCTGATGCCTCTTATCTACAGTACGTAGATCCCTAAAGAAATTCCCCAGCACCAAATCCCTTTCACTCAACATATTGATGTGGGCCGCAAGAGAAAACACAGCAGACTTCAGTCCCAGAAGTAAATATGTATCTTTCTCATTCATCCAGGTTGTGATAATGCGTGATTACCACCATGATAATGTCGTTGATATGTATAACAGCTACCTTGTTGGAGATGAGCTCTGGGTGGTCATGGAGTTTCTAGAAGGTGGTGCCTTGACAGACATTGTCACTCATACCAGGTAAGACAGATGACTCAAAGTACTACCTCAATAAGTTCCTCTATAATTTACTTATAAGTTAATAACACTGCACACTCAGGAAATACAAGCACAGAGTTCTCATTGTAAAATCATGCACACATACGTCATTTATTAAATTGACATGCCCTCCCCAACACACACTCTCTGGAGGTCACCAGGAGACAATGATTCAATCTCAGAAGTCTACTGAGAATTCCCTTTTAGTAACAAACAACAGAACTTCTCAGCACTAACATAGAGTCTAGTTTTATCCTCCTGAGTTGCAATATCATATCTATATGCTAGCTCCACCAGGCTAACCTGAGGACAGAAGAGACAAGCAGAAGAGCAAAATTTTATGTCACTGTAATGGACTTGTTAGGAAATAAAAATTGCTCAATTCTAGTTGAATACAGCTTGATTGCCTCCAGTATGAGAGGTCAAGGACATTAATTTGCACTAATTGCACAATGGCTAACAAGTGTGGTCACTTTCCTTTTACTTTTGTTAGGCCCCTAAAATGCTCAGTGCCTGGATTTATTCTGTAATCACCACATCCCAGAGACATCATTTCCTTTATTTGGAGTTTTCTAGACAAAGACTAGAGACCTAAACTAATTCTCTGAAACCCAAGAGAGTGGCATCTCTTGGGCATTAGAAAGCTGTACCTGAACCTGTCTCGATCCTTACATGTTATTTCCTTTCTAGAATGAATGAAGAACAGATAGCTACTGTCTGCCTATCTGTCCTCAAAGCCCTCTCCTACCTTCATAACCAAGGAGTGATTCACAGGGACATAAAGAGTGACTCCATCCTCCTGACAAGTGATGGCCGGGTAAGGTTTTTCTGTTGGGAACCCTCCCTGTTTTAGTTTGTCAGATTGCCTGTCATGGGCATTAGTCTCCTAAGAACACTTTCTCACAGTTCTCATTTTTGTTAGTCACACGTCACCCACTCCACTTCTCAGAACTTGCAGAGAGGAAATTGCCTTTCCTCTGTATCATCCTGTTACTCAGAACTACTGGTGACCTGAAATTGATGGAGAATTTGTATCCTCTACAGTGAGAGTAGGCAGGAATGGAGACTATGGGAATTTCTTTCATCTTTCTACTGCATTCTTTTTGTTGAAAAATAAGAGAAGCTGACTTTTCTTTGCCTGTATCTACTCTCTTCCTATTAATGTACCTACCTTCAAGGTCTCCAAGTCCCTGTGAGAAACAGATTATCAAATCTTCTTAACTAGTTTGAGAAGACTTTATTGAAAAAATAATTTCCCAGTGTTTGAGCAGACATAGAAAAATCTTAAGAAACAAGCCACAAAGATGAGTTAGTTTACTGAAATAGACCGCCATTGTTATTGTCACGTGCTGAAGAATTTGTTATGTTTGGGGCTGCTGATCTTTGGTATAAGTCAGAATATCATGAATTTTCAGGATGAAGCTTGAGAATAAATGCTCCCCTCCTTACTCTTCACCTTGCTTTCAATCCCATGCAAGCATCCATGTAGTCAGTGCATGCTGGATTCAGAAGGCTCAAAGAAAGAAAGAAAAGCATCTGGTTTAAAGGGGCAAATAGAAAACATTTATCATACTATGTTCCAATGCCCAGACTTCTGCATTTCTCATCAAAATAATCTAAACAATTCTTTCCGTTGAAGTACAGAAGTCAACAGAATATAGGCTATGCAAAATCCAGAAATATAGCAAACTCACATTTGAAGGATGATGTAGGGAGTCGAGTCTTGACACATAGATTGTCCCTGTGTAGGCCCTTCTCATGCCTCTGACATTCTCACTGGAGAAAATGAGTTTGAGGTGAAAGTAACCAGCATCTCTTCAAGGTATCTGACTTTTATAATGGTGTAACCTCAGAAGAGATGAAAAATGTCTGGGTCACATCACAATTTGCTGAAGAGTCATCAGCGATGAGCTGGGAGAAACAGCCCACTCACTTTGGTTTATAAAGTTCTATTTTCAAAATAAATCTATGTTTTATTATAGGTAAATTTGTAAATTTCATAAACTACAGAGGACAGAGAATTCACTCATAAGCCTATTACCTAGTTTCCATATTTCTATGTACACACATATATATATGTATGATGTGTGAATTGAGGATTATGCATAAGCAGCTTTAATTACTGCTTTTAACACTACTCCAGTTAAAACGTTTTTAAAGAACCAGCTCAAGAACACGTGTAAGTCAGCACTGTTATGCAACAAACCACTTAAGACTAAATGGCTTCAAACACTCATCATGTGGTTCTCCAAAAATGCATGGAACAATAGTGGGTTTCATCAGCTAGGACAATTGGTCTCTGCGCCATATGCCACCAATTTGCTTCCTCGCGCATGTGACTGGCCTGCAATTGGTGGTCTCCAATACCTTCTTGTAGCTGCTGGATTTCACCAGAGGCTAGAGTGCAATTTCTCCCAGATCAACGTTCAAATTCTTCAGCCAACTTTGATGTGACATGAACATTTTCCCTCTGGCCGATGTTATCTCTACCGTATGCCAAAGGCAGCCAATAAGGAAGTGATGGAGACCACCGGCTGAAGGCCAATCACAAGCCAATGCTCTCCATCTTTTGTTATTGACTGACTTTCATCAGTGGTAGACCACTAACGGGGCCAGGTGTCACCCGTCTACTAATAGAGTAGCCCCAAAATAATTCATATTTCTTTTGACAATAATTCCAAAAAGGATCAGGAGGGGCAAACTCTCATACAGATGCAATGCAGGTACCTTATATCATCTTAGCTAAAGGAAACCATACATTCAACCAAGCTCACATTTAAGGGACGGAGAATAAACTGCCTTTCTTGCTTTTTCTGAATGGGAGTGTAATGTGTCTGTGGGTACTCCCGTGTGTGTGTGTGTGTGTGTGTGTGTGTGTGTGTGTGTGTGTGTGCTGCATGTGAATACGTGCATGCTTGCATGTGGCAGCCTAAGTTGGATGACTGGGAATCTTCCTTCACTGCTTTCCCTCTTTCATTGAAGCAAGGTCTTTCAATTGAACCCAGAGGTTGCTGATATAACTAGTCTAGCTAACCAGTTTGCCCCAGGGGATTCCATGTCTACACCTTTCAATGATGGAATTATAGGAGGGCCTTCAGGCTCACCCATGATTTATATGGATTCTGTGGACCTTAATTACAGTCCTTGGACTAGAAAAACAAGTGCTCTCAGTCCCTCAACCCAGCCTTAATCAGCTCCTCTTGGTAGGGGGAGTCTCATACGGCAAAGGGATGCAAGGAAGAATATATGTCTATACAGGAGGAGCTATAGGACAAGGGCAAGAATTCGCCCCATCTGGCTCAGAAAGCACATATATAAGACCCATGAGCACGAATCACATTCAGCACTAAAGCAGTCCATGAATGGCCTCTGGGAATGGGACTTGAAGAAGCAAAGCAAGTCAGGCAGTTTTAGGCCAAACTCTCTTGCTGGAAACATCTGATCTGAAGTCACTTGGGTAACTAAAATAATAGGACATCGTAAAATTGACATAATGGAAAAATTCTACCTCTGTTCAATACACAAGATTATTATTAAAGTACTGAGTTGCTTTTATTAAGGGCAGAACCTGTGTCTCAAGCATTCCTGTACCTCTGTGTACCCACCAGAGCCTACAGGAACAGAAGCACTGTGGATGCTATTAATCTTGTTCATACACTTATTTTCTGAATGCTTATTATCTGCTAGGATAATATAGATCCTAAGGATGAACAAAATAAAGCACTTATTAAGTTACATCCCTTAAGGTGTGGAAATGTAATAATAAACATGTAAATAAAAGAATAAATAAAATGACTATTGCATTGCCTTCCTGGGAAAGGTAGCTCAGTGGGTAAAATGTTTCCTGCAAAAATACAAAGCTATAAATACAGATTTCTAGAACCCACATAGAAAACCAAGCATAGAGATGCATCTTTATAATCCCAGAACTAGGAGATGGAGACAGGAGGATCCAAGGGCTTGCTGGCCAGCCAGGCTAGCTAAGTGCTGAGCCCCAGGTTCGGTTAAAGAACCAGTTTTACAAAATCGCATGGAGACCAACAAAGTAAGACACCTGAGATAGACACCTGCAATGGACCTCCAGCTTCCTCGCTTGCCCTCTCGCTTTGCAGAATAACTGAAGGACTTGTTCTGTGCAGACTCTCAGACACCCTCCACCGGAAAAAGTCTTAGTTAGCCACAGTGATATCTTGCTTGGTTGCTAATTCCTGATCAGCTGTTTCCCCTTACTCATTATACTTCCTAATCTCACGGCCAGGGTTTCTTACATCTCTTAAATAAGTATTCTGCCTGAATTCTTTCCTTGGGATGTGCTTCTGGAAGGAAACACCAACTAATAGGGCACTTAACAGATAATGTAATGAGTATAAGCTCATCTCCCATGTAACTTGAAGGAGGAATAAATGATAAATGGCAATAGACCATCAACCAGTGCCTTCGGACCACTCCATCCCCTCCCTAATACGTTACCAACACTCAGCAGGAATCCATTGTCTCCCTACCAAGAATGTGCCCCAGTATCTGGTGTCTCCAACTGTTCTTTAAATGGATTGGTATTATTACTCATGTTCCCTTTGTCATTTTTTGCTTTATCTCTGTAAAAGACGCATTTTACAATTAAAAGATGCCTTAAAGATAGTGATGCAAATGCAGTTTTTAAATAATCAGAGATTTGTGCATATGAAATAACGTGCTGTCTCTGAAACTTATCCTGATCTCCATCTATGTCTCCTTCCTGCTAGTCCTCAGAAGGAGCGTGTCCAAGTGTAGGATGTTATCACAGGAAGGCTTAGGATCAGGTTTCAGATCTCCTTTAACAATGCCAAAAAGCTTTGGAAAAATATCCAGTTCTCTGTGCTCTGCCCAATGGTAGAAGACATGAAACCCTGCCATTCTGAGAGAATGTCTATGACCCCTCCCTCTCCTCTTGGGGTTGGTGTTTAATGAAGCAGACCTTAAGTAGCATCAAGATCTTGCCATCATCAAGCTGGCTCTTTTTTTTAATTTAACTTTATTTTTTTAATTTAAATTTTATTTTTAAGAAAAGAAAAACTATCTTTTTTCATACACACAAATCTCAATTCCCACTCCCTCACCTCCTCCCTCTTTTACTCCTCAGAGAGGGACTTTGTTTTGAGGAAGTTCCAAGGCCCTCCCTACTATATTGAGGCTGAGCAAGGTATCCACCCAAAGAGAATGGGTTCCAAAAGGCCAGTACAAACAGTAGGGCTAAATCCTGGCGCCATTGCCAGTGGCCCTGCAGTCTGCCCCAGCAATACAACTGTCACCTACTTTCAGAGGGACTAGTTTGGTCCTATGCTGGTTCCTTCACTGTCCAGCTAGAGCTGGTGAGCTCCCATTAGCTCAGGTAAGCTGTTTCAGTGGATGACCCCATCATGGTCTTGACCTCTTTGCTCATATTCTCACTCCTTCTACTCTTCAATTGGACTTTGGGAGCTCAGCCATGTGCTCCGCTGTGGGTCTCTGAAGCTGGTGTTTTCTATTTCTTATCTCAATTTTGTTGTTCCTTACTGTTGCTCTCTTTAAGGCAGGAGTTCTCAGACTTTACTGAGCATTAGAAAACAGTAGAGAACATAAAAATAAAACCCCTTTCCTAGGTCCTGACTCTCGGAATGGTCATTTAGCCGGGCTAAGTGGTACCCAGGAACTTTTGTACTAACAAGCTGCCAAATGATGCTGAAGTTACAGGTGTTTGGGGCTATGGCCTTGTATGAAACAACACAAGAAGTTTTCACAAAGGCAGTCTCTTCAAGCATGCAGGATAGGCAGAGTTCCCTAGATACCCAATCATAGAGCAAGAGTTACTATAATTCATCTTTACATCTACAACTGTCCTGGGATGGACTTTCTTTTGCATGTACCTCTACCCTGTATCCTTTTGTGGAGATGGCATTTCTTAGATAGGACATGTTGGAGATGGCAGGGATAGCAGCGAGGCAGCGCCTCTATCTGAACTCGAAACTCTGAGGTCCTTAGTATGTTCTTCTGTGACAAGCCATATCTCCTCTGGGTGGGACAGTGTCTTCCTCCTCTTCTCTTCGCATAAATGCATTAAGGAGACGGGATGGTGTACTGAGCGCCCACAGTATACAATTCTACCTAGAACAAGGCTCAGCTTAGAGCCATGTGATTTTCTTCTAAGATCTGCCCACAGTGCTTTATTTCACTGTGATTTGAGTTCTCATTATCTACTTGAAGATTTATTTGGACAAATGTTACATGCAATTATACTTTTTTAGAAAGCTGTCTCTTTTATGTACTTGGATGAGTTAAAAAAATATCATACAAAAGCACCCATACTCCTATACAAGAAGAATGGGCCTAGATGCCAAGCATCCAGTTTCAATTCCTTAACTTACACATTTTGGCAGGGAAATAATTATTAGGATCCCAGATTTTGGAGGGTATGAGCTTTTTTTATGTCAACAGAGAGAAACCCATAGTAAGATACTGAGATTAAAAAGCACAAATGCCCTAAATTCCCTATTTTAGCAACTATCTTTGTGGTATGATTGAGCATCTTTTGGGTATATGTCCAAGAGTGGTATCACTGGGTCTTGAGGTAGATTGATTCCCAACTTTCTGAGAAGCCACCATACTGATTTCCAAAGTAGCTGTATAAATTTACACTGCATCAGCAATGGAGGAGTGTTCCCCTTACTCTGCATCCTCTTCAGCATAAGCTACATGGGTGTTTTTGATCTTAGTCATTCTGACAAGAGTAAGATGGTATCGCAGAGTCATTTTGTTTGTATTTCCCCGATGACTAAGGATGTTGAGCAATTCCTTAAGTCTCTTTCAACCATTTGGGATTCTTCTGTTGAGAATTCTGTTTAGATCTGTATTCCATTTTTTAATTGGATTATTTAATATTGTGATGTTTAGTTTCTTGATTTCTTTGAATATTTTGGATATCAGGCCTCTGCCATACATGGGGTTGGTAGATATCTTTCCCCATTATGTAGACTGTCATTTTGTTTTATTTACCTTGTCCTTTTCCTTACAGAAACTTTTCAGCTTCAGGAGGTCCCATTTATTTATTGTAGCTCTCAGTGTCTGAGCTGATAATGTTATATTCAGGAAGTGGTCTCCTGTGCCACTGCATTCAAGACTACCTCTCACTGTTCATAGCAGCATTATTTATAATAGCCAGAATCTGGAAAAAAATTAGATGCCCCTCAACCAAAGAATGGCTAAAGAAAATGTGGTACATTTACACAATGGAGTATTACTCAGCTTTAAAAAATAATAGCATCATGAAATTTGCAGGCAAATGGATATAACTAGAAAAACAAAATCATTCTGAGTCAGGTAACCCAGAGCCAGAAAGACAAACACAATATGTACTCACTCATAATTGGATAACTGTAAAGCAAAGGATAACCAGACCACAATTCAAAGCTACAGAGGAGCAGGAACCATTATTCAGATAAATGACAGAAACAGATGCAGAGATCTGCATCCAAGCACCAAGCCGAGCTACAGAGTTCAATCAAGGAGAGGGAGGAGTGATTATATGAGCAAGGGGGGAATCAAGATCATGACCCACAAAGCCGGGCGGTGGTGGCACACGCCTTTAATCCCAGCACTCGGGAGGCAGAGGCAGGCGGATCTCTGTGAGTTCGATACCAGCCTGGTCTACAAGAGCTAGTTCCAGGACAGGCTCCAAAACCACAGAGAAACCCTGTCTCGAAAAAAGCAAAAAAAAAAAAAAAAAAAAAAAAAAAGATCATGACCCACAAAGATAGCTGGCCCAAAGAAAACCCACAGAGACAGTTGACCCAAACTTGCAGCAGCTCAAGGACCTCGACCAACAGCTGGGGTTCCTGCACAGGACCAAAACAGGCCTTCTGTATGCGAGCAATAGTTTTGTAGCCTAGTCTGCTTGTGGGCCCGCTGGCAGTGGTATAAGAATCTGCCCCTAGAACATGAGCTGACTTTATGAAACCTGTTCCATATGGAGGGATGCCTTTCTTGGGGGTGGGGGAAACTTGGTCTTGCCTCAACTGAATGTGCCAGGATTTGGTGATTCCCCATGGAAGGCCTTACCCTTTCTGAGGAGTGGATGGGGTGGGTTGGGAGGATGGGCGAAGGGGAACTGAGGTTGGTATATAAAATGAATTTTAAAAATCAACTAAAAAAGAAACTTTCATAAAAAATAAATTCTCCATCTCAATTTAATCTGTTAAATTTAATGTCTGAATAATTTAAACATTGCCAGTCAAAATTGAACTACATTGTTGCAAAGTGTAACTGATACCTTTAAAATTCAGTCTTTCAGATTTAAACACTAGCTTCTTCCTCTTGCCTCCTACCTCCCCTCTTTCTTGTGGTGGCTTATGGGAACAAGAAGAATATGATATGTGGGAACTCAGGGTGAGGGAGGTGAGACCCACCTTCTTATTTTTTCTAGTTCTTGCCTTGGTAACCTGGTTTCCACTGGGGATTAAATGGTCCATAGAGAGCTAGGCTGTTCAGGACAGTACATCTGTAGGATATCAAAGCTCTAGCCTCTTGTCCCCAAGTGTTTAAAACTCTTCTTTTAGATGAGAGTTATGCATTAAGGCTGATCATGGCATCCCAACATAGGGAATGGACTCCAACCAGCTAGCTCATGCACTAGGGATAGGTCCTGGTCCTACTACCAGGAGCCCCTTAGATAGACAAAGCAACACAATTGTCCCCTACATGTAGAGGGCCTAGTTTGGTCCCTTGGAGACTCCATATAGAGACAGCTGAACCAAGCTCATGGGAACTCATGAACCCGAGAGAAGTTTATTTTGGGGTATATTTAACTTTTAATGGTTACCTATGCTTATCTTATAATTTCATGAGAGATAAAAAATTTACAGGAGTTTAGATATTTGCAAATCAAGACTGATGAGAAAGTTTCTGGCAACTTCTTTGCTAGCTCTGAGTCCCAGTGATGAATTTCAATGAATTTCTTTGTCCTTATATTCAGCTCTGTGCATATATGTCTACTTCTCCTGGGCAGTGTTTGCTAATTATTCCTTTACTGCTTTCCTTCCCTGTTTAGATAAAGTTATCTGACTTTGGATTCTGCGCTCAAGTTTCCAAAGAGGTGCCAAAGAGGAAATCATTGGTGGGTACCCCATACTGGATGGCACCTGAGGTGATTTCCAGGCTACCTTATGGGACAGAGGTAAGTAGTTTTTTTGTTTGGGGGCAGTGGGCTCTGGGATCTTCTCAGGGGCACAGTGATCCTGATTGGTGGGTACAGGAGGTAAGGGTCTTCTGACTCCATAGTTAATCCCCAACACTGGGAATCTGTTGACTCGGAGTTGGCTATGACAGAGGGAACACTGTTTCCTTTGGGGACATCATAGCAGTATTTACATAGTGGCTTTTCCTGGGTCCTACAGGAAAGTGAAAAGGGAATTGTGAAGTCCCTAAATACTGGTCCCACCCCCCAGTGGCAGGCTGCAAAGCAAAATAACTGGAATGGTGACTGCGGTTATGCAGAAATTCTTCAGAAAAGGGAAAAAAGTAAGAAAGTATGACGAGGAAGTGATCTTTGCATATAGTAGGAATGTAATAGAAAATCATGCGTGTATACTGTAACATTCACAATGCAGCATAATTTAAACGAGAGAGAGTGAGGCAGAGGTTTCTAGGCAGGTAACAGCGTGAGCAGGAGCTTGGAGGCTCAGAGACTGAGTACAGTGCTTCCATGCACCATGGTGTAGGTGACAATGGCAAGTGGTTTGTACTGACAAGCGAAGAGCGACTCATTAATGAAGGCAAGCTTGGCTCTCCTCTTTTTTTCTGTGGCCTTGGATGAGGACCCTACTTGGTTTTCTCACTGTGGACCCCAGAGATAAATCCTAAGTGACAGTGGGAAAGGATAGAAGAAGGATGTGGAGAGCAGGCAAAAGCCCAATGAGGCCATAGGAGGAGCTGGACGGAGGGGTTAGCGGAGCCACTATCCCGCCTCCCTTCTCCAGCCTTCCCATTCCTTACTCAGAACTGCTTGCCACTTCTTCCTTTTCTTCACTCCCTGAAAATAGTTTATAAAGCAGGATTTCCTGAGGGTTGATTTAAAATAATAAAAATTGAAGTGGAAAACCCACAATGGATGAGGAAATAACTATGTAAAACTCAGATTTATAGATGTATGAAGAGTACACCATGTGTGATACAAAGTAGGTCCTTGAAATTTGTTCTAAACATGCCAAAGCATTGTCTCAATTTCTTATGGTTTAAATACACTTTCTTCTCTAACTCTAACAGCTTTCACCTCGCTGGTCAACAGGGTTGATCTGGTTGATCTGGCTGGCTAGGCGGGTGTCCCTTTCCTCCTTCACCATGCCATGTGGTCCCTCCCAAAGCTTAGTCGAGAGGACAATCTTCCCAGAATAGAGGAGGACCAGTCTTTGGTCAAGAGTAGATGAGTAGCTACAGTCCCTTGATAGAACCTCCAAATAAGCTCTCTCTTTTCATAATGTAAAAATTGGGGGTTTTGTTTTCTATCTATCTATCTATCTATCTATCTATCTATCTATCTATCTATCTATCGATTTTTCTTTCTTTCCTTCTTTCTTTCTTCCAGTATAAAAATTAAAGCTCTAGACTTGAGAATGGTAAATTTTCATTTCTAATATACTGTAGAAATTCACTAGAGTCATCTTTAAAAAGTAGAGAGAGTCTAGGGGGCAGGATTGCCCAATGGTTAAGAAAGCATACTGTTTTTGAAGAAAACCTGGCTTCAGCTTGCAACACTCACATCAGGCTGCTCACAACTGCCTGTAACTCCAGTTCCAGAGGCTCTGACATCCTCTTTGGCCTCTGAGAACACACACACACACACACTAAAAACTAAATCTCCTTTAAAAAAAAGATGACATTAGCAAAAATGGTGATAATACAACAATGCAGCATGTAAATTTTTATCGTACAGTTTGAAATTAATTTGTGAAATTAATTAATTTGTGAATGAGCGTGGATCTGCTGGGCTTCACAACACAACCAGAACTCCAGAATGTTCTCCATTCCTGACATAACTAGTGGATTGTTCTTAACAGGTGGACATCTGGTCCCTCGGGATCATGGTGATAGAGATGATTGATGGTGAGCCCCCCTATTTCAATGAGCCTCCTCTCCAGGCAATGCGGAGGATCCGGGACAGTTTACCTCCAAGAGTGAAGGACCTACACAAGGTGAGGATTGCTATACACTGCAATGTTCAGAATAGTTACTTATTCATTTAAAGACTGGCATAACAAATCTGGTAGATCTGATTGGGGGATAAGGGTTTTGTACTAAGTCATCGAGATTCAAATATGCTTTTCTGTGCATTTATGGGGCAAGTGACTCCACATCTCCAACCACAACGTTCTTCATCTGTAAATGGGGTGTTATCAGCTCTTCTCTCAAAGGGCTGGTGAGATGTGAGTTGGATTCGCCTTCCAGCATGTCCGCACTAAGTGGCTGGTACCTGCTGGGGACTTCCAATTAGGGGTATTCCCATTATTTGATTCTTGTAGAGCCTGCATTCTAAGTAGAGAAGAAAGTAGTACAATGTACACTCTACTGTCAGTAATGGTCTTGCCTGTTCTCTTCTGGATGCAGTCATATGGCTGTCCTTTCTGCACCCAAGCCAGTAATCATCAGACTTTTAAAATAGAACTTATTACAGACTTAAATTTACATTTTAGCTTTAAAGATTAACTTATAGACTGTGCTTCACTCTGTAAAATTATGTGTATATGTGTGTGTGCCTGTGTGAATTTATATGCACCATGATTGTGCAATTGCCTGAGGAAGCCAGAAGAGAGCTTGGATTCTCTGGATCTGTAGTTACAGGTGGCTGTGAGCTGCCTGATACGGATTCAGCAAACAGGACCTTGGTCCTCTGCAAGAGCAGTAAGCTTTCTTAACTCTGAGATATCCCTTCAGCTCCATCACTTAATAAAGTTTGGATTTGGGGCTGGAGAGATGGCTCAGCGGTTAAGAGCACTGATTAAGAGCACTTCCAGATGACCTGAGTTCAATTCTCAGCAACCACATGGTGGCTCACAACCATCCATAATGCAATCTGGTGGCCTCTTCTGCCCTGCAGGTAGACGTGCAGACAGAACACTGGTACATAATAAATAAATAAATAAATCTTTAAAAAATATTCAACTAATGCTATGAAGAACACAAAGTACTTTGAAGAGATCAACTGTACAATACAGAAGACTGGGAGCTGCTTTAGTATAAAAAGCCAAGGATACCCTTCCTAGAAAGATTCATCTGAAACAAATGGAAAGAAGGCACTAGTCATGCAAATATCCCATACAGAAGGAGCATCAGAGACAAGGACCTGAAGCCAAGGAAGAAAGCATATGCTGTAACAGCACAGCAAGAAGACAAGGATAGAACATTCCAGAGAAATAGGCAGGAGCTAGATCATGCAGGGAAAGGAAGGACTGTTCATATCAAGAACCAGTGAATTTGGTTTTCACATGTTTCAAAACGTAGCAAGTGGGACTAAGCTATTGATATAGCTTTTTGCAGAGATTCAGCAAAAGGGAAACCACAAGAACTCATTAAGAGTTTGAAGTTTTTGCTAGATTGGATGAAGATTAACCAATGAAAATCAACTAAGACCCTGTCCTGTGAAAATAACTCTATACCCAATAGAATTGAGTGTTAATGAATACACAATGATATATTTACTTCTAATGTTTGAAAGCTGGAAAAATCCCAGGTTTGTTTCCCAAGTGAATAAATAATCTATGGATAATTGGACAGCCACAGAAAAATGAAACAATTGAGGAAAGTATCTCACATAAATGCAATGTTAAATGAAAATAAGCCAGTGAAAGTTAACAGTATACAAATATAATGTGTGTTTGTATATATATATATGTTTATATGTATAATACACTTATATGTGTATATTTATGTGATATAATATTTTTGCATGTTATATATACACATATATGTATATATATATATGTACAGAATTATATGTGTATAACTTATACATATATTTTATTATATGCATATAAACTATATATATGTGTGTGTTTATATGTGTATATATGTAAATAATTTTGTACAAGGCATAAAAGCAAGTAAAGCTAATGTGTCCTGTTAGAAGTAAGGACCCTCATTATCTTTTGTAAGGCTGTAGGTAATGCCAAGAAGCCCAAGGCACCCTCTTAGAATGGCAGAAATGTCCTATATCTCCGTAGAGGTAGAAAGTGAACAGATGTCATCGTATGACAAGTCAATCAGGACGTTCATCTAATGGTGTTCATCTCCAAGTAACATCTGATAGATGTCAGAAAAGTCAGCTTTACAAAAACTACACAGAAATGTCTGTCTTGTCTAACCTGATGGAAACAGGTTTCTCTCTGTGCAGGGGTGAGGGGACTAACCTGATGGAAATGAGTTTCTCCTTGTGCAGGGGTGAGGGGTGTCCACCAAGCTCTATTTCACAGTCTCAGCTGAACTTCTCATGCATACCACCATGCTTATATAACCCAGACACAAGAGGCACTTTCATTACCTACCGTCACTTTACTTAATGAAGTTACTCTGTGTTTCACCTCCACTCTTTCACACTTTGAAATCAATTATAGTGGTAGCATATGTGTTTCTTCTGTACCTTTCTCCTTTATTGGTATAATTTGATGGGTTTCTGTGCTGATCCTCAGTGTGGTGTCTTTCTTTCCCCAGGTTTCTTCCATGCTCCGAGGATTCCTAGATCTGATGTTGGTGAGGGAGCCCTCTCAAAGAGCTACAGCCCAAGAGCTTCTTGGACATCCATTCTTAAAACTGGCAGGTCCACCATCTTGTATCGTTCCCCTCATGAGACAATACCGGCATCACTGAGCAGGTTCGCAGAGGCAAAGACATGAGGATGATTCAGGAGAACATGAGGAAAACCCCACAGAACACGCAAAGGCCTGTGCATTCTAAACCAGCTGATTGGTGGGACAGTGTGATGACCTGACCGGCAGGGTTTGACAGACCAGGGCATCTTCTAGTGTCTTAAATAGGCATCTCTCCACTGACAGCTGGCATGGTCATTTGGAGCATGGCTTTAATAAGTCAGTATTAAACATTTTCAGCCCTTCTTCCAGCGAACCAGAAGGACTCAGTACAAACTCCGTTATGATATATCCTAGCCACATGCAGGGTACCACATAGGATTTTCTATATTGAAAGAATACTTTTCTGGCAAAAAAAAAGAAAGAAAGAAAAGAAAAGAAAAAGAAAAAGCACTTTTTTTCTTAATGGTAGCAGTGTAATGTATTTTGCAATGAATTTGTAACTTTTCTGTACGATAGTTTTGATAATTTATAGTACTTTGATGTCCCGTAGCCATTGTCTTGGTTGAAGTAATACTTGCTTACTGGCAGGCATTTGAACAAAACCTTTCCTACTTTTTTATCCCTTTCAGAGAACCAACGGTTCTTTAGGATCTTTGAATACTAAATGACCCTCAGTCACCGTCAGCTTTAGCGGAAAATCTTTCTTATCCTAACAAGTGTCTTATGTAATGGAAGGAGAGTCAAGTGTGATGGTGATGGTGTGGACACTTCATTTCCCCAACCAAATACAATAAAACAAATCTGAGCCACAGAATCACCAAACAGTTCCATGAGAGAATGCTAACTATTCCGAAAAATCATTTTCCTTCAAGGAGTCTGGTGATCACACCAGTCTTTGAAGAGCGAGATATCTCCCTTGAGATATCTTTTAAATAAGCATAGCATCCCCTGTGGTCAAATTTCAGTACTGGGGTCACCGGACTCAGTTCCCCAGGTAGAATGTTTTGATGAGACCGTGGAAATCCCAGGCTCACAAGAGGAGAGAGAACAAGGCAAGTTGTTTGGTTTTGTTTGTCACTGTTTCTAGGACTCTGTATGCTAGCACACCAAACTCTTGTCTGTATTTATCTTCATGCCGCAGTATTAATCACTGTTGTTCATGTATTGTGCTGGAAGTCTGAACGGATGGTAGGGGTGAATTAGTAAGGGGTTACTTTACCAGGTATGGTCTAACTTCCGTGGTGACCATGTTATAATGTGTTTCCAACATAAGGAGAGTTGTGCTGCTGTCTAGATCTTCTGAATGTTGATAAAAATGAATGACTACTACAATACATTTTGTGTTGCTCGTTGGATGAATTTGCATGTTAACTGTAGGCCAATATAGATTTGCCTTTAAAACTCTGGAAAGCGCTACATAGTCATCATTAGTTTCTATTAATTATGCATCAGACAAAAGCCATTTGTTACCCAACTGGAAAACCAGAGACTTTACTTAACGACTTCACATACTGTAACAAATATGAAAATAAATTTGTGAAGATACTCTGGTTGCTCTAAGCATAATTAATAATTTTTTGTAATTAATAGGTTAATTATTTATTATAGTTTAAAAGGAAAACAAGGCATAAAATGACCTTCTGCTAATTAGCTGTTCAATTTTTTCCCCAAACTGGAAATGCTTTACCCTAAATAGAACCTGTAACTTTGCTTCATAAAACTCAGACGATCGATGTTTTATGTAAACTATTAAGGTTTTAATAAAAATGTGGATGAATAAAAGCAATCTCAACCCCCAAAGTGGCAATCCTAAAATGTCACAAAAACAGAGTGTCATACATAATTCAACCAGGACTATGTAGGAGAGGAAAGAAGAACAAAACAGAATCATTTTTAACCAGAATCAACATTTAAAAATTAATTGCAGGAAATAGCAGATTTTGGATTCAAACAACTTTTGACAGTGTAATGGAAACTTTTTCTGTAATTTTCTTATCATTGGTCATTTTTTACGGTATTTGGTAAGTTTACAAAATGTTCCTGTAGCTTAACGGGGTCTGTGAGAACTGAGCACTGGCAGAAACTGCACCACAAATAAAGCAAGTATTTGCCTTTTCCCCGCCATGCTAGTGGAAAGACGTCTTTTCTGAATCTGTCTTCTTGAGTAAAGAAGGGTGGGGTGTTTATGCTCTTGGGGTTGCACTTGACTTGGTTTCTATGTTACATCATGATGTCTCAAATGGAAGCTAAACTTGCTTATCCCCAATGGTTACCAGCTGTGTGAGAATGTGACACAAACACCCTACTTAGGAAAAAAACATGAAATTCTGAGAAACCAGGTTCAAGGAAAAGCAGATGGAGAGCTCAGAACCTCCACTTTGGCTCTCTACCCCCACGGAAACTATGCTGATTCGAGGCCTTTTACCAACAAATTGTACTAAAAAAGACTTAGCTAGAGTTCTCTTAGCCTAGAATAGAGTGTTCAGTCTCTTTATTCTCTTTGACTGACAAGGAGAAGTACTAACACTGACCCTATGAAGTTGGTGAAAAATGTTTATGACAAAGAGCCTATTCCTTGTCTAGACATTTTAGAAGGTTGCCTTCATGAAATAACCTGAGAGAGAAGGATGAGTGAGGACTTAGTACATCATGTATCAAGGAAGAGAAAAATGGAGGCAACCTTCCACAGACAAGACCTTGGTCTTTGCTGCAAAAAAAGTAGGCACTAAATTTTCTTGGCTGTAGTTGATGGATCGTGATGAAGAATCAAGGAACACGTCAAACTACTTTTAAGAAGAAATAAGGGCCAGAGAATCGACTCCATGGTAGAATGCTTGCCACCAATCTGGTCACCTGAGGGCAATCCCTGGAGCCAAATGGTACAGAGAGAAATTCTATTAATTTGTCCTCTGACCACCACATGTATGCCATGGTCCATATGTGCATGTGAGTGCACAAGCACACACACACACACACACACACACAAACGCACACAAATGTAAGGAAATTTTGTAAGTAATGAGATACATAACCATAATGTGCATTGGAGGGAAAGTTAGGAAGATGTGACTCCTTTCTTCAGGACAAGAGGTCAGAGCCCAACTGAAACTGAACTCTGAAAAAGTGTATGATCTACACAGAGACTCCTGTGGATAGCAGAGGCTGTTGCCTTCAGACAGAACCAAAATGAGATTTGAGAATCTTCCCTCCTTCCTTCCAATAGCATCTCGACACAGTTGATGTCATATGACCAGAAGCTTGTCGCTGTATGAGGCCCCGAAGACTTAGCCATGTCACAGTGTGAGACCCCATGATGAAAAAGACAGACTAGGCTATCATATTGTATACCCTGCCAATGCTCCCTGATTCTGTCTCTTTCTCTGGTACAAAGTCACCCAGTTCAAAGGGAGATGTGTTGGTTTTGAATTGGCATGAGTGTGACTTTTTGAACGTCATAGTAGTTAAATGGAATTGAGTTGAATTATGGTTGTGTTCCTATTACACACCTGGAAGAACATTCTCCAGCAATTGCTAAAAAGAATAATAATAATTTCATCAAGTTAACATCTCAGAGTCAGATTCCTTGGTCAATTTAATCAAATAGACAATGATATTTCAAAGAGAAACAGACTATCTATAACGGATATAAAATATGTAAACAGAAAACTCTCATGAAACTCACGTGAAATGGCATAAACGGAGTGAGTGTGAAAGGAAGACTGGTAGTATGAGCATGCATATGAGTATATATTAATTTTCAGATTACATTGTTTACATATGGGTTACATCAAAAGGAAAACCTAAAACATTTAAACAAAATTCTATACATGTGCAAATGACCTTGGAAAACTCTTCCTACAAGAATGAAGAGAGAGAGAGCAAATACTACGTAATAATTTTCTTTAAAGTGAAACCGTCTCTCCTGGAGTAGGAAGGGAAGTTCCTAAGACACAGGAAGCTCATAAGACTTACAAGACTCAGGTGACTCCTCCCTAGTACTATTAAAGCAGCAAACAATTGCTGAGGTAGAGGAAATCATTGTTGCCCACAGGTTAGCCAAGAAACATTTTAAATGTACCTTTTCTGAATCAGTAACCATACTGTGGGGAACTTTGTGATGCAGCCCTTGTCTGAAAGCCAGCCACAATCCTGTAAGTAGCCATTCCCCTGTGCTCCTGTTAGTGACCCTATCAAACTCCCTATTTCTTGAAGCAACACCTAAGTGGAATTTTCTCTGATCTGTAGTCAGTGCCCTATCTAGGGTAAATAGAACTTTTTTCGCCTTTCAAAAGGAAAAGTCAGGCAACCCAAACAAAGACCAACAGGATTAGAAGAGCAGCTATATGACTTATGTAATGGGTGGTAAGACAGGCAACCGAGGCCTGCTGATCGAAATAAGGATGAAGCATCCATAGGGGTAACCCCATCATGACTCTCTTTCTCTGTGTAGTATGGGATGCTATCACATCTTGGTGCAGTTCTGTGGTTTCTGCTATGAGTGATAAGTCAGGTCACCAAGGCCAAACTATGTGAAGGTGGAGCATCCTTGAGATAAAAGAATAGCCAATTTCTTCTGCATAATATGTAAATGTGGTCTGCCACGTGATTATAGGGATTCTCTAAATATGGCGGATAGACTAGAAAATATATTGCAATACCTGAAAGAAGAACATATGGGATGGAACTGCAAGCAGGTTACAGAGATAGTTTAATGGCCTTTGCTGTGGGCAGTAAGTCATACAACTGAGAATCAGCTATATCCTTAGAAAATATTCACACAAGTAAGGAAAATAATTACAGCAGGAAAAACACATGTGGATGCTGCCCTCTGCCTTAGGTTCTGATTTGGTAGGAAAAGTAAGGATAAATAGGAGGAAGCTGGAAGCTCACCATTTCCTACAGCTGGTGGAATGTAAGAGATAAAGAGTACTAAAGAGACCTATCTATGATGATAAGCCCTTCCTGGGACCCAAAAATGTAGGTTACATATGAGTAATTAGTGAAGGAGGAGAGAGCGAGCTAGAAGTGACACCCTGCATATCTGATTTTTTAAGGAAAGTCTATGATAAACAGCATACTGAGGAAACTCAGCATCCAAATTGCTTTAATTAGGCAAGATTTTGAATGAGAAGTAAAAGAGCTTCTCACAAACTGGCTCGTGAGGTTGTGCTACAAAGAAAGAAGCTGAATGATAAACCTCTTTGAAATGATAATACTATATAATCTGAGGCAGTATGCAAGGAGTCAGTCTTACAGACTGGCTTTTAACAAACCATTGGGAACACTTGGCTATCACCACCTGAAGCCTGTGAACATCAGGTACTAGAAAATGATAGAAAAAAGGACAAGCATTACTGAAGCAGGCACACAGGGAATGGTAATTGATATTTATTGCACCATGTTTGACAAGATCGTGATGTTCACAGGGAAGTTAACTGTAGTAGTACTTTCTCATCAGGACCACCAGCCCACAAATAATGACATGGAGACTTTCTATGAATTATAAAAGCTTGGCTTTTATCTTAGGCTTATATCCAACACCTCTTCATTTATCCTGATGGCTTTGGGAGCAGTGTGTCACATAGTATACCCTTTTGTCAAATCATACTTACTAGAAATATTCATTACAATGAATCACTGGTATGATTAAGGCTCTGGTTTCTGATACACCACCATCACTGGATCCTCACCGAACTCCTCTGGGATATCCAGTTGCTGCTCCTAACCATGGAGATCCTGCAAGTAATGTTCCACAGGACCAGTCCTTTCACAAGCTCCAGCAAGTCCTAGATGGGGTAAATGTTAGGGTAGGTAAACCCAAGGTCCATCTCTTGGCCTGGGTGGTAGATGAACTGGTCAGACAAACAATGTTTACATGTTCATGTTGATCACATGAAGCTGGAATTATAGGCAATTTTATGATGTCTGATGTAGGTGCAGGGAACCAAACTTGGGTCTTCTGCAAGAACAGTTTATGCTCTTAACTTCTGAGCCATATCTTTAGTCTCAGCTACCGTAATTTCAAAGTAATTAATATAAGTTAATATATTATTAATGTAAGTATTTTAATAAGTTAATTAATAATCGAAGTATTTTAAGGTATCATCAACTTATAATATGATTACTTCTGTTTATGACAAATTATAAATCCTACAGTTGTTTGAGTTCTATATTCATAACTGAATTATATCTCCCTTTGTGATTAGTAACTATTGAAGAATATCCAATTTATAGACCATTCAAATTTATAGGCTTGGATATTTCCCCTCACTGCAAAAATACAATACCCTGATCAATTTTCTTGGCTTAGGAAAACCTTTACACAGGAACATAATATGAATTCAGAATAAGCTGGCAGAGAAAAATTATGAATGCCTGTTTTAAAAGTCACATTAGTTTTGTGAAATATTTTATTACCCTGTGTAAAGATATGTCAATATGTTTAATACAAAGCTAAATGACCAATAGCTAGGCAGGACATATAAGAAGGATTTCTGGAAACAGGGAGTTCTGGGAAGAAGAAAGGGGAAGTCATTAACTAAACTCAAAGGAAACAGGACATTTGGAGGAGACATAAAAGGAAATAGCCAACAGGGGTGGAAATTAGAATATGAGGGGTTGGGTTGGGCAGATTGGGAACAAGATGGAGGAGAAGTATATTGAAAGAGATGTCTTGAGGGGGTGTCATTTTGGGCTTAAGGAGAAACCTGGTGCCAGGGGAAATTGTGATTCATATGTAAAACAAATGAAAAAAAATAATTAATAAAAAAAGAAAGAAAAAGTAGCATGGAGCTTAAACGATAGTAGAAAATAAAATTAATTGTTGAAGAAATATATGAAATCCTGTCCATCCTCACTGATAATAAGAATACAATTTTTAAATAAAGTATTCTCATTAATGAACGGTTTTTTTTTAAAGTCACCAGCCACATGACAACACATAGATTGATGGAGGAAGGTCATTGGTTAAATAAAAAGAAACTGCTTGGCCCTCATTGGTTAGAAGATAGGTGGGAGGAGTAAACAGAACAGAATGCTGGGATGAAGAGGAAGTGAGCTCAGACTCGACAGCTCTCCTCTCGGGAGCAGACACCTCAGAGAGATGCCATGCTCCTAGCTCCCAGGCAGACGCAAGCGATGAAGCTCCGACCCAGGATGGACATAGGCTAGAATCTTCCCGGTAAGCGCACCAAGGGGCGCTACACAGATGATTAGAAATGGGCTAAATTAATATGTGAGAATTAGCCTAGAAGAGGCTAGATAGAAATGGGCCAAGCAGTGATTAAAAGAATACAGTGTCCGTGTAATTATTTCAGGGCATAAGCTAGCCGAGCAGGCGGCTGAGGTGCTGGGAACGCAGCCCCGCCACTCATATTACTACAATAGATGAATAGAAATGTAACGGTAGCCTGACTGTCCAGCACTTCACGGCCACCTTCTGGGTTCAAGGAAGAAGTCCACAACAAAGTGAAGTTGAGCTTAAGGCTTTTTTATCTGAGGGGTAAAGATTCACATACTCAAACTGAGGATCATGCTCTTTATTGTTTTTTTAACTTTAATTCCACCTCTATGGCTTCTATTTCTCCTTCATTTCAATTCTCTGTTCCAGTTCTCCCCTGCTCCTCTGTTCACCTAGCTTAAATACATTTTTTTACAGGAGGTTAAAGGCAAAAAAGGAAAAAGTTACAAGAGTTACATCTCATTGGTCATAGCACATTTCTTGGGTAAGTGATAATAATCCAAGCCATTTACCACAGGAATGCAAGGTTTCAATGGTTCCAGGTTTAAGACTGTGAGCAAAGACTGTGAGCACAGTCCCTCAGTGAGACAAGCTGCAGAAAGGTCTGTACAGAGTCAGGTCTTGTCAGTCAGACTTGGCAAGCAAAGAATTGGCCTGATTTTTAGGTTGCTTTGTGTTAATAACCTTAAACATCTGCAACCCTGACCATGTGCATATCTGTAAAGGTTTTAACTTATGATCCATTGTAGAAACATTTAGTCTAGTTTGGGGTGAAATGAGCTAATTCTGTATACTTTGAGTAAAAGAAAAATAGGCTTTTGAGTGTCTTACATTCTTCGTGAGACAATAGATCTAGTCATAAAGCATATCCTAGTATATTATCTATATATCAAAATCATGCAGATTAATGAGAAATCATCTTCCTGACCATCCATGGATATATGTGCCCATAAGATTGAGATGTAATCATGAGATTATGTATATGTATCAAATAATATTACACACCACAGTGCAGGTATTGGGGAGACACCAGAGCTGCTTTTGCACATGTGAAGCCACAGAAAGAAGCAACAGTTTCTTAGAGTTGGTGGTCCCACAATCCCTGCCCAAATGAGATTCTCCCCATCAAAAAAATCACTCCACATCTGAACACTAGTTATCACCTGCTGTATACTTCCACAGTCCTCAGGGGGAAAGGGGGGGTTAATTTAAGATATAAGAGCTAGTTATAAACAAGAATAAGCTAAAACCAAGCTTTCATAATTAATTAGAAGTCTCCATTATAACTAACTGGGGGTCATCCCCCAGTCAGCACCAGCGTATGTAGAAAAACCCATGAAGGTGGTGAGGGCTAGACTTCTTAAGAAATGTTTTTTCTCTTTCTTTGGGCTAGACTTTTCCACCTGACGGGAGAAATAGAACACAGACACTTTCTGATGGTAACTTTCTGTTTATCTTGAAAAATTCTCTCTGAAAAGTCTCTCCTGCTTCTCTGTACAGCTTCCTAATTAGCTCTACATCTCTCATTTCTCTACCCAGCAGCTTCTAATTAACTATACCTCACTCCTCTACATTGCCACATCACTCATGACTGCCACTCCTCCCTGCATGGCTGATCCTTCACATTCTCTCTCTCTCTCTCTCTCTCTCTCTCTCTCTCTCTCTCTCTCTCTCTCTCCCACCATTCCTGTCACAGCCAAACTCTAGATAACTATAAGTTACATTTTCAGGACCCTATTCAATTTCATAACACAAAATAAGACACAAAGTTTCTCTTAAAGTAGGGATGTCATCCTGATCAGCCAGTGAGCATCACCTGACCATGCATATAGCTCAAATGTACACTGGAATCCAAGACTTAACAATAACAATTAATTATCTGGACCTTGAGTGGTAGGGAATATGTGCAGACTAAAGTTCCTTCAAGCAATTTCAAGGCTTGAATAAGCAACAAACAACACCTGGGAAAATAACCTCATGTATTTGTCTCTAGGGGCAACCAGATATACATTTCCAAGGCAAGAAGCCTGCTTTGCATTTGTTCTGAAGTCTAAAATCAGCTGTCTGTGTAAAAGTGACGATAGAAGTTACAAAATAATGCCATGCTAGCTCAGAATTGAGTATGATAAAGGGTTATGTATTTAGAGGTAGACTCATAGATCACAGTCCTCTGCACAAATGGGGAACAGGAACTGAATCCAGCAGCAGGGAGAAAGAGTAAGCACACATTTTATGTTAACTTTTATAGTATAAGAGGCCACACCCAAGTGGACTTGTATCTTAAAAGCGTCCTGGCTGGAGGAGTTCCTACAACATAAAAGTCTGTCTTTGTTATTGAGAATCCCAGTTTAGTCTGAGTAATGCAAAATATCCTAGTATTATTTCTATTCATAAAAGTTATACAGCCTAAGCAGAAATCATCTTCCTGACCATCCACAATGACATCCATTGTGCCCAATAGATGGAATATTTAAATAAGATAAGCTTGCAAACAGTGGGAAACACCCAGAGATGTTCTTGGGGAAGAAATGAAGAGACTCATGAGAGAAATTACAGAAAGGAACAACTGGTTTCCACAGTAACTCCACAGGCTTACCAGGTGGGGCTGCCTACCAAGGAATCAAATGTCTTGTGTGTTGATCTGCTGAACACTAGTTGTCACCTGCTGTATACCCCATTGATTCTCTGCATTTTGTGTCATTATTTGGGAACTGGTGGGACAGAGAAAGACTTGCTACACATTAGTCCCTTTTGATCATGAATTCTTGTTTAGTAAATAGTATTGCAGTTAAGATGTTAAGGAATGTGCTAGAAACAAATGTCATTAATCACTCTCTTTATGGAACAACTCCATCATGTCAGTACTGAACTAAAGGACCTTCCTGCATCCTCAAGTAACTTTGCTAGGATGGAGGAGTGAACTCCATTTTCAAATGAGAAAATGTACACATGCGGGTACAATAGGTTGAATAATCTTGCATATTTATTAACAGCAACACCTTTGTAACTCAATATTTTCACATTTCTGCATCAAAATGACCTGGGAAGCCACATAGAGGGTTTTGTTGAGGTTCCCTTGGTGACTCCTTAGAGCTGATATTTTTTCAATGCTAATCCTGGTTTCAATCTACATTATGAGATGAATTAAAATTATTTGTTTTGATGAGATTGTTTAGTATTTGTAATGATCAGAAAGGAGCTTCTGAGGAGAAAAAAACTGTCTTTTCCAGTTGATAATTCCAGTATAATGTTTGTGTCTAATGATAATGTGGACTCCCTCTGTAATAAACATCCCCATGCAAAAAGTACACTGCTGTTTGCCAGAGGTGCCCAGTACAGATAGGCATCTTAGTATCTTTCCTTTTATTTCTTCACACAGATTTCTCTGGGGTGTTCCATCTCCATGAAGCTATTCTAAGCTTTGACAATAAGTATACGTAGTTTAGAGAACTTTCTCTGACTATTGGTGGAAAAATAGCTGTCCCCAACCATTTGGCACAGTTTCACTGGAAACTGTTTATTGCAAGGAAAATAATTCTGCAAAAAAAACATGTTCATAATTTAAAACAAAGTCACTCTCAGGGCTCTGAAGATAGATAACTTGCTAAGAGCACTTGTTGTATACACATGAAGCCCCAAGTTCTAATGCCCAGGGCCTGCTTTTTAAAACATTCTATATGGCCACAGTCATGTGTAACCCCAGTGTTGAAATGGGCAGTCAGAGACCAGAAGATTCCAGGAACTCCCTTGCTAGCCAGTCTAGCAAAAAATAGCAAACTTCAAGTTTAGTGAGAATCTACAACCTTCCTCAAGGAAATAGGGTAGACAAAAACATAGGAAGATATCTAATGTCTGCCTCTGGCCTCTGTGTGAGTGCCTATTGGAAAGTATATTTCCATACACGTGTACAACTTTTAAAGAAAAGTCACTCTACTCTTAAAGAAATCTATGTATATATTATCCTGTCTGGCATTTTCAGATAGGCAGACCCATTATCCTTTTGTGCCCAGAGGCATTTAAGTTTCAATACTCAGCAAAAAAAGAAAGATGACAGTTAAATGGGTAATTGAGCATCTGTGGTTTATCTGTTTGTTTTGTTTTCTTTCCTTTCTCTAAGAAATGTGAACAGATGAGCCACTGCTTCTCTTTCCGCTTCAATAGCATCTACAGAATATAAGACGATAACAAGAATAGAAGTGGCTCAGAGTTGGTCCAAGCTGTAAACTCACTGAGACTTTAGGATAGAAATGCTCAGATCTACACCCTGTGGCTCCTCTTTGTTTTGTTCAGTTCATAATAAGAATGGGGACACAGCTATAGGGACTAAGACTATGTTCAAAATAACTTATATTGAGATTAAGATATGATCATAGGATGGTTTGGTACCAATGGCATGGTGAAAAACGACTGTGATAGCAACACTAATAGTGACTAGCAATAATGACTTTGTATTTATTTCATGTGTTGCAGTTTTTAAAAAAGATACCTCTTAATCTTGATAACTCAAAATTTAGATTCCAGAAACACTTAATCAGTTCAGACACAGGGATTCAACTGTTGCTTTCAAGTAACGCATTTACATGTATTTGGCTTCCTGACAGTCCTTTCCCTACAAAGTCTAAATTGTCAAGATTATATTCTACTCAGCATTACTGTTTAACCCAGTGGGTGCTCAAAATGATAGTAGGTATTCAAACTCATTGTTTTTTGATGCATGAAAATATGCCAATTCTAAACTAATAGTGATCATATGCTTGACGAATACCAGTTGGAAAAAAATGAAATGGCATATTTAGAAGTACAAATATTTTGTTTGTTTGTTTTTGTTATTTCTGAGGAGGCTACCAAAAAGAATAGTTGAAGTGTCTTCTTCCTCCCTCCCAAAATAAAACAGCAAGCCTTATTAATTTAGCAAGAGTTTCTGGGGTAGGGAGAGGTGCTTGACTATAAGAGGTCAAACACCAGGACATAAACTAATAAACTGCTTTCATGAGGGAAGGGAAGCATTCTTGCTTCAAAGCCAGAGAAAAGGGTTTCTTCTGCCTCTACTGTGTTTTAAAAATGATGACTTATGAAATAGATATAATTCAAAATACATACATTTCTCTAAGAAATTTTACTAAATTTTTGGCAAACAAAATTCAATGTGGACTACTCTACCCCCTCCAGATTTTCATCAAAAGCAAGTTAGAAATCCAAGAGCAAGATCAGCAGCAGCAGAAGTGTCATTGTGAAAGCTATCTATGTCTGCCAAGATAAACCCTCACCTTTTCACCTAAAGAAGCTATTTTTTTTTCTGGATATTATAGGTCTGTATCTTAAAAGTTTCCCAAAGATCCATGAGTTGAAGATATGGTCCTAGCCTATGGTGCTACGGAGAGATGGTAGAACGATAGAGAGGTAGAGTCTAATCAAAGAATATCATTGGAAAATACATATGTATGTATTATTATGCATTATATGTTGTTTATATGTTCTTTGCTGTGGGCAATAAGTCATATATCTAAGGCTCTCCCCAGGTGAAAGAAAATCTTGTACATACAAGGAAAAAATTACAACAGAAAAAAATACATGTGGATGCTGCCGTCTGCTTTACGTTCTGATTTGGTAGGAAAAACAAGAGTAATAAAAGGATGAAATGAAGGTGGAAGCTTGCATTTCCTTCATCTGGCAGGGTATAATAGATAAAGAGTACTAAAGAGTACTATGCTGATGACCCCCAAATTTAGGAATCAATGAAGAAGGAGCGAGGAAGGTGGAAAGTAATAGAAGTCACCATGCAGAACTGATTGTTAAGGGAAATCAGTGGTAATCAGGGGATACTCAGATTCAACCTATTTTAATTAGGAAAGGGTTTTGAATGAAAAACCAAAGAAACTCTCACATCTAACCACACCGCTGCCTGTGCCCCTCTATTTGCTTTCCAACTATATGAGATGAAAAGATATCCTCTGCTCTAGGTTCATACTATGCCATCATGGTTCTATAGTAACCAAGAACTGAAACCCTTCACATATGAGCCAAAACAAACCTTTCCTAAAACATGCTTGTATTTAAGTGTTTATCAAGGCTATTGTGGAAATTTGAACAAGACCGGCCCCCATAGGCTCATATATTTGAAGGATTAGGGAACAGGATTAGGAGGTGTAGCCTGTTGCAATAGGTGTGGCCTTGTTAGAGAAAGTATGTCACTGGGGCTAGGTGTTAAGGTTTTGAATTGTCAAGCCAGACCTGGTGTTATTTTTTTTCTTTCTTCCTATGGATCCAGAACTCTCAGCTTCTTCTCGAGCACCATGTTGATTTCCTACCCTGATGACAATGGTGTTGCAGAATATTTAACTATGCAAAGATGTACTGTAATTGTTTATTTAAAGTTATATTGTATTTGTTTAATTATGCAAAGTTGTGTTGTTGTTTTACCTTGATGGTCTAAGGAACCTGTGATCTAACAAAAAGTTGAATGGCCAATAGGGTTATTGCTGGAGGCTGGAAGAGTAAGTAGGAAGAGGAATTTAGACTTGGGGAAGAAAGAAAAAGGGACACCAGGATCCAGCCAGACAGACACAAAGGAAGCAGTAAAAGTAAGACATATACAATAAAAGAAAGGTTAAAAGTCCCAAGGTAAAAATTGATGTGGGAGTGATTTCTTTCGAAACTGTTGCTTTCATTGGTTAATTAATAAAGAAACTGCCTAGGCCCATTTGATAGGCCAACCCTTAGGTGGGTGGAGTAAACAGAACAGAATGCTGGGAGAAAGAAGCTGAGTCAGTGAGTCGCCATAATTCTCCCACCCAACACAGACACAGGTTAAGATCTTCCCTGGTAAGCTACCTTGTGAGCTACATAGATTATTAGAAATGGGTTAGATCAATATGTAAGAGCTAGCCAATAAGAGGCTGGAACTAATGGGCCAGGCAGTGTTTAAAAGAATACAGTTTCCATGTAATTATTTTGGGGCATAAGCCGTGCGAACAGCCAGGTGCCAGGGACGCAGCCCACCGCTCCTACTACAACAAAAAATTAATTAATTAAAAATAATAATAATAAAGCCCCAAGGTAAAATGTAGGTAAATGGAATCACATTAAAATAAGTTAAAAAGGCTATTTGGACAAGCCTAATTTAAGATCAAGCATTCATAATTAATAGTAAGTTTATATGTTTTTATTTGGGAGGTAGTTGGTGGCCCAAAGAAAAAGCTACAACTATAAATGGCACTCAGTTGGGGTCCAAACTTCCACATAGGGCCCGAGAAAGCTGAAAAACAAAAGCAAACATACAAACAAATGGCTATGGCTCCTTTAAGAGGAGCTGCTATGCAGCTGATGTGCCAATTTGAGGAGCTGGCACACTAAGCAGAAAACAGCAAGCTAAGTAAAAACGTCGGCCAGAGTGCAGACACAAACTTTGTAGAGCTGGGCCAGTTATATACAGTTCTTGGTCAAATGCAGTTCTCAGTTAACTCAGCTATTGGTCAGGCCTGTGAGTTTAAGGCTCAGCTCTCATGGACCCAAGGAGGGAGCAGAGCCAAGTGCCAGAGCCCCATGGTGAAGGGCCTAGCTGCTGCTTATCTGTTTAAGGTTTGGCTCATGTGGTCAGAGAATGCTACAGGTACATATTAAAATAAGTCCAGGCTGACAAAACTTTTAAAAATACTGCAGTGTACATGGGTCTTTAAGGAAGAAAAAAGATGGGTATAGATAGTCATAGGAAAAAATAGTTTAAAAATAATTAAGTAGAGTCTTTTTAAAAAAAAGAGGAAAGTAATATAAAAAGAATAAGCCACATAAATATGGGAAATGCACAAGGAGTCTGAATCTTGTATGGTGCTTTGTTGACTTTGAGGTTTTGAAAGCTAATGAATGAATGGCAGCTGCTGAGAGGCAGGAGCTTATAAAAAAGAATTGCTGAATTAAGCCTAGATACTTTAGGAATGTCTTAACTTTAAAATGGAAGTCAGAAAATTTATTGTATTGGAGGAGAGGTTATGCTTTTATTTCCACAGGAAACAAAAGACTGTGGATTCTACAAAATTAATAAAGGTCAGGTTTTATTGGGGAAGACCCTCTGAAAATTTTGGCTACATATATAAAGAAAAAACCTAGAAAAACTGCAAGACAGGTGACATATATGCTGATTTCTTGTCTTGAGAACAGCTGTGAGACTGGATAAGACATGGTAAATCTTGCTGGTTACAGAGTCTTCATGACTTATGATTACATGCCATCTTTTTATGTGGTATGGATAGAGATTCGATTATACAGTCCAAATATACTTATAAAGTTGACAGATGACTTTTACCTGCCCCCAAATTAAAATATATATTTGTCTGACTTGTATACAACGTATAGTCCATATTAATGTTAATTCAGATATGTATGTTACTTTTGAAAGTTTGTGTGTTTTCAGAGTAAGGAGACCAGACACCACAGGTGATCCAGCCTCTCAGACTGCCTCTGTTGCAGTTTCCTCAAAGATATGTATTCAGAACAACTTCAGGGATGCGAGCTGCGACGATTCAGTCTTACAGACTCTTCCAGCCAGGACTTCAGATAACTCTTGGACTTGCCCATTACACAGAGACTAGACAGTAAATATTATAGCTAGTTTTCTTAGGATTTGAGTTGAAGGTGAGATAGGTGTAGTTATAGTTATTTAGTTACCAAATTCAGAAAACAAACTTATATAGGAAATATAAAGTTTATAAGGTTGAAGAACATAAAAGTTTGAATTGTTTATCTAAGAAAATGATTTTGTGTCTAAAAAGATACTTTTGGGTTGGTAATACAAGTTAGGATAGAAAGTAAATTAGATGCACAACTTAGTACTCACCAAGACAGGATAGATAATAAAATATTTTTTTCTGAATTTGCCAAATGCAAATGAACTGGATATTGTAAATGTAATTCTTACTTGATAATTATTCTTATTAAATATATTCTTACTATGTTAAAGCTAAAACTTTTATTTTTATTTAGACAAAAAGGTGGGAATATTATGGAATATTTGGCTCTAGAAGGGTTCCCAGATGTCCAAGGGGATTTCCCCAACTAGTTCTGTGGAATATTTGTTTAACTATGGAAAGATCTATTGCAATTGTTTAACTATGTAAAAATGTGTTATATTTGTTTAATTATGTAAAGATGTGTTGCAGTTCTATTTTGCCTGCCTAAGACACCTGATTGGTATAATAAAAAGATGAAAAGCCAATAGCAAAGGGATAGGTATAGGTGGGACTTCTGGGCAATGAGAGTAAGTAGGAGGAAGATTTAGACTTGGGGAAGAAAGAAAAAGAGATGCCAGGGAGACACCAGGGGCTGGTCAGATAGACATGTAGGAAGCAGACAGCTAGGACATACAGAATAACATAAAGGTAAAAAGCCCCAAGGCAAAATGTAGATGAATAGAAGCAGATTAAGTTAAACTAGCTAGTGAGACAAGCCTAAACTAAGGCTGAGCATTCATAATTAATAAGAAGTCTCCATGTTTCTATTTGGCAGCTGGTTGGTGGCTCAAAGAAAAAAATCCAACTATACAATAGACTAAATGTCTTAACTGTAAGCCAGCCACAATTAAATGTTTTCTTATAAGAGTTGTCATGATCATGGTGTCTCTACACAGGAATAGAAACTTTAAGACTGCTATAGAAAACCAACATTCTCCTCATTTCATCCCGGATCCATCTTTGGTTTTCCTCTTGCAAAAAAATGATATGTATTTTGAGCCAGGCTTGGTGGTGAACACCTTTAATCCCAGCACTCGGGGGCAGAGGCAGGTGGATCTCTGTGAGTTCAAGGCCAGCCTGGTCTACAGAGTGAGTTCCAGGACAGAGTTCCAGGACAGCAAAGGCTACCCAAAGAAACCCTGCCATGAAAAGCCAATATATATATCCAATCTTCTTCTCTGGTTACTAAAGAAACAACTGTAGGATTGTTTTCTTGCTTCAAAAAGGAAGACAGCCAAAGGCCAGAATATAGTGTTTTTTTAATTCATTTTCAAAAGCAAACTCACATGTACTGATTCTTTAGGTCCCCATACTTGGACCTGACATATTATGAATTCCAAACAACTGTGCATAGTGACATTAAACGGGTTCTTGTGCTGCAAAGTCACTGGGCGCAGGTAGCAGCGAAACATTCCCAAAACGATCACTAGACATGCAAATGCCAGCCAAAAGCATGAATCACTTTCAGGGGTCTTGCTGCAGGGAGCATGAGGTTGTATTTTGTGTGCATTGAAAACTGTGTAAGTCCAAACCAGCCTCCAAACCTTTGGCCTACAACTTGTTCTGCCTACAAGAAGTGCTGTGATAAAGGCCAACAATGTCCATTCCAGCTTGAGACCCATGCCACAAGAGGGAGCCCACCCGTGACATTGCCTGGAGGACCAGGAACAAGATCCTGGGTAGCCTAGACACCGAGGATAGAACCAGACTTGATGGGCCAAAAAAAAAAAAAGTCAATGAAATGAAATAATATTTTGCTATGTTTATAGGTAGGAGACTAGCATAATCATCATTAGAGAGGCTTCGCCCAGCAACTGATGGAAACAGATGCAGAGAACCAGAGCCAAATGTAAGGTGGGGCTTGTGGAATCCTGCAGAACAGGAAGAGGAAGGATTGTACGAGCCAGAGGGATCAAGGGCACCACAAGAAAACCCACAGAAACAACTAACCTGGGCCCATAGGGGCTCACAGGGTTTGAACCAACAATCAGGGAGCCTGTATGGGTCTGACCAAAGCCCTCTGTATATATGTTATATATGTCATAGCTGTATAGCTTGGTCTTCTCGTGGAACCCCTAACAGTGGGAGTTGGGAGCTGGCTCTGACATTTCTGCCTGCTTTTGTGATCCTTGTCCTCCCGCTGGGTTGCCTAGTCCAGCTTTAATATGAGCAAGGTTGCCTAGTCTCATTGCAACTGGATATACCATGTTCTTTGATATCCCTGGGAGGCCTCCCCTTTTATGAAGGAGGGCTGAAGCAGTAGAAGGAGTGGATGAGAGGAGAGCAGGGAGGGGAAACTGCAGTCAGGATATAATATATTCAGCATATTAAATAAAAAAGATAGCTTAAAAGACAGAAAAGAAAACCATGTAAGTAAGAAAGCTGAGGCCAAGGGAGCAAAGAAAAGTCTCCCAAAGGAAGTTTTTCCAGTTTCGAAATGTAAGGGCCACATCTCCCTTTCTGAGTGCTGTAGACTTACACAGTCAGAGAGTCAAAGCTAAGCCATCATGAGCATGGACGCTGTCTATTACCCTACCCACCCACCCTTATTTCCCAGTATGGAAACAACAGCCATCATTCAATTCACAAATCCCAAGACCTGCCTGCAATCCCTGGGTTTAAGCATGGACACAGGCCAGGCAAGACTCAGGTGCCCGGGCCTGTTAGAGTGTAGCTATGTTGGTGTATCCTGTATACAGGTGAGAAGTGCCATTGTCGTTCTAATTGATCCCGTTTGGGGGCAGGACCTGGAGGCTGTCTGCCTAATGGTCCTTAGCCCATGTGCTTATACTGGGATCGGTCTCTGGGGATCTGCACTTGGTTGGCAGTCATTTTATGGTGGATGTGGTAAATCACAAGGGTTATCACAATGACAAGGCCCAAGATGAGACCCAGAATCAGGGGCAAGGTCTCTTCCAGCTGCTCTCGCTCATCCACTGGACATTTGTGCTCTGAAATGAGAAAGAAGAAAAGCAATGAGCTCTAGTAAAAATACTCCAAATCCTAGCCCTCCTAGCAGAAGATAGAAGCAGAGACGAAACAATCTCTCAGCAAAGTCTTTGTCGATTGACAGGTCATTGTTTTTTCTTTCAGTAAGTCGTAACATTTCTACATAATATAAACTAAGTATGTATCAATTTAGCATGACAATATTCAGTTTTTGGATTCCTGGCAGCCATCAAAACATCCTGGTAATTTATTTAATTTAAAATTTACCTGAAATTTTTATTTAACTTTCTAATGCTTGGAAATTAGATACAGCCACTATGATTTTAATTTCTACATTTAACTTCTAATTAAAAATCTAGCGTACCCAGGATTACTTAGAAACACAAAGTGCTTGAGAAGACTGAAAATAACAAGCGCTGGCAATGACTAGAACATTTGGAGCTCAGCGCTTGCTGAAAACAAACTGCTAAGCTGGCAAAGCGTTAAACTCCCTGGTTAACCTGAGAAACTGCTAACGTGTTAGACAGTCTGGTGATTCCTAGCAAAGACAAATGAATCCAGCACTGCCTTCCCTATACCAACCCCGAAAAGCGAAAACACATGGGTGTGATGAGACGGAAATGAAGGCTTAGAACTCAGCGCTACCTTTTCTAGACCAGCATAGAAAATGAAACTAGGTGAACATGCTGAGACTGGAATGGAAATATCCGGAGAAACTACTGAGAATGGTTAGATACAGTTATAACCAAAATGTGCATCAAAATGGAAAAAAACAGCAGAAAGTCATAAAGGAGAATATTAGTCAACAAGGAGAAATGAAAGATGGCTGCAAATTACAAAATGAGTGAATTTCAGAATTCTTAGGTTGCATAAAATTTGACACAAAAAGTACAGATTGTACTATCCTTGTTTCTGTGAAGTTCTTGAACAGGTAAAATGAAGTCCGTGGTCCTAGAAACCAGACTGTCACAGGGCTTATGCAAAGGTATCTTGTCAAGGCTTTCTTTGGGGAGGGTGATATAGTGAAAAGAGAAAGGTGTCATCTCCAATATAACCTTAGCCCCCATAGATAGCATCCCCTGGTCTAGTGGTTATGAAAATGATAAAAGCTCAGAGGATCAGTGGCACAGAGTTCCAGGACAGAGCATTTGTCTAACGTGTCTTTGGGCTCAATTGTCAGCCCACAAATTTGAAAATAAATAAACAAGCAAAAACCAAAGTGTAAATGCTTGAGGATTCAGGGTTCTCTGAACCTCTGATACTCTGTGTATCAGACATTAGTGTCTTTTGTTTAACTGTTTTCCCCTGAAAATTAAAAAGGACCCGGATTACTTGTGATCTGTTTTAAATATCTACAAATTTGAGTCTCTATTAAAGGAGACCAGAGACAAATTTCATGTTCCACTATGTTTTCCTGGCATTACATGTCCAATTTCCCTTTCATCCAAACCATTAAAATACTCAGGATTATTCCCTCCATCCCAGTGAAGAATCTCCTATCCCATTAGTCAGAAATACCCAACACCCTCAAGGGGTTATACTATGAATTAATTGCAGAAGGACAAGTTAATTAACCCCAACTGAAAAACACGGGGTGCTTGGAACAGCAGGCGACAGTGCCATACAAAGTGTGTTTGGTATATAAATGAGCCAAAGGTACCCTCTCCATCCGCTGTTTACTTCTTCGCTGCAGGCTCAGAAGCCTGCTGGCACCAAACTCAAACTTTTACAAACCCAATTATTTTTTAAAACAACCCATGTAGGCAAATGTTTAGCCATTTAGAGCCCGAGTGCTTTGTATAGTCATTGAAACCTCCCCCCACAGCTGCTACCCATTGATAAGGGAGGGCCATGTACGTATACAGCCCCAAGCCACAGCAGCCTCTACAGGATGTTACACAGAGGTACCCCAAACTCTCCTCACTCCTGCTTTTTGTTGCTTACTGTTATTTTTTTCACTAAGACACATAAGTTACTATTCCTTCAGTCCCGCAGAAATACCATTCAATGAGAGCATGATCAATCCCTTTTTAGAAGACAATTATGCATTGAATCACATGTTGTTGGTTAATACCTGAGAAATTTGAGTAGGAAAACTATAGTACATTGAAATGAGCGGACCATAATAAATTGTAATTAAATATATAAACAGCAATAAAATATGTTACTAAACTACAATGTGCTTCAACATAATCAGAAAATATTCTGGGAACTGCTTAAACATCACAACTTCACTAGCATTAAAGTAAGTTCAGAAACTATTTAACTTCACATTCCAAACTTTTTAAATTACAAAAAAAATATATCCATCAAAATTTGCTTTGTACATCGTTTCTAATGTATTACCAATATTACTGATAACATTATGTAGTCCGTGTTACCAGTGCGTCTCACAGTGTGACACTACCACCCAGAATGGATGAAAATTGATCTCACTGCTTTAAATAGCAGTAAAAGTTGGCTTTGGTTTAGGCATTTATGAACTTCAATGCACTCAAATCTTTCTGGTTTAACTGAAGCTTTTGCCCATATCCCACCATATGGCCAGTCACTGCTGTGCACGGTCCTGTTCCTACACTGCTGTCACTAAACACATGACCCTGTATGTTTTCTTCCTCCAGGAAGTTTCACCCTCCCCTTTTGTCCTCTGTCCTCTCCTCCCCTCCCCTCCCCTCTCCTCTCTTCCCCACTTTCTACAGGATTCTATATATCAGCAGCATCACCAGGAGCTGGGCATGTGGGGGCCTACCCCAGGGCCCACGGAAGCAGATTCTGCATACAAATAGCACAACTATGTTCATTCTTGTGCGCATTAAAATTAGACTACGTTGGTAATTAAGATTGTTTCTGTAGCTAAGTCCAGTGCACTTAAAGGGACATGAGTGATGAAGATGTCAACCCTCATCTGATTACTCTCAGCCCCAGTGACTGTCCACTTACCCATTTTACTGATCCTCCTTTACTTATCTCATATAGTAGGCTAAACAGGAAGTTGTGAAGACCATCAGGTAAAAACCTTCTGACACAGGAATGGACTTTTCACAACAAATACCTGGCCATTTTCACAGACCACACACACACACACACACACACACCTGAAAGTGCATACAACAACCATCATGGTGGTGGTTGGGTAGATATATGCTCAAATATCCTCTTGCAGATACAGTTCACTTACACATATACACATGTACACCATGCTGGAAGCCCCTACACGTCCAGGGCTTGAACCTGAAAGGGCAATCCAAAAGGAATCTTTCCAATTCCCTTAAATGGAATTAAACAATCTCTTCCAAGGTGGTCAGATACAAAGAAGCAGAGGCAGGGGGAGCCAGGAACAAAAGAACATCATCTGCACAAAGGTGCATGATCCAGTGAGCGATTCTGATGCCTGCCTCCTCCCAGGAGCACTAAAGCCTGGGGCACTACACAGGCGAAAAACATCCCAATTACTAGCCTGAAATGCCTGGGTAATACTGCAAATTGCCTGTGCCCATTCTGTCTGTATTTAGAAAATTATGTGTCCTTAAAGTCTCTAATAATCTTTCCCATCTGCAACCTTGAAATGGATAATAATTGTTTTCAAACAAAATATGTAACTAATTCTATGTGATGAATGTTGCTGATTTAGAGTGAAGAGCTCTATTCTTTATTCCCTAGTTTTTTGTTCTTTGTATACAAATAAATTTAAATATACATCAGGTGTGACTTCTCATCCATAGATGGCTATCAGCAATCTAAAACTAACTCAGGATGGATGCAACTGGGATAGTGGTGAGAGACGAGTCAAATCAACAATTATAGCACAGAAGTGCCAAGAAACAAAGAAGAGCTAATAACAGCTGACCAGCAGATAGCAAAAGCCACTAAAAGTTCCCGCTTGAACTCAAATGTGTTTGTGGTGACAACCCTACAAGGCCTAGTAGTCTCATAAAGAGTTCATGAGTCATCAACAACCATGATATGTCATATTACACGTACTATTTCATCTTAAGAAAGACACTCAGGGCTACATTTTATAAATATCCCTGTAGTAAGTAAATATTGGGATTCTGACTTCTCGATCTTCGTTTCCACTTCTAAAATGCACACATATGCACGTCTATGTCAACTGAATATCAGCACATCTATTTAGTCAATTACCTGGACATCTAATTATCTAGTACTGTGTCAGATGTTAATAAAGTCAAAATGAATAATAGCCAATGACAAAATGAATAACTGGTCTGGGACCTAGAATACAACACAATGGAAAGGCATTAAGATGAGGCCTGAATTCTATCCAAGAGCACCACAGAAAGACAGAAGGCTAAAGAAAGTGAGGGAGCAGGTGGGTGAGGTAGGGGAAAAAAAGGAAGAGAGAAGGGGGAAGTGCCCAAATAATCAGGTCTTTCTCTAAGGAGAATTTACCTTCAGAATTCTCAGATGCTCTGGGAACAATTATTCAGGAGAGGTGGAGGCATTCTGTCGAATATCAGTTGAGAGAAAGCCTCGATTGTGTGAATGAGAAATAACTTGGGAAATGGTAGTGGGTGACTCAGATGAAGATCTTCCAATATTATGAACATTTAAATAATTCATTGTATTCATTTGGTAACCCCCAACCCAGTGGAAATTACAAACAAAGTAATTAGA
The DNA here is from genome assembly GCF_037038515.1 of Microtus pennsylvanicus. NCBI lineage: Eukaryota > Metazoa > Chordata > Mammalia > Rodentia > Cricetidae > Microtus > Microtus pennsylvanicus. The sequence goes on along the minus strand of NC_134580.1, from coordinate 114,063,024 downwards.
ATCTGCCTATGGGTAATAAGAAGAGTATCAAATTGCCTTGAAATAATTCCTCCCTTAGGAGTAAAAGAATAAAGAAGTGAGAGAGAGAATAGGCAGGGGCGTGTGTTGTAGAAAGTTGCCGCATTTACTTTATAACCTCTAAATCTTGTGGAAATTGCCTTTGCAGCCTAGAAGGAATGCAAGCAAATACATCCTGGGAGCCCCATAAGTCCCTCTTCTCACCCATCTTAAAAGCCAGCCCCCTCTCCCTTTCCTAGCACCAACCTAACTTACCTTCACTGAAGACGAAATCAGAGATGATGTCAAAGGGTTGGATGTGTACTGCGGACAGAATCATAGTGACCGTTTTCTGAGGATCACTGGAGGCCAGAGAAATGGATTGCTGAGCCTGACATTCATAGGACATCCCAGCTGGGGTTACCAAGGCAGCGAGGTGATGAGAGTTGGCCGTGTGCTTTCCAGCTGCGGGAGAACCAAAGCGTCAACTGAGCTGGATGTGCCCTTGCTGCTCCTAGTCTAGGGAGATCTCTGCTAAGCCCAGAACCTATGCTTTCTATTGGTGCTGCAGTCCCAGGCTGGAACTTCAGCAAAGACACCAAGTGGGGAGGAAGGACCAAGTCCCCCATTCCTTCTGAGAATTTTCTCATTAGGTAGTAATTTGGGATTTCATTTTGAAGGAGTGTGCTGCCTGAAAATACAACCCTTTTGACTAAAGCCTCGATCGGCAATTCCAAAGACGGAACAGTGCACAGCTCTCCACAGCTTGCACCCATTTTTCTCTGGCTCTGGCTCACACTTGCTGTTCTTTCTCTTTCCTTCTCTTTCTCTTATCCTACGGAAAATACTTGATTGCTTTGGCAAAAGGAAAGAGAAATAATTGTTTTGTCACAATTATCAAAATATAAAGAGGAAGAGATGTTGCCAGCATTATTTTGCATCCTCAGAAGAAAATCCTCTTTCCAACATAGAGCCTGACAAGCAAGACAGTGAATTTTGCTTTTGTTTTAAAATACATTTAAATGTATTTCTGGTCTTTAACAGTGCTTGCAGATAGGCACGTTGTTATTTAAGGTGTAGGTGCTCTTCTCCTTCAGATGTTTTTGGAAGACTAGGGTAAGACTAGGTGGAGAAAACTAATGAATTAAGAAGATATAGGATACAAAACCTGCCCTGACGTGGCTGTGGTTAAAGCCCCAGAGAGCTATGTCATTGTGCACAGAAAGACACTGAAGCCCACTCAACCCTGTCACAGTGTCTTCTTGCATTTTTTTTAATACATTAGAGCAAACAGTCTGTGATGTAGAAATAAAATCATAAAACTCATTGATGTCCCTTCCATGACAATGCCACCTTTCAGCTGAGTCTGAAGGATTTATGGCCCCGGCTCTCCTGAGGACACCTAGACACTCCTACCTCTTTGACCCTGGAGAGCAAGCATGCCCCAGCTAGGTTTGATCTCAGAGCACAAATCCTGGAGCTGTTCCCAAGACCCAGAGACCATTCTGGCTTGCTCTTGCTCCCATGTGCAAACTCTCCCATCCACATTGGACTACTTACCACTCACTGGGTCTTTAAAGTGAGTTTTCTCTAAGGTGTCATAGACAAACTGCACCTTGCTCAGCCTCCAAGTCGCCTCTGATCCTTTGGAAGTGTTGTGACTTTCCTGCCAAGATAGGAAGGTTCCTGTGGACAGCTCCAACTGCTTTATAATGGACAACCTCAGAGGCCACTACCGCGCTCACCCACGCGGACTTCACCATCCCTCTGAGTTCCCCCTCCCACGCACCGAAATACCTTTACAAATAGCATTTTGAGTGTGTAGGCGCGATCTACCCAGAACACCTGCAGCTCCGATTCGTTGTGGCCACAGCGGCCATTCACCTCAGCTCCCCGGGTCAAGGCGATCTCAGCCTGCTCTGTGATCAGCTGGGAACACACACGCCCCGCGCCCCCTCAGCGCGTGGGGCCCTGGCGCGGATCGGGAAGGGTTGCGCTTCCAAACTCTAGCTTGCAGGTTTGGGCGCTCCTGTGCACGCGCGCTCCGGGGGTCCAGGAACATGCAGGTAGATTCTTACGTGCACACCCCTCCAGGAGGGGAGCAGAAAGGGGGTTTACTTTTAAAGCAGGCAGGGCGAGCAGAAGGCGTTGCAAGCTGGAACCCCCATGCAGCATTCGGGAACAGCCTGCAGGGGTTTGGGGGGAAGAGGCGGGCAACTGAGGTCTTGGCAGGGCCCGAAGGGAGGGTGCCCTTCGGCCCTGCAGCCCTAGGGGCAAGCCGGGGAGGAAAAAGGTTCCTTACATCCACGTAATTGTTGGCCCACACATCATAAGGTACAATAAATTTGGCTGCAAACTCTGCCATGAGACACGTTGTCCCATTTTCCCGCACCACAAATATGTCTTTCCCAGGGCTCGTGGAAAGGCCCGAAAGATTTTCCACTTCTTGTTCTGCCACGGTTTGGGCCATTGCATCTGCGGAGCAAGCAAAGCAATCTCATCGATTTCAGGCTCAGGTAGCCCGCGGCTTTAGGACACTGGAGACTGTTCTCTGCAGGCTTTGGAGTGGCAAAGTTCCCAGCTCGAAGCTGTGTGCTCCCGCAAGCCATTTCTCCAACTCAGCGCTACCAAATCCAGATTCACTGCCTCTGATTTATAATGAAAATAGAATCTAAAACAAAATTAAATCCTTACTTACAGTACGACTGGGCTTTAAAAAACACACTTGGGGGATAAAAGCTAAACCTTTCTTGCCAGTGCCGTGCCCTCCCCCTTCCTATCCTGAATACGGACTGTCTAGCGCGCTCTGTCTGGGTGATGCCACACAGGTGTGTGGCTCGCGGGGAGTTCTCTGAAACCGATGGGGGCCATCCCCACCTTCAGCCCCCAAATAATCATAACACATAAGGACCAATTTTAAACCTAAAGCTACTGGCTTTAGTCTGTGAATTGGATTCTCTGCAGAGTACATCCCGCACTCCTGGTCCCCAGACGCTACTCACGGAAGAGCATCAGGAGAATCCGAAGTCTGTCTCCGCTGAGAAGGGCTTTTCCTAGGAGATCCATGCTCGCAGTTGCCGCCAACCAGGCAGACGTGTTGCTGTTGCAAAGGCCGCCCCAGGAGGAAATCCCTCAAAGTGGCCGGTAGAGTGAGCTAGGGGAGGGGGGGGGGGAAGGGGTACGGATTGGGAGGAGGGAGCGCTAGAGGTCCAGTCGCGTGCTGCACCGGGCGTTGTGGCTCTCGCGCGGCACACTGCAGAGGAAGCGCCCAAGATGCAGGAGCTGTCCACGCCTAGAGTGCTGAAAATGACGAGGTTCTGTTCCAGGACTTGTAATTTGGCTGTCTCGAGGGCCAATAAGATTGGGATGGTGTGTGGGAGGAAATGTCTCCCTAGGTCTCTCTTCTATTCTGCAGTGGTATCCGCAAAGATGAGTCGGTCCTAGGAAACTTAATGCCACCCTCGGACTTACTAAGCCCTCCCACCAGGTACAGTCAGTACTTAGTGAAGATGGAACACCACTGGAACCCTGGATCCTGGAGAGACGTCTGCTCCTGAAAGAAAGCGACAGAGCTCAGACTGTTCCTGCTTTGGAGAAAGGGGGTAGGCAGGAACAGGGAAGGAAAATGCTATGGCAACAGTTTCTGGCTTTCAGAGACATCGTCTCTATCTGCTCAGGAGCTTCTAAGTTTAAAAAGACACCTCCTCCAAAAGAGGAACCAAATAATGCAGCATATCCTTGTGGACCGAGAGGGCCATGAGTCCTACCCTTTGAGTGCATGTGGCCTGCGCTAGCCTGGCTCATTAAGTTGTGATCACTCTGTTAAGAGCGTTGCACGTGAACCTAACGCTTGTGAGCATACAGGGTTATCTGGGGTCTGGTAGGACAGAAATTTTAGAACTGTTCTGTAGGTGAAGACCCAGCGTTATGTAACAGAAACATGCGGGTATTACTCTAAAGCTTCTAGGGGAGCTGAAAGGCAAACACCGCTGAATAATTCCTTTATTTGCATTTGGTAGTTCGCTGAATTTTTTTAATTATTGCTCTATAAATCAGAATGCACCTCTTTGGGAAGCAGACATGGTGCCCTCATTAATTGTAATGATGTCCAAATATTTCTTTTGTTAGAGGATCCTGTGTGCGGTCAATAAATAATAATTGCCTTAAACACATGTCATAGCCAATGTCATGTTAAAGGGCAAACTACAAAGCGTTTTTACCTATGTTGTCAGTTTGAATCTCACTACGATTTTAGAAGCTGGGCAAGGGAAAATATAGGTTATTGTTTTACCTTCCCCAATGTAAGACATTGAGAAATTAAATGACCTTCGGAAATGTCATATGGTTAGTTAGAACTAAAATAGAAAAATCACATGTTTTAACTTTATAGGGATTGTATTCGCTTCTCTTTATATAATGTTTCGACTCCAAAACACAGCACATTATGACTGCCATTACAAAGCTTTATTAAATGACAGTCTGAAACCTAGTGTGTCTGTCTGTCTGTGTCTATGCTGATCTCTCTCTCTCTCCCTCTCGCCCTCCCTCCTCCTCCTACTTTAATAAGGAAAGAAAAGATAGGCTTGCCATTAGGATGTATTACTTACATTTGTGAACTTCTACAGGATTGAGATTTTCTTATTTAAAATATTGTAACATTTAAGGCAGTGGTTCTCATCCTTCCTAATGCTGTGACCCTTTAATACAGTTCCTCATGTTGTGGTGACCCCCAAGCATAAAATTATTTTTGTTACTATTTCATAATTGTAATTTTGCTACTGTTCTGAATCATAATCAAATATCTGTGTTCAGAAGGTCTCAGGTGACCCCTATGGAAGGGTCCTTCGACCTTTGAAGGGTCGTGACCTACAGGCTGAAAACCACAGATTTAAGGGATGGCTGGTTAGGTTACTTGAGCAATCAAATTTAAAAATTATTCAAAATAAAATACAGATGGAAACCATCCATATACTTTAACTGAGTACAAACCATTTGCATTGTGTATAGTGAGATAAACAAATAGCAATATAAAAGCAGGAAAGTTGCCTATAAAAGATTATAGAGATTTCTTTTATGGTGCATTATTGCAGAAATCATGACCTTATGAGTTGTTGAATAATAAACTAAATTCATTCATGATGGTCTGCTTTCATAATAAGATGGTAGATGGGGAAAATTCTTGCCAATGGTCTTAACCATTCTGCATGATTTGTACAATGTGGTCCTTTGGTAATTATTTTTTTACATTCCTTTTCATTTCTGATAAAAATTATTCTTCATTGACACCAAAGAGTACTTAAACAAGTTGAAAGGGAAAAAATGGAAGGAACAGTTTTAATTTTTTCCTCCTGGGAGTATCATTTTAAAAAACAATAATGCAATGTGTGTGTGCATGTGTGTGTGTTTGATCTTAGACACGGCTTACACATATGAACATCTATTAAATCAGTTAGTTTATCACGGATGACTCTTGTTTGCAATACAAACTGGATTATTAGATCTTTAACTTGCATCTATATTTAATTTAACAACTGTCTAATTGTCTTGAAGAAGATATATTTGGGTCTTTACCATAACCATAAAAGTGATAAAAGAAAATTTAGCAATAAATCATACTTGGAGATATTGACAAATGGGGCTAGAAAGACAGCTTAGTGGTTAAGAACACTGGCCATTTTCTCACTTCCGTGGCATATACATAGCACATAGACATTCATGCAGATGAAACATCTCTACCCATAAATAAAGATATTAACAAAGATCTCCAGAATAAATCTGATCCATTGCTCACACCTGGAGTGTGAAAAGGTAGGAGAAATGGTGTTAATGTGTGCATTTGCATAGATGATGGATGTGTCTATCTTCAACATCACAGCCACTGCTACACGGCATCAAATGTCAGGTGTAAGTATGACTCAAACACACTAGCTTTCTTATCTCCAGTAGGTCCTCTGGGTCCTTCAATGGATTCATTCCAATCTATGTACTCACCCATACTAGTTCTTGTGACTCTCCTGACATCTGATGATCCCTGCATCATACATATAGTGAAAGTGTATTTCCAGTTTGGGTGGGAGAAGGTAAGACCACATGTGAAAATATGAATGGCATTAATGTGTGTGTAGTAACATTTTTGAAGCAAAAGGAGGAAGGGTTGTAAATGACAAGAAAAGGAGGCCCTTGGGAAAGGAGGGTCTTGACAGAAGTATCAAGTTAACTGAGATGGAAGACAAGGCAATGCAGACAAAAATACATCTTCATGCAAGTAGACAATGCAAAGATGTCTCTTCGTATTTCCATGTTTATGGATTCGCAATAAAAAGAAATTAGGACCCAAATCCATCATGTGTTGTGTACCATAACTCTCTGTATGGTTTCTCTGACAATTTATGTACACACACATATGCAAAACAATGGCATCCACAAAACTTCTTCCAAATGAAATAAAACTTTTCAAGTTGGTGTATCTCTAAAATTGACTGGCATAGAATCATGACAAAATTCTGAAAATTGATAAACATTACTTATTAGAATGTGATGTTTATGTGCTTCATGAAGAAAAGGCTGTTCTTTGTTCCAGCTGAAATTTGGGTATTGAGATTTCTATCCACCTTGTAGGGAAGTATAAAAATGACATTGCTGTACAACACCCATGACATGCCAGCCAAAGTGCATACAGAAGTGCAACAGAAATCATAGAAGCAGGATAACTCAACAAAACTAAACTAGACTCACACACTTACTAAGCCAGAAATGGTCTCACACAGCCTTTCCTTTGTTTAGCTCACCCCAGAACAATTACATCATTATATCAATCATTACAGACCTCAAATCCTTTCTAGAATAGAAAACAACTGGAGATAAGAACTGAAATATAAGTTGTCATCAGGATATTTTGTTCATTTGTTGTCAAACACCATCGTATTTAGAAAGGATCTGAAATTGAGATTGGGCTTCCTGATGCACTCAACTTTCCTGGTCTTGATGTGATTGCCTTCACTCTACAATTTCTTTGGTCCTTCCCACATCTTTTTCAACAGGAGCTGTTTGTACAAGCTGTTTGTACAAGGTTGTTTTGAAAGAAACAACCAGAAGAAGGGCCCTTTCATTGGCTGGGATTTTAGCAAGACCTGAAGAAATGGCATGTATGAGTTCAGTTAAAACAAATGGTTTCACCACGGAGGGTGGAAGAGACAGGCATGCCAAGCCTAGCAGTGCACTGAAGCAAAGGAACAATTGTCATCTTTGTGCCAGTCATTCTGTAAGTGTTCTGGCTAGGTTTTAGCCGATTAGGTGGGGCTTCGGGTACCACCAGTGCAAGTCTTAGCCCGTGGAACAAAGTCTACACTGCTTCAGTGTGTAAGGTCTTAGGCCAAGGAGCACAGTCTCACAACTTCTTAACAGGAGGTGAAACGTTGCTAAATTGGGGCAAAATTAAAGCAAAACTTATAGGAGTTTGTGATTTTTGTTGCTTCTTCCTTTAATCTATCTCTCCAAGAAATAACTACACTGTGGACCTAGGTAAGATTAGGCAATCAGAGATTCATGTAAAATAATTTGTTACCTGACTTCTGAGATCATTTAGGTGTTTAAAAATCTCCCTCAGGAGGTGTCAGTCCCTAGTGAATTTAGTCCCTTTAGTTACTCTTAATTGTCTATCTGAAATTATTCTCACACTACCTTGAAGCTAGGCTAGGGTCAATAAGGGCATTACAGAGGGAGGGAGAGAGGAGGAGAGTGGAGACACAGTCTTTTGTTCTTTGGTAGAAGCCATTCAAGCCCAGCCACTGGGGGGGTGGTATATATCTTTTTAATAATATATTTTACTTTACAACAATATATAACAATAATTTATAATAACATATATTAGTAATAATATTATTACAATATATATTACTACTCCTGTAGTCTTGATGCTTTCACCCTTAGCTGATGAAGCTCTGAACCTAGGAAATACCTTGGCTCCTAGCACCCTGTTGTTGACTTCCCTACAATCCTTTATACCCCAGGAAGACTTGCCAAACTAAAAGAGCTGGGAGAATAAAGAATGAACCTGCTTAGATCTCTGCTCTCTGGTTTCTGGGTCTCTCCATTCCCTGTTCTTCCTGGGGTAGGTGGACTGGAGCTAGAGTAATCCTTAAAGTGTGAAGGAGAGAGATCAAGTTACAAAGATTTCACTTCTCCTTTCCTCCCCCACCGGAAACCACCAGCTCTCTGTGTCCTTACCTCTAGGAAACTGCCCCAGCCATTCAGGTCCAGGTAAGAACTCCAAAGGGGTGCCTGAGATCCTAGCGGCGCTTGGATTTTTGTAGCATTCCAGGCTCCAAGTAAGGTTCTCAATACAGGCAATGGTTTGTGCTCAAAGACGTGGCAGCAAAGAGGGCCAAAAAGCGCGCTGGGAACCAGGGTGGGGGTGGGGCCCGGAGTCAGGTGGCCCGACGTTAGGTTTTGTTCTCCTTCCCTCTTTTTCTCAGTATCTGGGCACAAGGTTGGAATGTGGGGCATTCCAGCTAGAAGAAAAATCCAGTCTTCCACTTTAAGGAGCGTGTCCAGGGACAAACCAGGGCCCTGCCTTTAATAAAAAAATCTTCAGCTCAGAGGCTGCTCCTGAGCTCAGAGACTGCAGAGCCCAGAGGGCTCCCAACACCAGTCTCTGCACAGTTCAACAGCAGGACCTGGGAGCTGCGTTACTGCAGACCCGCCAAAAAGCAACCTGTCCCTTCTCCACTGGATGGAGCAGATTACAACTCTGGGCTCTCACAATTTATACAAACCAAGGAGTCATTCGCCATACACCTTTGAAATTTTACATATAAATTCGTATACATGGTTATGAAAACGTCGCATTTTGGATTTGGTTTCCCCTATGTGTTCACTTTTAGTTTGATTTTTTTTTAATTTAAAAGCAAAGTTAAAAATTTCTCAGGCTTGCCCCAAACTGTAAGACTCCCGCAGCCCCTCAGAGACCCGAGTCCCTCAGAGTTTTTTCTTCAGCTTTCCAGTTCAAGATGGGCATCTGTCAGTGCAATTTCCAGGCCCCAATTTTTTTCTTCCCGGGATTTCCCGCGCCTGCCACCCTTCTGATGAAAAGCCTAGCTGTGGATATTCGGTAGCTGTTCACAGCCCTGTCTCAACCGAAGCCAAAGCGCCCTTGAATCCCAGACCAAGGAAACAAGAGCCGGCTATGCACACCGACGCAGGTCACCCAGAGGTCCGGAGCCCTGCAGTTCTGCTATTCCCTTTGACTAAGCGCACAGATGGGGCACGCCTCCTGCCTGGCGCTCCCAGTCAGCGACACTCCTGGGAGATGCAGGCTGATGGATCACCTCATTTCCCAATTTGATGGGCCGGAACCTGGCTGGGGAGGTTGGGTCTGCAAGCTGGAGGCGGTCTCGGGAACTCTCAGTGCTGATTTTATATGGGAGAACAGATACCAGATACGTATATCTAAAGAGAGAGCTGGAGCCCACAAAACTAGGCTTCAGTTTCTGTTCTCTCGGTACCGGTAAGGCGCATGTGGTGTCTGCAAGGAGCTGAGTGTGGTGGATGTTGCCAGGGAGCCTCCGCATAGGCATCCACTGGTTCTTTCAAGCTGCAGGCTGTGAAATGCAAGGCCTGGTCCTTCTGATGTCGGGGAAAGAGGCGTAGGCGGAGTGAAATTAGCAAAAATCAAAGTAGTACAAAGATCTGGTCTACGTCTCGCAAGAACGGGAACTTGGTTCATCCCAGGCCCAGGCAAGACAGGACAAGGACCACGTGTGTGTGACACCATTCACAGACCGTCACACCCGGCTTTAAGGAAGGCAGCCTGCGGAACCTGGGTGGAGTCCAAGTAGCAGTAGAGTATCATGAAAGGCAAGAAGACTCCCTTGTCGGACTCTCCGAGGGATCCAGAAAGTTGTGCCCAGGGGACAGGGCAAAGGCCGCTTATTGGCCCAGCACTCGGATGGCAGCTCTAACAGGAGTTGTAAAGGTGACTCCTAAGATTTCCATCCCCATGACTGAGCTTAAAAAGAGAGAAAGCGCTAGGGTGGAGAAGAAATCAAGCCATGAGAGACTTATGTGTCTGGAGTCTGACTGTAGAATTTGTGCTATTTGGTTTTCTTTAAATTTTGGGGAATCTTCCTCCAGAACTCTGGAGCTCCAATTCCTACAAGGTCTTTGTCCTAAATCCAAGGCTTTTGTTCTAAAGTGGAGCTTGGAAGATGGCAAGGGAATCTGCTTGGATTCTCCAGGATTTCCTAATTCGGGTGGACACACAGCAGAACATACTGTCCAGCCCAGAGCACAGAGTTGGGAAAGCTGCAACTCATTTAGGACCAGGGACCTCACCTAGCTCAGGGAATCTAGGTGAAATACTGGTTCTTGGACTGATAGCATCAGTGTTTCCTGGGAGGCTGCTGAAAAGCAGGGTCCTTCAAGGGGGATTACCTAGGAATCTGCCTTTTCAAATGCTAACCAAGGAACCTCTGCATATTGCAGTGGGGAAAGCCAGGGCTTTACTCAGAGAGCCTGAGTTTAACTGTTGCCAGCTTGTTCAAGAGTTTCCCAGGATTCTCTTCACCTGTCAACTGGGAATTGTTTTGAAAGCCCTGGAGCTTCTATGCACACCAAGACAACCTGTGGAACTAATGAAATTGAGATCCATAGCTAGTGATACTCAGGCAGGAGTGTGTTTTTAAGTGTCCCGGGTAATTTTCATGGAAGCCAGGAATGGCTACCGTGGAAATAATCTAGATTACTTGTGAACTGAAACAAGGGACAGACGCCATGCAAGATAATGTGTACCACATTTAAGATTTGTGCCCTTGACACCTGACTCATTCTGATATCAGTGGCATGACCTTGAACTAACTAATTCACCTTCATAAGGGTTTCTATCACAAAGGATATTGGGAGGATAGAGAAGCAACCTCAATAAATGTTAGTCGATAAGGCTGCGTTTCTCAGTTGTTCTGCTGTAAGTGTGTGTGCTGGGGTGTATTACATGGGTGAGCACTGGCCAGGGAAAGGTATAGGCATCTTCTTATGTCACGCTAGGCCTTATTTGTCAGAGTCAGGGTCTCTATCTGAATCTTGAGCACGTGTGTTTCAGCCAGGCATGTTGACCTCCAACCACAGCAATCCTGTCTTTGCCCCTGGCAAGTCTGGGGGTTCTGAGTATGCAGGAAACCAGTCTAAGTTCTTGAGAGTGCTGGGGTTCAAACTGAAGCCTTATGGTTCCATAATAATCATTCTGAGCCACAGAGAGCCATATCTCCAGGCCTTCTGCTATGGTTTTGGTATGGTTTGCCATACCAAAAAAAAAGCTTGGTAGAAACTCAAGCTTGTGTTAGAGGCTTGGTCACCATCGTAAAGGTGGTGAGAAGTGGTGGGCATTTAAGAGGATTTGATATTATGAGAGATTCGTCCACATGAAGAGATTACTGCTCTTTCCATAAGGGAATAAAAGAGCCTTTCACTGCCTCTTGTTATGTCCTGCATGTGCACCATTTCCCCTGGCTCTACTTCCTTCTTCTGTTTTCCCACTAGGTGCTGAACTGCCCTGTGCCTCTGCAGAAGCTGAACACCATGATTTTGAACCCCCATAACTGTGATTTCTTTAAACATCTATTTCCATAAACCATTCTGACTCAGTCATTTGCTTATACCAACAAAATAGATCAAGACACTCTTTTAAACCAAAATGGTTGGGGGGAGGGGGCTGATATTCTCATCCTTCAAGTAGCCCTCTTCCAGCGCACAGTTTCTTATATTTGCTGAAGATTGATGGCATTCTTGGCCATCAGTTACAGAATACTGAAGTGGAGTATGTTCACACCTTGGGAAGGCCCTACCTAGAACTAGGGTTTGGGTGGAACTGTTCGTATATCTAACATGCTTCCTGTCAGAAGGTCCCAAACCCAAGACACATTGCCAAATGAATAAGGACAGGAAGCAACTATAACCAGAGTGCTTGAGAGACAGGAGAGACAGGTGGATCCCTGGAACTCACTGCTCAGTCCAATGAGCCCCACTTTCAGAGATGATGCATCCAAGATGGAGAATAATTGAAGAACAAATCTGAAGTCAACATCTGGCCTCCGTGTACACCCACATGGATACATGCCTGCACCCACATGCACTTGTGCATACACCCACAGGGATATGTACTTGCAAACACACACACACACACACACACACACACACAAATTAGAAATAAACATTAATCAACAGTAGTTCTGGCCAGTACAAATGGAATGCACACTACACACACAATGTGAAATATTCTGATAGGCTTAATATAAAAAGAAGACTATATTATTAACTTTAATAACATACATTAACACAAAATAATGTTCAAAAATTAATGTTCTGATATCTAATGTAACAAATATGATGAATTTTTTGTTTGAAGTCTCTGAGATCTGGCCTCTCTAATACGGTTCAGCCACATTTGAAACGCAGAAAAGTCACAAGTGTCTAGTGACTTCTGCATTAGACAGAGCAGGCCTTGAAATGCCTTCAACTGGAAAGGCACATTGAATTTCCTTGGTTCCCTTGGAAACTGTCTGGAAATGCACATAAGCCAGAATGTCTAAAACTCTGACTGTAAATAGTTATGCAAAGATCATATGTCCACATGGCTGGGTTCTACAGAGGGTTCTTCCTAGCTTCTTGAAGAAGCTACTAGTTGCCTTTGGGATGTGTTCTCATGTAACAGAGATAAAGCTTTGGTCTCTCCCCACCCCCTTTTCTCTCTCAGAAGAGTTCTTTCTTTCCACATGGCATCATCTGCATGGAACTATAATCTCTTTAAGACTCACCTAAATACCACTGCCCTGGAGGCTAGGCCTTCATCTGAATTGGAAATTTGGAGGTATTAGCAGCACATGCTTTTTGTTTTCATGCGAAAGGCAAGAGAGATGGATGTGGGAAAGGAAAGGACACAACCAGTAAGGTTATGTCAGTCATGTGGGATAGAGACCAAAGCCTCGCATGGTTCTCATATATTGATCAGCTGGATTTATGTTTTGGAAAGAAGTTTAGTTGCATCTTTTATTTTGTTCCTGCTCCAACATAAACATCCACTGCCGTTTCCCTTAATTGTGACCTCTTCCTGCAGTGGAACTGTTACCCTAAACTCTTGTTCCATGAAATTCTGGTAATATCAAACATGTAATTGATTCTTATTTTAGGGATCAATTCCTGTTGCTAGGATGGAGGATGGGACATTTCTCAGTCTGTGAGAAGGCATTCTTGCTCTTATTTGGACGTGGTGAAGAGAGTGTGGAGGTCTGGAGCTGTTAGAAGATGACAGATAGCTCGAAGTAAGAGAGAATGAAAATGGCAGATAGGTATTAACCATTGTGCTACAGTCCCAGACTCCATTATTACTTTGAAAATAACTATTGTAAAATATATAACGTTTAGGAAAGAGCGCTGTGCTGGCTAATTTTATGTCACCTTGACACAACCTATAGTCATCTGAGAGGTAGAAACCTCAATTAAGAAAACGACTCCATAAGATTCAGCAGTAGGCAGGCCTGTAGAGCGTTTTCTCAACATGGGAGAGCTCAGCCCAATGTGGCTGGCGCCACTATATGCTGGTGGTTCTGGCTTCTATAAGAAAGCAGACCGAGCAAGCCATGAGAGGCGAATTAGTAATCAGGACTTCTCCATGGCCTCTGCATCAGCTCCTGCCTCCAGGTTCCTGCTCAGTTTGAGTTCTTGTGTTGGCTTTCTTCCATGGATAAAGCCAAATAAACCCTTTCCTTCCCATGTTGCTTTTGGTCATGGTGTGTCACCACAGTGTTGCAGGAACCTTTCTGCACTCCAGCACCAATGAGAGTGGAAGAAAAATTCCACCAGTGGGCCAAAGCCACAATGGTTCCTTAAGAGCCTCAGTGTAGGGTCCAGTTTTCATTATTTCATTGCATACTTTAAAACTACAAAGTGGGGCCGACAAGCAAGTAAGATTTTACAGAAGCCTTCTTGACAGTCAACGGGCTGTTAACGACAACAACCCATTATTTCACCTATTTCTCCAGGTCATTCTGTTCCAGGAACTTGGCAAGTAAGCAGTACAAGCAGTGCTTTAAGCAAGTCACTAAATAAACCAGTAAATCAGTTGTAATAATCGGTCTTTTCTCCCTTCTTCTACTTCAACATGCATAATAACCCCAACTAAATCAAGCCAATTTGGGGGAATGTTATTTCTTTAACATGGCCTGTGAACCACCTGCAATCCAAGGTACTTTGAAAACCAGAGGTCAGATTTAAACAAATCTAGTATCTGACAACAGGATGCATTTGCTTCTCACAGCCAATTGGGAGTCTCAGCGAGCAAAGCTAATGCTCCTTGTATGAGCAATACATTCTGCACTTACCTGACCACCATTGTACCAACACCATTGTGTTGTGGTTATTTTCCTATTTTCTTTGCTAGTTAAAAACTCCTTAAGGGGAAGGACTGTATTTAGTCCATCTGTATCCTCAATACTTGTAAGAATATCTAGAATACTGTAAACTAATTTGTAAAAATAGTAAAATGTTTTCTTAATTTACACCTCTCTATGACATCCTTTTGTTGCGTTCATAAGCTATGTTAAATCAGCATGGACATGAGGTAAAAATCCTACTATATAATCACTTGTGAGTATTTATCAGAGATTGTCTTTTCTTTTTTTTAAATAAAAATAAAGCCAGGCAGAGGCAATACACAGCTTTAATCCAAGCACTTGGGAGACAGAGGAAGGGGGATTTCTGTGAGTTTGAGGCCAGCCTGGTCTACAATATGAGTTCTAGGAAAGCCAGAGTTGTTACACAGAGAAACTCCATTCTAAAAAAAAAACAATAAGTAAATAGAAAATATTTTGATTTGTGTATCAAGGACTTTAAGGCTAAAAGTTGATGTCAAAACACACAAAAAGTTAGAAAATGGATAATTATTGTTGGCTTCAACCTCCCTTTATTATTTCAGAGCATTTCTAGCATGCTCCCATTCGAATCTGAAAGTATGATGTGTCCTGGTGACAGAATTATAGTTTTCTACCATCTGTCCTCATTGTCATTCTTGCCTTTCTTTTTCTCTGGACAAGGAACTACTGGGCTGTTCTTGGTCTTCCTCGGAAAGTGACTCTTCCCTGTTTGTTTCTTTTTATGCCGTTCGTTTTTCCTCTTTACAGATGTCTGCTCTTCTATATTATCTGTTCCAGCTCCTATACTTTAGCTTTGATTTTAATCTTGGCTCTCTTTTCTGCCTTTTCAATAAGTTCGTCTTCTTTATCTGTCTCTTCTATTTAGAGTTTTTTAGAGCAAATTGAAAGTGTAGAGCCACCAGACGGGATGTTAAGTCTTCACTTCGCTTCTCTGTTCCTGCTTTTCTGCTTTTCCTACTGTCTTTTCTAGTCTACTTATTTTTCTTGTCCCAGAGACTATCCTGAGTTGTTTTAGGTTGATCAACAAAACACTAGGTATTGTCCTTGTCCTTGGGCCTTTGTCCTTGCTTCTTCCTCACCTGGAAAGCTCTTTCCATTCCACACTGTTTCATACCCCATAGCTACACCACTCCCCTTTCCCGTGTGTCTTCAAATGCTACAATCTCACAGAGCTTTTTCCTTGGTATCCATTCTACTCAGATACTACTCAGATCCTACTCAGATCCTACTCAGATCGTCCTTGCTCTCTCTCTGCAGCTACACTTTCCATGTTTCTTCCAGGTTTTCTCCTTTCTTGTCTCCTTCTGCACTTCATATTAAAAGGATTTGTACTGTCATAAGATCCACTATTGATTTTGATACTATAAAAAAGGGAACATGCCATTAGCTAAGCTGTGGCAGGCCATTGATTAAGACTCATTCAGATTGAAGAAAGAAGAGAAATTGTGGCTTACAATCAATGAAACATGTTCATTTATAGCATCTATTGTTAACTCATTTGGGTAAAATGAAGATTTTATCTTTTTAACTACTTCTTCAGTGTGTTGAAAAAAAGGAGACATTTAAGTTTTGGTTTTTAAAATGATTTTTAATATTTGAAAATATTAACATTTAATTCTTTGTTAAATGTGAGAAAATAAAAATTCCTGTGTTTGGAAAGAAGATCAGAGCTAAGTAAACCATTAGTAAATAATACAGCAAATGTTTCAATAGAGGATTGCATGGAATGTTCTTTGAAAACAGAAAAAGATATCATTCCCAAGCCAGACTGCAGAAGGCCTCTGAGGGAGATGCTGACCAAGCTGGTCTAGCAGATATTTTAGACAACTGTCTGTATCTGTAGGCTTTTAAGCATCAGAAAGAACTGCATAGAAGATTAGGAATGCAAGAGTAAGGTCAGAAGAGTAGGGGTGGTTCCACATGAAAAACTGCATTGTGTCTGAGAGTGTACCAACCTAAGGCAGCAGTTTTCAGTCTTGAGTGGGAATTAGAACCTGGAGGACTTGCCAGACTGGATTCTGTGGTACTTGTTCCAGAGAATCTGATCTAGAAGGATGGGGCAGGACAGCAATAGAGTCCATGTATTCTAACTGCTACCCACCTGATGTGGAGAGAGCATGAGTCTCTAAGAAAAACATGATCTTAGTTCCTCACTCTCCAAAGCTTTGCCTTACCTTTCCATTTTATTCTGATTTTTTTAGAGCCTAGAAGATGCTATCATGTGACCTCTGCTGCTTCTGCCTCCATCCCTCCCTCAACCTCTTTACTCTGCTCACAGGTAGATACTCTCTTGCCCCAGACCCTGTGCTCTTGCTCGTCTTTTGGCTGGAAATACCCATCAGTAAAGATTGAGGGTTGCCTTTAAAAGATAGAAAACTCAGTTACTGCAGCTTATATCAGATAAAGAAATACATTCAGATGCTTGTTTAGTTGTTCCAGGGTGGCTCCCTATTCCCAGAGACCCTGGCTTCCCCAAACTGGCAAGGTGTTCATTCTCCACAATTTCATGTGGGTCAACCAGCACAAGAATTACTCAAGGCGGAGTAAGAGAATGATCAAGGCAGATGCCTTCAGGTACGCGCGCGCATGTGTGCGTGTGTGTGTTTGATATTTGTTATAAAACCCGGGAATGTGTACATGATAGATAAGTACTTGTTCACTGAGCTAAAATTTTATTCCTTGGTTCTTTGAGAACAGGTATTGCAATGTCATCTAGACTGGCCTTAGACTCATGGTTTTCCTGCCCCCTGCCTTCTCCAGGCTCAGCTGCGGTCTGTTAAGGAAATCTCACTAAAGATTCCACTGGGCTCTTTCCATGATATTCCATTGCTCAGAAAGTAGTCATTTGATTAAAACTGATTTCTAGAGAGTCTGGCAAATCTAGTATTTATTCAGGAAACCTACACAGCCACCTGCAGTTCTATGAGCAGATGGCTGCTGAGGGGGTGTTAGTAAACTTCATCACAATAGCAGCTTTTAAAACAGCAAAGATGCCCTGTGTTGCCCACAGCAGGGCTCATGAGAAGCAGATTGGCTTCAAATAATTGTAGGATTATTGTATATGGAAATTATTTCTGGAGATCGATGCCAATAGGTCTCTTCCTGTGCTCTATATACCTTATTGTCCTTTCCATAATCAAGAAGAATGGTGGGAGAATTTTATTTCTTGATCACACAAAGACCAGTACAGGTATTGACATGGATTCTCCATCCTGGATGCCTCTGCTCTAGGCAGTGACTCCAGGATCTGTGATGTTCTGTCTTATAGTTCCGCTATCTTGTGACTTCAACATTGTCCTGGAGTCATACATTGCTGTAGGAATTCCTATCGCCAGTAGCCTTTAAGTTACCCGCCCAGTTGGGTGTGGCATCTTATACTATATAAGCCAATGTAAAGCGCACATCCAGCCTCTTTTCCGGCTGCAGGATTCGATTGCTGTTCCCCATTCCAGCAGAGGATTGTGATCTGTGACTCTACCCCTAAATAAATAACCTTTTATTATACTCAATTCTGAGCTAGTGTGGGATTTCTTTTTTTAGCGTCCTTCTTCAATACATGGTCAGTAGTTTTCAAGTTTCTAATCATTTGGTTCCCTTTCTTGGCCTGGATTGAAAGATTGCAAAGACCCAAGCCTGAATGGTGCTGGAATGTGGCCTCTCATGCCACTGACCTGCAACCCCTTCATTCTGCTCACATCTGGACGTTATCCTGCCTCAGTCAGGTCATCATAATGGGGAGTGTGTAGTAGAACAAAGCTTTTCATCTCTTTAGAGCCAGGGGAGATGGAGGGAGGGAAAGAAGAGGAGGAGAGGAAGGGGAAAAGGTGAGGAGGGGAAGAGGAAGAAGGAAGGAAGTTTCTTTCCCTCTGAGGGATCTTTCTGCTTCAGACTTGACAGACTGTGTGAGTATATTTGATCAACAGAATATGGTAGGCATGTATTATAATAGCATTATCATTGCAGCTTCCTGTTTTTATATTTAACTTCCAGACCCCCCCCCCCCAAAAAAAAGGGAGACTTGAACTTGACCTCTACAAGCTAGGAGGCCATGTGGAGAGGCAATGCCTACGCAGCCACTCCAACCACAGCCAACACATAAGTGTCGTGGTGCACCTTCCTGCCCCAGCTGGGTCTGCAACCAAATGTAATCATGCATTTGAATGCGGTCCTGAGGATGAGCCCAGCCAAATGAGGCAGAAGACCCGGCCAGATGAGTCCAGCCATGGTATCAGGAGAAATCATGAATTTTTGTTGTTTTAAGTCCTAAGCTTTGGGATATTTTGTTATGTTTACAATGATTAATGAAGCCGCAGAGTATTTTATTCTTAATACAGAAGGATTGTTGCAGAGATTTGAGCAGATTAGTAACAGAATCCGATTTATTCTCTGTGAGAACCACTCTGCTATTGTATATGAGATGACCGCAAACACCAGAACATATGAGTACTTGTTAGATACACAAACAGTCCCACCTAAACCCTGCCTCCAACTCAGCGTTCTATAACTGATAGGATGGAATAGCATGAATCCTCAGTGAAAGTAAAATTCTGTGCTCTGTCCTGCCAGTGCTGGGAAGAGGATCCAGTCTGGACATATTGTAAAGAAAGAGCTTACTTTATTCACTATGCCAAGTATATGAGAAAATGTGATTAGAATTTTAACTCTAGTCTGGAAATATGGTTATAACATTAATGGCTGTAATATGGAACTAGGGGCAAGACCATACCCAAAAGTTCCATTCTTGATGATCTATTCTTGATGAATAGATCAATGACAGCTATGCGTATGTGAAGGTCAATGAGTAGGGAGCCACAGCCTACCCATGCCGCTGAGTCCGATAATTAAAGATATTTCTTGCTACTTTGGAGTGAGGCCACGTTGCTTTGCTCTGCTCCAGTTTTGCAAACAAATGAAAGATATTAGTGAACTCAAATGTTAGACTTCCACATTGAGAATTAAATTTAGAAAAGCACATTGTCTGTGAGACAAAGCCCCGTGGCTTTCTTGGCACCCAGCATGCTTAACTAGTGGACTTGGGGTGATTAATGGGCAAGATTGCTCATGACCCACTTATGGGCTGTTTCTTCCATTATGAACCTGGAAGGCTAGCCGGATTCCATCTCGACTGGAAATGCAAGCATCAGCATTAACAACTTGTGAACGAAAATAAACAGAAGTCATAAGCCAGTCACCTCTGGTGGGGGGATTATTGTTGCCAGAGTATGCCTCACATTATGGCACCTGCCTGTGTAGCTTTACTTTGTACCCCATTTCCTAAAATCTTCACAGTGGAAAGTACATTTCTAGGGGAGATCAGATGGTGTTGGTGATCAGTGTTCACCCATTAAAAGCAAGCTACCTTGGAGTTTTTAAGGACTTGTATTGACTTTTCACAGTTCTTGCCAATATAATTCATCTTTATCATAGGATGGACAGTGAAGGATGTTTGTCCTACTTTGATTTCTTCTGCTATTATGAAATAATACAGACCAAAAGTGATCTGGGAAAAGAAAGGGTTTGTTTGACTGATAGGTCACAGCTCATCATCAAGGCAAGTCAGGGAAGGATCTCAGTATGCTGACCACAGACATAAAGCAAAAGCCATGTATGAACACTGCATACTGCCTTAGGAATCGTGGCTTCCTCAGCCTGCTTTTCTACACTCCTAGAACTGTCTGCCCAGAGGTATCCCACAGGAGGCTGGACTTTCCATCTAAATCATTAATCAAGAAAATACCTCCATAGTCTTGCCCCAGGCAAATATGGAGGCAATTCTCTCTCTCTCTCTCTCTCTCTCTCTCTCTCTCTCTCTCTCTCTCTCTCTCTCTCTCTCTCTCCCTCTCTCCCTCCCTCCCTCTCTCTCTCTCTCTCTCTCTCTCTCTCTCTCTCTCTCTCTCTCTCACACACACACACACACACACACACACATACAGACACTGACACTCAGGGATGGTAGTGGTATTCTTTGTCACACTGATGTCTGAATAATTACGTCTGTCCCAGCATATAGGGCTTTCCCATTTCCTCTCTATTGTTTCTGTTACTGCACAGCCCCCTTAGGACTGCCTATGTTCAATCTGTTTATGCCTCAGTTTTTCTGTAGCTGACCTTTATCAAGTAGTTATATCTGCTTGTTCCTGAATGTCATTTTTTTAGTTCCTTGTCAATCTCTTTTAGTGTAGTTCTTCTTGGATTGGTTCTAATCATTTTCCATTGCTGACTTTGAGAGGTGGCATGGGAAACACTGGAACAAAAGTGTTCTACTTTCTTCTGTTTCTGTAACAAATTCCACAGCCCAAAGCAACTTTCAGAGAAAAGATTTATCTGAATTCACAACTCCACGTCACAGTCCACCATTGAGGGAAGTCAAGGCAGGAACCTGAAGCAGGAACTAGGGAGGAACACTGCTTTGCCGGCTTGCTTGCTAATTTTCTTGAACAGCCCAGGAGCACCTACTTGCCCAGGAATTGTGGGGCAATTAGCAATTAAGACAATGCCCCATAGACGCATGCCCACAGGCCAAGCTGATTTAGGCAATTCCTCAAGGAGGAACTCTAGGTTGTGTCAAGTTGACAATAAACTAACCAGCATAAGGAGAATAAAGAGAAAATGCTCCACATTTGACCCCCCCCCCACTTTCTTTCTACTCCCCCCTCCCACTGCTGCATCCATTAACCAAGAAATTCCTTCTCTTCCTAAAAGAGGGTATGGACTAACCTTTCTGTAAAGAAACAAAGATTTAGGTTTGTGCTCCAACTCTTAGATAACTACACCTCTTAGCTGGTGCCCACTTAGCATCAGGCTTCAAGGAAGTTTTGTTATTTTTGACATAATTCCTAATAATCTTCAGAAAATGTGCATTTATTTCTGTATAATGAATGATATGCTAACTCTTCCCATTTATGTTGCATCATAAGCATACACCTATTTTTCTACGTGTATTTTAAAGGGTTTTGGATTATGTACATGTAGCAAGGCACATGAATCTTAAGTGCACACCCAGGTCAGTGTTATGTCCACACAACCTTCACTCCAGTCAAATTATAATTTAACAGCTCTTAAAATCTTTAGTTTGGGACTCTTCCACATGTTTATAGTTTGAAGAAATTTGAGTTTTTGTATACGTGACTCTTGTCTGTAAATACAACTCTTGGAAATTAAAACAGTAATTTTGAAATATTTTACCAGTCCAATAAAAGTAACAATCAATCTATAACCTGTTAGCATATTGACTAATATGCATATTAACTAATATGTGACTACTTTTAATGAAAGAATGACGATACTAGGCATTGGTAGAGTACTGTTTACTGTTTATGTCATCTCACGTCTTTCTATGTTTAGAAATCACAGGCATCTGGTGATTTTCATTTTAATCTGTTGCTGTCTCATTTTCATTTGAATGTATACACACACGCACACATACACACACACACACACACACACACACACACACACACACACACCCCTTAGCTTTCCACAGACATGAACTGAAGTGGAAACTAGAGATACTCGCAGGACCTCATACAGGCTGCTGAGAACCCAGAATGATCCAAGGGGTCTCTGTCACGCGTTCTATGAACCACTTCTCCACACCATTCTCATCACCCCAGGTCACCTCTTAGGGAACCTGTTCTGACCCTCCCCAAGATATTCCATGATTAGACTTACATGGAGTCCACATGTGTTGATACAACTAGTTTCTAGTTTAATATGAAGAATGAAGAACATGCATCTTCGTGAACACGCAGACTCATTTCTTTTGGGATGAAATTTCTTGGGACATAAGATAAGCAGCTGCTTAGCAAAACAGACTTTTGAGTCTTGGAAATATTCTCATTTGTTGAATTGTGATGGAGTCTAAAAACGCCCAGTACGAAGCAGCTCAGGGGCTGCGCCCCACACTGATTTCTAAGAAAGTCAGTCAAGGAGAGGAAAGCAGAAGGGGCATTGCCTCCTTTATTGTTACAGTACAGTGTTTTCTTTTTATGCAGAAACAATGATGTTGCCATTTAAAACTATCTTCTGTTCCTTCTCCTTAATAGAGAGGCAGATTGCTTTTCATGAAACATTAAGGACAAAGGCTCATAAATATTCGTGCCAGATACATCACCTCAGATTTATGATACTAAAGGTGCAATCGCTAAAGTGAGCCTGGGATTTTCCAATCCTTTGAGTTACCACAGAAAAGTTCAAAGAAATATGGCCCTCTGCCAGACTTGCAGAAGTGACTACAAAGGAGAAGCTATTTCTGGTTTGAAATGATGTATCCTTAAACAACACCAACAGTAAAACGAGCATCCCCTCTTCACTTTCCACAGCTCTCCTAATGTCAATGGAGTCATTTGTTAAGTTCCTCGTAGCTTCTATGGTAGTTGGTCATTTTAGTTTTTGCATTGTTGAGGATCATTGCACATCCTAGGTGCGTGCTCTGTCACTGGACTACTTACCCAGCTCTGCACTACTTTGAAAGGGGATAACAGAGTTGAGGTAGTTATGTTTTGAGGAACTGAGAAGATAAATAAAAAACAACAACAACAACAACAACAAAAAAACAAAACAAAAAACAAACCAAAACAAAAAAAATCAAAAACAAAAAACACCTTATTTTAAGATTGTCATACAATTGTAAGTTGTATATTTCACCTTACAGAAAATACTTTAAATAATCCTATAATGGTTAAGAACTATATATTCTTTGAAAATCAAAGGCAACTTTGAGGAGGTGGCATTTGGGGAGGACAGAACCTTGTGTAGTGGGCTAGAGAAGATGTGCTACTTGTCTGTGGACAAAGAGTGCTAAACTGAAATGGGTTAGGCGAGTAGAGAAATGAAGATGAACTGGAACGCTGTTTCCAGTGATCTCAGTATTATTCTGCAGCTGCTGAGCAGGAACGGAGCGAGATCTGACAGGACCATCATTTGGCAAAAAGATTCTGTATATATGGAAAAGATCTGAAGGGAAAAGCTCAACTCCCTGGATGTCGAGGAAGCAGAGAAGCTCCAAGGAAGGAGAGAGAAACTTCCCACAAAGGGAGATATGATTTATAGATGTATCAGCAGCTGGGGATGGGATCTGATGAGGTCAAGCAGAACAAGATTGCCCCAAGGTTTAGCACCGGCTATGCATTGCTGAAACAAATGGGCAGGACAGATGGAGAACTGAGCCCTATTTGTTATTACGCACAATGTGAACACTGTCTGTTTAACTCTTGACATCTATAAGGAGGAAACCACGTAGAGGAGGAAAGAGCAAAGCTCACCTCGCAGGGGTAAGAGTGATTACACAAGCAGAATTAAAGGCATGTGATTGGATTAAGCCTAAGGGAAACCAGATTTCTTAACCTGTGATAAATTATAGTTTTACTTCCTGGTTTGAATTACTTTCCTGGAAGCTTATTGCTGAACCTCAAACCCAGGTGTTGACGGTTCTGTATGCTTTCTGAAGGATTCTCTTGTGCCCTATATTTAAGATTTCCTTCCTTCTTTAAGGCCTGGGGTTTGAAGATTATGTACAAAATATTTGAAATACTCTGCTTCATAAGTTCTCACATGCACATATTCACATTTTATCATCTGTTAAATCAGGAAATGTCTTAAGGATCATTGGGTGGTATGTCATATGACTGGCAGAAAATTTTCATTCTTTGAGATCTATAAATATGTCCCATGTTGACATGGGGTCATTCCTGATGTTCCTGTAGTTTGGCAAGCTTCTTTCCCATAATGCTGTTCTTCAGCTTTCTAAAATGGAAACAAAAACCTACTTAATTCTGTGTGGGTATTCCAGTTTATCAAGAATGTCCTCTGAGGAAGGATAAAGATAAGAATCAAGCTCTACCCCACCAGAAATTCTGAGTGGAGATACATTTTAGCAGGATACAAATTCAACACATAGCCATAGCTTTCTAAACACCAACAGCGAATGTGCTGGAAAGAAAACAGACCATAAAACCCAATCATAATCACCTCAATGAATAATCTAGGAATAAACCCAACCAACAAAGTAAAAGACTTCTGCAATGTAAACTTTAAGACACTGAAGAAATTAAAGAAGATACTAGAAGGTAGATCCACCATGCTAGAGGCTGAGCCCAATGAATACTAAGAAATGACTATCTTATCAAAAGTCACTTCCAGATTCAATGTGATCTGCATTAATACTATAACGACATTAAAGGGAATAGAACAAACAGTTCTAAAATGCACAAAGAAATACACACACACACACACACACACACACAGAGGGGGTCAGAAAATGAGAATCAAAGGAATCCTGAATGAAAGACTACAACTGTCAGGGTGTCTGATTTTTAAATTATATTGCAGAGTCATGGTACTTGTACAAAAACAGACACAAGGATCAAGGGTACAGAACAGACAACACAAACATGCATCCTTAGACCTACAACCTCTTGATTTCTGACAAAGATGTACCCTTTCAAAAGAAGAATCAAGTGTGAAGTTTTCAGAGCCCTAAATTGGAAGTACCCGTCCTAGGTACAGAAGAAGCAGGATATGGTAGAAACCCGGGCACATCTTGGGGCTTAGCGGAACCAGACTCACTTTGTATATCTTAG
The DNA here is from genome assembly GCF_037038515.1 of Microtus pennsylvanicus. Classification (NCBI taxonomy): domain Eukaryota; kingdom Metazoa; phylum Chordata; class Mammalia; order Rodentia; family Cricetidae; genus Microtus; species Microtus pennsylvanicus. The sequence goes on along the minus strand of NC_134580.1, from coordinate 114,038,027 downwards.
GGCATAATTCCAAAAGGCTTCAAGTCTCCTGGATTTGTGAAGCTCCACTGTATGAGAACCACATGGTACTGTAGTGACACCTGGTCAAAGGTGATGCTGTGATGGATGAATCTGAGGTCAACAGCAAAGATCCAGCAGGTCTGCATATCCCAGAAGGATGCCAAAATGAACAGCAAAAAGAATGCCCCTCCCACATAGCGGAAGACAAGGAGCTTCCTTTGTAGCCAGAGCCTAGCGAAGGAGATCCTAGGAGGCCCTAGAAGGCAGAGTTCTCTGCATGGGGATCAGACACTAGAGCAACATGCCCCGAAACACAGCAGAGCTCTTAATGTTAGAGGAGAATGAGCCACTTTAATTAGCAAGGGTTTCTTTTTGTTGTTGTCGTTTAATAATTCTAGGATTTGGGTGCAATATAAACTTTAAAAAGTGTCTCTTCCTTAGCTATGTTCATAGCAGCATTATTTACAGTAGCCATAACCTGGAAACAGCCTAGATGCCCCTCAACCGAAGAATGGATAAGGAAAATGTGGTACATTTACATAGTGGAGTATTACTTAGCTGTAAAAATAATGACCTCATGATATTTGCAGGCAAATGGATGGAAACAGAGAAAGTCATTCTGAGTGAGGTACCCAGACCCAGAAAGACAAACATGATAGGTACTCACTCATAAGTGGTTATTAGATGTAATGCAAGGAATAACCAGGTACAATCCACAGCCCTAGAGAAACTAGGTAACAAGGAGGACGCTAAGAGGGATGCATGGATTTCTCAGGGAAGAGGAAATAAAAGAGATCTCCTGAGTAAACTGAGGGCAGGATATGGGGAGATGGGTTTGGTGGCTGGGCTGGGTGCAAGCAGGTTGGCGGTGGAACTGAAGGGGAGAGTCACAAAAAAGAGATCTTGATGGGAGGGTGCCATTTCCAGGTTAGGGAGAAACTTGGTGCAAGGAAACTCCCAGAAACCTACAAGGATGACCCCAGCTAAGACTCCTAGCAATAGTGGAGAAGGTATCTGAACTGGCCATCTCCTGTAGTCTGATCGGTGACTGCCCTAAGGTCATCAGAGAGTCTTTACCCAGTAACTGATGGAAGCAGATGCAGAGATCTACAGACAAGCACTGGACCGACCTCTGGGAGTACTCCTGAAGTGAGGGGAGGGAGGTCAAGGTCATGACAGAAGAACCCACAGAGACAGCTGACCTGAGATCCTGGGAGCTCAGACTCTGGACCACCAGTTAGGGAGACTGCATTGGGATCAAAGCAGGCTCTCCACGTGTGTGCGTGACAGTTGTGTAGCTTGGTATCTTCGTAAGGCTCCTAGCAGTGATATCAGGACCTGTCCCTGGCACTTAGCTGGCTTTTGGAAACCTGCTCCCTATGCTGGATTACCTCACCCAGGCTTTATGCAGGGGGAGAAGCTTGGCTCTACCTCAACTTGATGTTTTGTTCAAGCCCATGGGAGGCCTGTCCCTCTCTGAATGGATAAACAGGAGAGGATGTGGAGGAGGGTAAATGGGAGTTGAGGGGAAGGAATGAGAGGAGAGGAAAGGACACTGTGGTTGGTATGTAAAATAAATGGGAAAAGGGTCAATTAAATAAAAATTTTAAAAATGTATTCATTTCTATGCGAATGTCTGTCACATGTTTGTGGGTGCCAAAAGAGGTAAGAGGGGATCGGATCTCCTACAGCTGGAGTTACAGGGGGTTGTACACCTGGCATGGATGTTGGGAACCCAACTCTGGTCACCTGCAAGAATAGAAAGCCCTCTTAAATGCTGAGCTACCTCTCCAGCCCTGAGCAATATATATTTAAAAACAAAAAGTCATAATTTTGCCATGTTCTCTTAGCTGTGTTTACTTTAATATTGTTTCAATAGATCTGTGGGTAAATATGTTTCAAATACTAAAAAGAATGTGGGTTAAATAAAAAACTGCTTCAGACTCTAAAACTGCAAGATAGAAATAGTAATTATGGTAGAGAATGATGGAAACACAGAGAAGGCATGAGTGGGACAACGGGAAAACTAGGAGCCTTCTTTTTATTTATTTAACATCCTGATCTCAGTTTCCTCTCCCTCCATTCCTCCCATGCCCCGCTCCAGGACAGCCACCTTCCCTTCACCCCACCCCCCAACAAGCCCAGGATTCACTCCTCTTCTGGGACGCCTAACAATAGGAGCCTTAAAAGGAGAGGCAAGGGCGAATGGTGGCTGTGGTGCAGGAGACAGAGTGACAGCCAAATGGGGCTCTTGGGGGAACCGCTGGCCTTGAGGAAGAGAAGTGATCAAAATCTTTGAAAACTGACAACACAATTGTGAAGAAAACCTTTTACTAAAATGGAATGTTGGTGCTGAAAATACGCAGTCTGATTCCATTGTTTCCCAAATAAGAAAACCAGGAATTTGACGGTCTGTGAAAGCTACTCAAATCATCATTGGGGGGCAAAAGAACCCATGACTTCTCTATGTAGAATCTATGCGTTTTGTGTAGGGGAAATCATAACGGAGATATGAAATAAAGCCCCTTTAGAAAATTACAAAGAGATCATATATGAGAAGGCAAAGGGATTCTAGAAAGCATTGTGGAAGCAAATACTCAGATATAACATGTGTTTTCATTTTTTATTAGAGAAGTTGTAAGTTGAATTTCAGCCTTCATGTTAACATAATTTTCTCTGTCCTCTTCAGAGGAACACACAGAATCTGTTTGTACAATCATATACAACAATTAAGTTGGCATTTTACATCCTAAAATCAGGACTCTGATTCGCCCAAGGCTACCAGGTCTCTGTGTGCTCCTCTGGGCTTGGGTAGCACGACTTGATCCCAGCATAACACTTGAGGCGCCACCTGCAAGGCAACTACAGCAGGCTAGAAGACCATGCAGATTAACACGGTAGCAAATCGTTTGGATATTTAACAGACATAAAAAGGTTATTTCCTGATATGAAAGTCTGAAAATCTGCATAAATATTTTTGTGTAAAATTAAATTAGTTATGTATTTTTTCAAACTAGAACTTGAAGTATCAAGAATGCCCACATAATTCATATACACATATATATAGACTTTTTTTATTATGCTAAAAGTCTTGATAGTCAAATAATATTCTGTGCCATACATTTACTTAACCAGTAGTTATTTGGTGTTAGAGTAACTGTGTCGGAACAGGTTAGTCATAACTGGTGCTTGTGCATCATGCAAAACATTAGGTCTATGGTTCCTGTTGACTAGTCTTGTCACGTGGTAATGTTTAGATGATTTCGCGCTATAACCGTGAGAATTAAGGAGTATAAATACTTTGTACATGGTCACATTTACAAACCTTTGCCAATAACCACTTCACAACCCTTATAGTGTATAGTGAACTGGAACACCTGGAACCTGCAGAAGGAATCCCTAGAGAGCAGTGGCAGCTGTAAACTTTCTGAAACGAGCCTGCTGAGTCCCCCTTGAAGCACTGATGAGATTGGCACAGGTACACTCTTCTGTGTCTCTATTAGTCTAACAGTGTCTGCAACATTGACAGGAAATTAGCATCTTATGGCATGGTAAAGACATGGCACTTTCTGATGAGGTAACTTAGGTATAGGAAATTCCGCAAAGTGATTTGGATAGCAGACCACCACTTCTGCTAATGAACTGTAGACAGAGTTGCTTCTTCTAGTGCATGCGCTTACTATTAAGTTACTAATGCACTATTTTTTTTTGCAGCAGCAGCTCAAACATGTTCTAATGCATCACAAAGCAGAGCTGTTAACATCAAGCCCACTGACTTGTGATGCTGTCTTTTAGCAAACATGTTTAAGTTGTGTAGCACGGTTCGACTCTGCCTGTCAGGAATAGGAGATTCTTTGTTATTGTTGTTGTGAATACATAGCTATTTTTGGTTGGCCAAAGAAATTCAATAGTCAATTGTTAAACAGAAGAACATTTGGTCATCCCCAGTCTGTGTGGTTTCAGATAACACCGTGTTTGTACATTAAAAAAAAAAAAAATCCAACAGAAAACAGCTTTTGTCCGTAGAGTCTGAGTTTAGAGCTGGGCATGATCTCCCGATGGTCCATGGTTTTCCAGCCTCAGTTTGCACTCTGGAGTTTCATACTACTGTTGCTGGTCTGCGGTCCATCTCGGCCTCCAATTTCACCATCTGCTGCATCTCCTTCGCCTACAACACCAGAAACATGACCTTACACATGGAAATCCCCGTCTGAAGGACCCCACTGGCTCTTGTCTGTTTTCTCTAGGCCTGTCCTGTTTTCACACCCTCGGAACTTCCTGGGGTATTCTCGGAAATGCAGAATCTTGGAGTTTACTTAAGATCCTCTGAATCTATCCAACAAGATCATCCAGGAGAGTTTAATGCACATAAAAGTCTGAGAAAAACTGGCCTACAAATTTCTGGGGAAGATCTCATGTAAAGAAGTTGAGCCAATTACTTAGATGATCAAACTGTTTGACTTAGTGTGGCTGGTACCTTGTGTGGAAAATTCTATCATTTTCAGAATAGCATTGCTTATGTATAACTCATTTTTCAAATAGTCTAAAATTTAATTAAAAGTAATTAAGACTTGAGTCTTTCAATGGGGATATGTAAGGTAAAAGCATATACATTACACTGCTTTGACAGGAGTACCTATCAACATACCATTACATGAGCATGGAGGATTCCAGAAATCTTACTATCTAAACTCTGGAGCTCTTGCTTCTCTGGAATCATTTACTTTTTATGGAACACCAGGATATAAGCCAGGATTAATTGAATATCATGAATTAAGATAGTCACTAAAGCAACCAGCTTATTCAAAAGGGTCAGCAGAAGCAGGTCCCAGTAATAAGTAATTACTTGGGAACATGGGGAAACAGAGTGATTCATTTCAAATTTGACTTTCTAACCGAAAGCCTAGATACCCAACCCGCATGCTTGCACCTTTTGGTGTGGTAGGGAAACAGTCCCTCTTTCCCCTTTCAGTGATAGGTCACTGAAACAAAGGACAGGTAAGGATGGAAACAGGAGAAAATCTATAAAGATACACTGTGGAAGGAAGATTCTGAAGTGCCCTGATGCTACTGTTTATGTCTTCTTTGATATTCCAGCTAAACGGAGAGTCAGAGGGAGGGGCTGGTCAATTCTAGATCATACTAGAAGTATCTAAGTATCTCAAATGAAGTTCCATAACAAAACCAGTTTCTCACAGACAATGAAGTGTTTTAACAATATGGCTTCCACCTTCATTTTAGTGAGGGTAGGTATAACATCACCACAGAATTTTAGATCTGCGTAAACTTGGGGCTCATGATTTCCTCTACCCATATAATTTTCAATGCCTGACATATAGTAATACAGGAAAATGAAGAGATGGAGAAAAATATACAAACATGAAAGAATGACACGAACAGTATTATAAGAGATGGCCGTGAGACATTGTCAGCGCTGGAAATTAAATGACTTGATGTTCAGTGGACAGTAATAAAACTCCCTATGCATTTGCATTTAAGGATTCTGTTGAATATAGTACAGAATGCATAATAAAATGCCATTGAAAGATTATCCTGAGAGCTCAATTCTCACATGAGCAGGGTGACCATCTACTTCTATTGCCTGGGACAACTTAGCTCAAGTCTGGCTATTAAGAACAAACATCTTTCTCCAAAATATTTTGTTTCTGCTTTAAATAGTCAATTATATAGCCACCTGACAAGGGGTGACTAGTCATAAGTGGATCCGACTTAACAAAGAACATAGCAAAAGTCATTGTAGTATAACATTTCTGCACATAGACCACAATACTACATCACTGAAAAGCACCAACAGACATTATATATAAATAGTGTTCTTATGTCTGGGTTTTCTTCAAGATAACAACCTGATTCCCAGATTTACAACTGGAAATGCTGGCTAAAACACTACCACAAACAGATGTGACAGCATTTCAGATTAAGTAGGATGAGGAATTCAAGCATGAAATAGCCAGGGTTTTAAGTCTAACCCCTTAAGATATTAGTTAGTTATGACCAGATGGGAGTCATAAATGGAAATCAAATCAAGAATACTGATGTAGCCAGAGAAAAGCAAGGTCTTGCTTATCATCAAAATTTCAGTCCTACCTTGTGTTTGGGACACTGCATGGCAGGATTTCAAAAGCTGTTTGTACAAAAATAGTAATGTCAAAATTGAGTCATACATAGAAAACAAAATACATGAATACTGAAGTGATTTTGAGAAATGAATGCAAAACCATATACAGAAAAGCAAAAAAAGCTAAGAATAAAACACATACACACCCATTAGCAACAACCTTCCCCAAGCTGACTCAACAAAGGAATAAAAATAACCGAACAAACAACCAATGCCTATTAGTCCCACGTGTGCCTCTCTCCTGTAAGGGGGTAGGTTGTCTGAGCTTTAGCTGAGCCCTTTCTTTACCTCACTTTATTGAATGATGGTGTCGATGACAGATATTAACTTTTAAGAGTTGAATGTGACAGTAATGATACTGTTAAATGTCTGAAATGGTATATGTCAAGACAGATGAAACACTGTGTTGGAGAACTATGGGAAAAACTAAGTCACAAAAAAAAAAAAATGCCCTGGCCCTTGGAAGTCTAAGTGAACAAGTGGCTGATGACAGACACAAGGCTAAAAAGTGTTTATAAAGGCCACAGGATCCAGAATCGAGAAGGAATTGTGTGAACCTGTTAGCTGTTACTACCAGTGCCTCTGACAGTAGTCTAGTTACATAGATCCACCAGGCTTTGTTTTGGGGTTGGTAGGGCTGGATGGGAATTCTACAATACTAGGGAAAATAAAGTAGAAAGGGCTATGTTGTATGTGTGGTTAAATTAAATCATCTTTGATCTACACACAGGGAGAAATTTGGGACTTAGTAGCAGCTTGGAAGATTGATTTAGAAGTTTGGGGTTTCGTGAAGATGATGACTGCCTTGCTGAAGGAACGCTTGCTTGACTATGGATGGAGTTCTGTTACGTGGCTCCAGCCTTTGTCGACATGAGGAAACAAGTGGATACAGTGGACCCCTGCACCGTGCCTAGGAGAGTGTTGTAGCAGTCCAGCAATTCCTGGCCTTGTGTTTAAAAGCACACTACTGTTTAGTTTGCTATGGAGCAAGTGATATTTGCAAATTGAACCTTAATGTAGGAATTCATTCCCAATTCTATGTTTGCTAGAAGTTGCTATTTGACATAGTGAATGCCTTTTCCTTGAATATCATTACAGTTTTACATCTGGATATTTTTCACGTTGGGTGCTTTCGTAAGTTTCTGTGACTCAAAGCCTGAGTTGTGGGTGGTAGATGATCTTATGACACATGAATAGGCATTATGTGAAGTTTAAGAACAAAAAGCCAGCATCTTTACAACATGATCCAATCAATACAACTCTCAGGAACCTCATATTTTAATGCAATCTGATGTGGTTTGAATTATCCATGACTTAGTTTAATGCTCATAATGATTTCTTTATTATGCTTTAAAAGCAGCAACACCTGAACACTGTATTCTGTAGCTCTGATCTACACCACTATGTAGTGATGAGCAATTTTTAGCACATTTACATTCTTTAGTCAAACCTGTTGCTAAGCGACACGGTAATTTCTAAATAGTTTCCTAATTTAGATAGTTAAAACCTAACTCTGCCTTGCCTTTCATCATGCCCTTCTTTTAAAGCAGATCCTAAACGCTCTCAAAGATATCCTCACCCTCTACTTTCCTTGAACCTCTGAAGTGAGTTCTGAAGCTTTTGGGGATGGTAGCTTTACCCTTTCTTACAGTCTTGTATTGCCAGGGACACATTCTGGAATGCGCTTTAAAAACAGAAAACATAATGCATACCAGAATATGATGAATTCTGATGAAGCCAAAAGAACTGGACTTCTAGGACCAAACACATGTCCAGTCTCTCTTGGGGATCAGGGCTATGACTAGAATTAAGACACTTCATTCGGAACCACGAGAGGACCAAGTTCTGTCCAACAGAATGTGAGGACTTGAAGCCAGAAGCTAGGTGTGTTACCTAAGCTCCAACACAAAAATGACTATGGTTTTGTGTTCTTTTCAAGGGCCTTTTAAAATGTAATTCCTTATGAAGTATTCTTCAGGGTGAGCTATTTTACTCTGAAAAAAAAAATCTTACATAGGATTGCTTTCTAGAGGGGAAGAAATAGAAAAGAAAAATGCATTATTATTTCATCAGAAGCTCTTTGCAGTTTCTAAATGGATGTAAATCATCAACAAAGTACAATGTCCGAACCAAGAATGAAATGGGACCAAGTAAGACAGAAATGTTCACTCTGGTAGAGCTACAGAGGTTGTAAGGAAGGCCCATGTGGGATACAGCCTGCTATGCTGCACTGCGGGGAAGCAGATGTGCCCTGCTGCAGGTACCTGAGCAAGTGAAGTCTACTAACCACTGTGTGTAAGCTTCAACTTCTCTAGTCAGTGTTTTTCTTTTCTTTGAGAAAAAAAAACAAACAGTGAGAAGATGCTAAGCTGTTGGGCTGCTTGTTGAGTTATGGAGGCAAATCAGATCCCACTGTGATGCTCTGGGGAGAATTTACACATTCACTTTTTTAGATTGACACTCAAGAGAGATGGTTCTTTTGATTGACTTTTATATGCTGACACCTACCAACTTCAAGCTGCAAAGCTTTACATGAAAATGGAGGAGTAATTCGCAACCTGTTTGCTCATATCCTTCTTCTTGAAATCCAGCCCTATGACTGATCCAAATGACAACTCTGCACTCTTCACGCCCCACACCCACATTCTTCTCCCACTCCACAAAAGGTACTTCTGGCTTTTTTAGATGAAAAGGAGAAAGTACAGCAAGCGCCCAGCAAAGCTCTCTACCTCCCCACTCCCTGGACTCCGGGCCACAGTCCTTCCCAGAGGGTTCCTGTGGGCCACGGCACCACCACCCTGAAGCTGATGGGCTGCCGATGTCTGCCATGTGTGTTGGGGGAAATACCTGCTCATTCTGTTTCTCTAGGAATTCTAGGTGCTCGAGTTGGACTTTTTTCAATTGATCCATTTCTTTCGACTGTTTCATCGCCAGCTGGAAAAAAATATGATCAATTTCAAGTTGTAGTCTCAACATTACAAATGACGGATGGCTTATTAAACTCATCATTTTACTGAGGGTAACCATACATTTTTAAAAAAAAGGAATGAAAAATACCACGAAAATTGTTAGGAGTTTAAATTCATAAATCATATTGGGCATATCTTCTCCTTTCCTAAATCTTAGCAAATAACTGAACACTTCTGCATGAAATTTGGCTTTATAGCCTACATAAAATGCTGTCAGATCATTTCCATAGTGACAGCAGTAAGAGATTTGGCTTTTGGGGAGGGGCAATGCTGGAATATTTAGGGTACAGAAAAATAAAGAAAGTAGGCAACCAGCTTGAAAGGCTTGGAGGCTAGCACAAGTTATTATTCACAGATTTTTTTCTTCAAAGAGGAGTGCCAAGAAAAGCATGAAATACTCACTCTCTTTCTTTCTTCTAGAAACTTTTTAGTGTTGCTGCTGTTCAACTCCCTGACTCGCCTAAAAACAATAGAGACAGATAATAGTGTGACACCATACGGGATTCACATCCAGCCATAAGAACCAGTCTTCCCGCACCACATTTTCTGGATTAGATTATTGCTTCCTTTTCCTTTAATCCTTATTGTAGCATTTTCTAAACACACAAATTTCTTAGGAAAGCATAAAAACCAACCATATACAGATCACTCAGGTTAACCAATAATGTTTCTTTATGGTCTCCGACTTTAAAGACCTTTGTTATCTTGTTCAAGTAAATGCACATTTCCTTGCACGAGTTCATTTGCACCCTGCATGTGCAGGAGCCCTCTGTGGACAACGGAAGTGTTGGATCCTCCGGTACTGGCGTTACAGGCAGTTGTGAACTGCCATGTGCGTGCTGGCAGGAGAACTGAGGTCCTCTGCAAGAACAGTAAGCACCCCTAACCACACAGCCATCTGTCCATAAGTAAAAGAGAATGTTACATATGAAATTTAAACTTCTTTTGCACTCCTTCAGATTCTATTTTCCCTTCTTCCTCTCCTTGGAGGAAGTACTGGAGCTGGCATAGGCTTACTTAGCTATATTTTAATAATTTTAACTATATATGGATGTGTCCATGAGAAATACCTCTACGGGTTCAAACTTTCCTGTGCATAAATCACCAGGGGGATCTACCAAAGATAGCTGCTGTGCTCTCTGCCACAGAGTCAGACTCAGAAGGGCTGAGGGGCCCGGGCTCCACTGTTTCTAATGAGATCGCACATAGCACTGATGAATACTGCTAACATCATTCTGTGTGTTTTAAGGACTTAGTAGGATGTTTTTGGCTTCCTCCACAAGCCCAAGCTTGCAGACTTGCTTGCTGGTAGGATATGAACAACCTCCTCTTCATCCCATGACTCTGTCTTTAACCTTAATTTGCATTTTTTACACCGGAGGAGTGTGGGACTGCTTTCCCCAGACAGCTGCCCAACCTTGATTTACGAGATGCTGACAGTTCTGCCCCTTTGTGGGTGCATCATGCTGTTTGAACTGTGCCCCTGATTGTAGGTGGGGTGCTTTTCACGACTACACAACATCCAAATGGGTGGACTTCTCTAACAACGATGTCTTTTCAGGCATTTCCGTTTGCAGTCATTTCATGTGTGTTTTCCTTTTCTCTTTTAAAATAATAATTATTCTTTGAAAATTTATACATGTATACAATGTAAATTTCCTACGATTTTTCTCCAACATCCCACAGTGCCCTCAACTAGTCTCCCTTCAACATCTTCCTTTTTATTATTAACATTATTAATAACCTCCAAATCCAATTAGCGCTGTTTGTATTCATGTAGATGTGGGCTGTCCACAGGGGCACATGCATTTTTCTAAGTAATTCTCCACTCTACGCATATTTTCAAATGTACCATTAGCATTATAGAAGCCTTTCAAAATTATTTTCCTCTTTTATTTTCAGTTTTCTTTCCACGCACCACTAATTTTTGCTTCTTCTCTCCTCCTGATCGTTCCTGCTGACAGTCTAGTGAGGATCTCATCTGCTCCCACAATTTCCACAAAAGCCATTACTTTCTGGATGCTTTCTCTTGCTTCCCCCCCATTCTAGTACTTTGAGCATTTTGTTATTCATTTTCAACTGGGATCTTGGTATTCACTCTGGTTTCTACCTTTATATCTTCTTTGAGTATTCACAACATTAATTTTGACATCTTTTAGGAAATAAGCTTTTCATGTAAACATCACTGCAGTTTCGTCCATGATCAACAGTGCTTGCATTTTCATTTTGTTATAAATATCCTATAATGTCTGCTCAAAGTCTTTTCTGACCTAGGAATAGAATAACATTTTAGTTTCTATTGGTCTTGCTAAGTCTTATGATAAACCTTTAACTTTAGTCCTCAGCAGGATGATAAAACTGAAATCACAACCATATACACGTGCTTCTTAAGGGGTGGTTGACTTGTTGGCACAAAGGTTATTATCATTATTTTAGAAACAGATATTTGTTGATGCTTTATGATCAGATAATGATAGACAAAAAGTTTCAGTCAACAGATATACATCAAAATAAAGACAATTTTTTTAGACATGGTTTCTCCCTGTAGCCTCAGCTGTCCTGGACAAGGCTGGCCTTGAACTCAGAGATCTACCTGCCTCTGCCACTTGTCCCTCTTTCCAGTGCTGGGATTAAAGGCATGTGTCACTACACCCAGCTAAAGACAATATTTTTAAAGCCTGGATAATGACATTAGCAACACCTTAGAGTTTTGGGTGATTTAAAAGTTGAGTATGGTAGCTACCCCACTCACCCCAGAGCTCAATATTCTGAGACAGGAGGATCTTAGTGAGTTCCAGGCTGGCCTCAGAAACACAATTAAGACATTGCATTGCAAAAAAAAAAATAAAAGAAAATTTGAACTCAGATGAACTTAAGTCTACTTTCTAATATATTTGATAAAATACAATAAAGGATGATCTAAAACCCCAGCCTTCACGGTGGATTTTATATTTCACTTTGTACAGCCCAAATTTAACAACACCGTCAAAAACAATTCAAGTTAAAGATTAATCCATATTTAGCATTTTTAGAGTATTTGAGGGTTTTGAACTGAAGAAGATATATTTGTTTCTATGTATATAAACACTTTTAAACAGAGTTCCTTATCTGAGAAAGTGTGCAGAGACTGGCACCTCTGAAAAGTTAACAAGTGTCAGAGAGACACAACCATGTCACACTACAAACAATCACCGGACGAATGACTAATGATCTCCCTAGAACCTTCTTCCCGGGAGGCATAGACGGCACTCATCTCCAGGTCAAAATGACTGTGGAGGGCTACTAAGAAAACTTGGTGAAAAAAGGAACCTGCAACCAAGCCTGAGAAGCTGAGTTTGATCCTTGGGACCCACAAGAGCAATCCAAATCCTGACAGTTGTCATCTGACTTCCACATGAGCACTTTGTACGACTGTGGGTGCTCCTATGCTCTCCCTCTTGCTCTCTCGCTCTCTTTCACACACCATGCTCACATAAGGTAAATAAATAAATATAATAAAAAGATAAACTACTGTGGAATTCCATTTCCCTTTGGTGGGGTATTATAGTTAAATGGCATTTAGCAAAACTTCACTATAAAAGATGAGTTAATTGGCAGGATGCTTTGTATTTAGTCATATTTTGATTTACTATTACCTAGCATCACTCAAGAGCTGAAAAGAATAAATGCAACTGAGGCAGTTCTGCTCGAAACATCAGCACCCACTGAGTATCCTAGAAGGCTGGGGAGTCGAGTTAAAGCACAGAGAGCCCACTTTTGTGCTACCAAGTCTTCTAGGTTCATGGAGTTCTTGGTTCACGGAGTGACACGTGAGCCTGAAATGCCACACTCCTTTTCCTCTTGGTCCCCAAGGACTAATCTGTATTCTGTGTTTTGTGGAGCAGAAAACAGCCAGCCTTTCAGTGGCCCTGGTCTTCAGTGCTATCTCACCAGCAATCATCCATCCATGAGCAGGACCCTTGTTGTCTGTGGCTCCCACAGTTCTGGCCTGGTCTTTGTCTGTGAAACTGAAGGCTTCTGGATACTCACAGATGGATGATGGGTAGTGAGGTGATTGTTATCTGTGTTCCCTGGCAACACCCCACTACGGGTAACACAGTTACTGAAATCCACCTGTGGTTCCTTTTAACAGCTGTAGTGAAGGTTTGCATATAACACCTGGTACCACAGCCTTAATCAGGTCTTGTCCCACCCCATCTTATCTTCCCATCTTCTTTGAGGAAGACCACTTGCTTCGTAATTGTACTAACAGGACTCTTAGGACAGTCCAGTGTTACAGCTCAGATCCATGTTGAGTTTACACAGTCTAATGTTGACACTATCCCAGGAACCCAGACTGTCCCAGTGAACATCTTCACACTTACCTTTCCCTTTCTGCCTTATTCTTGATAGATTTATCTTGACTGATGGCTTTACTATTTTCCATAGAAATCTTAGCCTGGTGGGCTCGCATCTCCTTGCTTTCCCTATGAAATAAAAATAAGAAACAAATGAATGGAGAGGCGTATGATGGCGATTAAGAACTCCATAAGGCTACAGTTGAAGGTTAGTGAGTATACAGATGAAGTCCTGGTGCTTACCATAAAGTATCATACGCCTTAACAGGGTGTCTTTATGACATATAACAGGAAAAACAACAGATACCAAGACAATGTGTAACAATAGGGCCGAGTTCAAATTTTTTACATGCCTGAGTTCATGGAGTTGTTTCGTCCTTTGGCAATGGAGGGAAGGAACCCTAGCTCAGGAAGGAGAGCAATGGCTGAGGAGAGCATTGCCACCTAGTGGAGACATGTGTTGTGGCTGGTATATTTGAGCAAAGATGCTGTGTTTCCTCCAAAAAAAGAAATACACAGATGTTCAACTTTACCATGCTCTGTTTGGGACCCAGTGAGATGGACGAGACAGGATGCTCTAACCTTCACAAGTGACCTTCCTGCCGACCAACAGTCCACGGGAAGGAAAGGGACTAAATAGTTCCAAGTATAGGAAAGAGCAGATCTGTATTGACAGCTGACTGGTGACTGTGTAAGTACACACGTGTGTATGACAGACATGTCTATTTTTGGATCACTCTTGTGTATAATAAAGGCATATAGTTTAGAAGACTAAAATAGATGTGATAACAAATAATTTTTCACTTAATAAGTGATCTCCTTAGGAGTTTGTGCGGAATGTACAGGCAAGAACGCTGGTTACCTAGGTCCAGTGGTTTGTTCTACATCAAGAGGGATGTGCAAGGCTAAAATGGGATTTTAGTAGGCCACCATCAGCAGGACAATGAGAGGAACTCTGGACCCAAGGCAAATGCTCTCAGTTTCCCACAACTTGTTAGTAAAGTGATCTTTCCAGACACCCATTCTTCCTTCCTTTCCTTCGCTTACGAATGACCAAATGTTGCTAACAAACATTCAGTAAATGAGAACAATCACAAAGCCAAAAAAAAAACCGATACACTAGGCAATAGAGATTTAAAAAGAAAAAAACAAAACAACCCTAGTCCTGCTGCTACTGTGAGGAGGAATGCTCTCGCCACAGACTTAATTTTAAGATAAATTAGCAGCTTGGGTTTGCGTGCGTGTGTGCGTGTGTGTACGTGTGCACACGCATGTAAATGACTTTCTAATCAATGAAAAATTAATTTTTTTATTTCTTTCAGGTACTATCTAACTTTGAGGCTTATAATTTTTCTCCATGTGGTTAGAGACATGATTCGAAAGTGCCTCGTACTCTAACCCATTTTGAAATAAGGGGAGGTGCCTACAAGCTGCCACTGTCGCAGCGCTCAAAGCGGGGAAGGGATGCTGTTATGGGGACTTGACCCAAAGCACACATGCAACCGGAAGCGCTCCTGAAGAAAGAAGACAAGACATCCTTTAACCCGTGGAAGCAGACCCGAACTCAGAACATCACCGGGAGCAGCATGCTTCATGACAGAACCAGATCATACCAGGCACCATCGGCTGTCTCGTGGGAGAACTAGAAACTATGGCAAAACCCCTTTATTTTCTATGTCAGGATGTCTCACCAAAAGGAAGGCTGGAAGTTTTTGCATACAACCATATAGTTTATGCGGTTGCCATGTTTTTTTTAAATGAACATTTGTTTTGTTGGAATAAACTTTTTGTTTTGTATTGTTTTGTCTATATCAGCATACCCCTGATTATACTTAATGAAGAAGTCCGGCTCAGCCCAGGCAGCATTTCAAGTGCAACATGCCCGTTGCTGAAGTGGGGATAAGCAAATGAACTGATAGGTCTTGGCTACCTCTTGGCTGAGTCTGTCCTCCTAAAGTGCAGTCCCGGCAATGTTTAGTAAAAAAAGGAGGCTCTCTTGAATGCATTGCCACTGTGGGATGAAAGCCACCCTAGGAGCTCCACTGGCCAGGACTTATGTCTTACCTTCCTAAGAGAATTCAGCTGTTTTTCAGCTCTAGCCCTATTTACTCTTGAGCCCCAAAACACTTAGAGGAGGAAGACCATTTCTTAGTATGTATTATAGGCAACTTGCAATCTGAGCTAACTTTACATGATTGTGGTGTCTTCCTAACACATGCAAGCCATTAGCATAAATCAGCTTCCTTATACTAAGTGTACGAGATACATTGCACTCGTTTTTGTTCTTCACACACACACACACACACACACATACACACACACACACACACACACGCACGGTGTTTGACTCTCCCACCTGTCATGGGAGAGTTTCAGCTGCTGGGTCTGTTGCTCATGAGCGTTGATGAGCAGCTTTCTCAGCAGCTCACACTGCTGGTTCAAGTGCAGATCCCGGATTTCTTGCTCCTCGGCACTGTGTGTGTTGATCATTTCTGACCACTCCTTTGTGTGCTGGGCCACAATCTCTTTGACCTGTGTGGGGAAGATGGGATGGGTCACCTGGAACCTTTTGGGTCAGCTATGCACTGAAAGCATATGCTATTCATGCAGGCCAGTTTGTTTCGTGACTCGATGGACGTCTACAACCCACAAAAGCAACAATCACTAATGACTGTTTTATTGAGAACAACCTATCACTCTGGCCGCTAAGTCTCTTACATTGTCCTGTTATTTCACTGCCTGTCTCCTCCTTGGGTGTGCCTGGGTCTTGGTCAGTTCCAGCACACTTCCTCATCTCATGCCTCACCTCTACTAGACCACAGGTCTGAAGAGAGAACTGAGTGTCCTCTTAGTCCTAGATTATAGCTTACTTCATTGCCCTTAATAGACACTAGGGCAAACAGTCTTCCACTTCTCAAGGCCACACTTTGTGCAACGTGGTTTTTCAACCCCTTGTAAATGGCTAGAGGCTGTTTCCCCAAATCCTGAAATCTGCCTGTCTCTGTAACTTGCTCTATTCAATGAGACGACAGCAAGTGTGCCTAAAGCAGAGGTATACAAACAAGATATTTTCCTTTTTCTACGGCTGGTGCCCTGCAAACGAGCCCGGACTGCCCTGCTGGAGGCTGGAGGCCATGCAAGGCACACAATCACCCTGCAGGTAGCAACCCCTCAGATATACAAGTGAGGATAACAACCCTCAGCTAACTGTGGATGCTTGGGTGAGCCTCACAAAATCAGAGCTGTCAACCATTTGAATATAGTCCAAATTTGTGGCCCTCAGAATGATGAGCAAATAAATAATAGTTGTTTAAAGGCATTGCATTTTGGCAGCTTATGACACAGCCAAAGTAAATTGATACCATTGCCAAGACTTCTGATCTACATGAGGAAAGTATCTAAAACTCATGGCATAGTACATAAAGCACTAATTCTCATATCCAAAGCTAAAAAGAGGAAGAGAGAATGGAGAATGATGCATAGTCCCTGCCATGCAAAATAAATAGCACAGAGGAACACACACTCCATCCAGAAGAGTGTGACTGGTCTGTGCATGTGTCAGAGCCATGGGGATGGATGATAAAGCCTTACATAACCGTATAAAGCTGCTGTTTCGAGCATGTGCTAGAGTTGAAAGCTTTAACAATAATTTAAAATTTATTATTGCTGAAATCATGTTTGTGTTCCTCCTGAGTCTTAGCATTGAGGTCCTCTCCAAAGGCTCACAGCTTTACTTAAGGTCTCTCAAAATCCTAGTTTCATTTGAGTTGGGGAAATTGCCAGTGGTTAGGTTCAACTCTTAAAATGTCAGCTTAATTTTTATCACCCTAAAAGTCCTAGCAAAGATGCAGTAAAATACAAGCAAGTGCTTGGTGTTCCTTCTGTAGGGAAGCATAGTCTGTATTTTCAGTACCTGTGGGGCTTCCTTCCAGCCCCTTTGCTCACTGTTTCACTTGATACATCAAGATCATCAACGTAAGTATCGTCAGTCTATTTCTACACACAAGATAAAAAGATGTTCCACGAAGGGGCTTTTCTCAAAGATGGGTAAAGCTGTGTCAAGCACAAACCTCTGACCCCATCTTCCAAGTCTAACTACCCGCTACTGCTTCTGATACCAGATCAATCCTGAGATGCCCCTTCTAAAATAAACTATAAAATATTTTCTTCAAGTCACCGTGTTTAAAAAAAAACACGGTGTTTTCTTACCTTAGATTTGTGATCTGATGTCAGGGTCTGAATTTTAATTTCTGTTTCTTTTTTCATTTCAAGACAATTACTTCCCCTGAAAATGGAGAAGTGAAAATGCATGCCAGAAATTAGATATCTTTCAGTTCCCTTGGGCCTCTGTGACAACATTTTCTGATGAAGACAATATAGTCATCAAATGTGTGATGATGCCATGGCTCATTGGGCGGCATCCGCTTTTCCAGGAATAGATTCACACCTTAGAAATTTATCTGCACCATGATTACTCAATTCAACCACACACAGAAATACTTCAGACCTAGCAATTATTTTCTTGTTATGGTCTGTTGTCAGAGTTTCCATTTTGGTTCCTGCTTTTCTTTAAGCTGTTTTGTATTTATTCCATAAAATATTATTAGGAATGAAAACACTCTTGAAGTGAATTTCTAATTCCCTCATTTTGGTCATAAAGCCAGATTTTTGTCTTTTAAACATGCCAGTGAGGAAGAAAATAGCATTTATTGGCACTACATAGCAGGGAGGGGGTGGCTTATTCTCTTCTGAGTAGGAAACATATACCAGGCGATTGCCCAGAAACCATTACTACTAATTTCAGTACTGGTATTTTCTTCTCCACGTTATTGCAGAAACCAGAACAGGACCTGGGCTTCTGTCTTCAGCACGTATGCTCTGGCTTATGCTAGCCCAGCTCACAGTGCTTCATTTTATGAACCAAGCGTCCTCGGAAAGCAACACTCTCCCCTGAAAATGCGCTCGCTTGTCACACCCGCCACTTCTCAATGACTGGTACTCAGGGTGTTTCTTCTCCAGTCTGTTATTCAGCAAGCTGAAATGTTCCCCTGGCTTCATTCCAGACAAGCTTCCACAGTAAATGTAATGATGGGCTTTATCCAGCCTTCTAAACCAGCTGGCATAAGCTAAGGATCCCTGTAATATTAAGAAGTCACGACTGCATAATTATTCCCCTTCGCGCATTGCCTTACTCACTCTCTGCCCCTGCAGAAACGTTTGCTTTGATTTCTCCAACATTAACTTTTTCTTTCTCTGCCTTCTCCATTCACCTTCTCCCTGCCACCTTAAACAAGCTGAATGGGATGTTCTTGAGAGACAGTTATCCTGAAGTTAGGCAGGAACACTTGAGTAAAGTGCCTTTGCCCACTTGACCCATGCCCTTCAGCTGGGTATGACGAGTAGGGAAAACTTCTTCACTGACCATGGCAATGAGGTCTAATTAACCCATACTGTAAATTGAAAATATCAAAAAAGCAAGATGCATTTAATCCAAGCAAACTACTCAGTCTGCTGCAGATGATCAACCATTCTTTGCCCCCACGCCTTATGTGGCTGACAGGGTGATGCTGACCAGAAATTATCCCACCATCAACTAGAAACCCAGGCAAAGACAAGATTCAGAATTCCGAGTTCACGCATTCCTGGATGCAGGTAACTCCTGCACCGTGATGAAGCTGAAAAATCATAACTCAAACCATCTTCAGCCCAAGGTCACCTGCACATGTTCTATGAGAAATGGATCTCATTACAGAAATATCCAAACACATATGACCAATTTCCCTTTTGACCAACATTCCGGCAACCTAGAAACACAAAGTCTAGGTAGCAACAGGAAGCTCCCCTTGGAGTAGGCTGTGCAGATGAAAATATCTGATAACTGGCTGTGAAGGTACTTTCCATGAGTTTTTTAGGTCTTGTATTTCAAGTACTGAGAATATTCTCTCTGCAGAGCCTGGGGGCAGATCTGCATCTGGCAGCATGGGCTCAGAAAGACACCTACAGGAAGGCTTCTTCGGTCTCCTGTAGTGTGACATAGAGCTTTATGTGTGGTGGAACCCACCACCTCCTCATGAGGATGGCTCCATGGCCAGTGTCTCATATGAAAGAACCAGTCATAAACATCACTTTCATTCCACTTTATGCTTGAGAATAAAAATAATAAGATAAAAGTGAGTTCTTATCGAAAGTCCTAGGGATATTATTGCTACAAATGTAGGAACCTAATATCATGCTTGACAGAGAAACTTACTATATAGTTCTTGCATCTGAAAACTCACAGTAAAACACAGAAAGAGCCCACATCTGTGCACAGAAGCACTGCACTAACTGGATTTAGTGGGCTCAAAAACAGAAAGAAGACATGAATTTGGGAGGGAGGTGTGTTGAGAGGAATATGGCAGATTCAGAGGGAGAAAACAGAGGATGTTATAATTGTATTTCATTGGATACATGTATAAATTTCTCAAAGTAACAAAAATTCATTTTTAAAAAAGAAAAATTACAATACTGCAGTCCAGAAAAAAATAGAACATTTGTTGAAAAGTGATGTATAAATAAAAACAAGTATATTCTTAGAAAGAGTTGGAAATCTGTCAAGACTTCACCCTTTATAAACACAATATTAGGGTCTATACCACACACTCAACATTTTGTTTCAAGATGTCATTTGAAAATGAGAATATGACATTTTTAAAAGTTAACGCTGCTGATACAGTCAGAAGTCTGTAAGAGTCATGCTCATGGTTTGAGTATGACATGTCTTCAGAGGCTCATGCTCTGCATGCCTTGTTCCAGGTGGCCTTATTCGTGGAGACTGAGGGATCTTTAGGACCAGGGCTTTGCTGGAAGAAGCAGGTCATTAGGGACACGACTTGATGGTTATGACTGTTGCTGGTGTGTCTCTCCTTCTGATTCCTGGCCCTCAGTGATGCAAACATGCTCTCCCACATGCTTCTGCTGCTAACAATGACCTTCCAGCCTTCTCCACCATAATAGTGTGAATCCAGGAACCAGAAACTTGTCCTGACTCACTTAAAATATACATCCGAATGCGTTTAAAGCAACAGGCCATGGCTCTGCTTCAGTGATGCACAGAAAAACAATGCGGAAGACAAAGGAGAATTGTATACAAACTGTCTGGTGTGTGCTTTTCTGGAAAACATAGCTGTAATAAAAATGAAGGCAACTCCAAACATGACCTCCAAGGTGAGAGGGCACATAATTATCCGCCACTGGTGCCCCAAGAAGGACGCTGGCTCCATGTCTTGAAATTAGAATTTTGGAGACCATAATTGTAACAAACACAGTCCATTCTGAGTTCAAAAATCTTAGTTTTCTAGGTATATCTTGACGGAATGTTAAAGAGAAAAAATAAGGGAGAAAACTAGAAAGTCATTTGTACTTATTTTCTCTTTTTCTTTCACACTGTGGAAGGCTAGAAAACCTCAGCAAAGACTTAAAACGCTAAATAAAATCATAAAATTTACTGAAGGAGAACAAAACTGGGCCCAATATGATGTCTGAAATAGAACATATATAAAATGTATATAGACACACACATATATACATACATATGTGCACACACACACACACGGTGTGTACTCTTGACATTTTCACCCCCAAGATTTTTACTAAAAAGTGGTAAAGCATCGAACAGGACATACAGATGGATATCAGTTAGGACCATCCTTCACCAAGTGAACCAGGCCAGCAGTGCCATGTGTGACCCGTCATCACCTACACTGGTATCCTGTACCATGAGAAAAGCTGCACTGTGGGGTGTGTCTCTCCAAGACGCACAATCTCCCTCTTCTTCTTCTACCTATGAGGAAGTTCTGAAGCCAGAGAAAGTGGTGTTCTATAAAACAACTGAGCAGTAATGTTGCAAAATAAAAATCTCATGAAAGACAGAGAGAGACAGGATCTACCAGAGAATAAGAAGACAGAGCAAAAAGTGCAGCGTGCAGTTCCAGAGAGGATGCCAGAAAGAATGTTGGGAAACTGGTCAAATTATTGCTATTTAATCAATGAAACTGCACCAATGTCAACTTTTTGTATGATTATTATAATGCAGTAAGAAGGGATTTTTAATATTATCAAAAAATGAAGCTACGTGTCCTACAAGCACATGTTCCAAGATCCCCAGTGGATGCCTAAAACCACAGATATATAAGATTGTAGCATATTTTCCCTATGAACAGACCTATGCCAGTGTTTACTGTGTACATTAGGCACGGTGAAATAGTAGTAACGGTAGCTAATAATAGCACAGAACAATTAACAAATAATATGTTGTAAAAGAAACCATTTTTGGACTCTGATGAAATGCAGTTAACTATATTTTTGTACCCTTTAAAATTACTTATAAAACAATTCCCAGAGTAGAAGAGTTAATTTCAAAATTATTTTCAGCTAAATTTTGTTGACTTTTTCCTTTTCTGGAGACAGGGTTTCTCTGTAGCTTTAGAGCCTGTCCTGGAACTAGTTCTTGTAGACCAGGCTGGCCTTGAACTCACAGAGATCCACCTGCCTCTGCCTCCTGAGTGCTAGATTTAAAGGCTTGTGCCACCACTGCCTGGATGCTAAACCTTCTTTTTAAAGAAATCAGAACTAATTACCATGAACCAAAGGTTTGGGGAACTCAGCTGAGATCATCCTTCCACCACGACTAAGGGGACCGATGCCACACCCCACTGTGATGACACAGGGTTGGAAATGAACGGACCTCTTATCTTCTAGGAGTAGTTCTTCATGATGAAACCACACTAAGTTCTTCCGTGGTCTAAGGCAGCTGAGCTGTGCAAAGTCACACTGCTAGAGGGAGGAGGCGTCAAGACATTAACCAGCAGTCTTACCCCTTCTTCTTCATCGCCTTCTCCAGGATTTTCTCATGAGTTGACTTCTCTTTGTCGTACTGGGCCACGATTTTGTCAACTTGTGTGCAGTGTAACTTCTGCATGGTGCTGTGCTCCTGAGCGGGAAGAATTTGCAGTTATGAGCTGGAGTTCAGTTGGAGCTGGAAAGGTTTATACTGCCAGTCTGGCCTTCCTTTAACCAGCTTCCCCCGAGTGTTTGGAAAGCTGGTGAGTAATGCAGTCTGAGGACCAGACAGACTTCTGGTCCCCCATCCAAGATCTGTTTCCTAATAAAGAGCATCCCTAAAAGGGGAGTCCCTAGCTTCACCCTAATGAACACACCACTTCAAAAGGGAGCCCTGCATACAAGTGGCACCCCGTATACAGTGTTGAAAATGTGAGTAGTCATTTGGGCTCTTCCCTGAAACGGGACAGTGTGGGAAAGTGGAATATGGCGCCTGCTGTGACATCATCCCTCCAGTCTCCTAACAGAGGTAAAGTTTTGAACATGAGGGCTCATCATGAATTTCAACTGCTGCGTTCAGAAGCAGCCTTCATAGTATCAATTACTATCAATTACGCTGCTTACAGAGCAAAGAGCAACGTTTTCACTGGTCGTTTTACTAAAGTGCTAGATGTTTGCAGGTTTCTGAGGTACTTTATTCGACTCATTTGATGCTTGACACACAATCTAAGGTCTACATCTCCCACTCCAGCCCCCACAAGCTGTTCTAAGAAAGGACGGAACTGGAAAAAAGCAAAAAATAAAATTCACACGAGGTTAAGGTCTTATGGTTTTCCTCCGGAGAACACAGGGCTTCATACTCTGGACAAGGAGGTGTGGATACTGAGTCTCTCTTGGCCTGGGCTAGGAATAAGTACTCCCACTTTTCCGACCACAGTCAGGCCTAAACAGAACCAGCCCCCCTTTGTTACTTCTCTCTTAGCGGCTGAGGGCATCTGGGTTCTGCTTTTTCTATCATGTCACTAGTAGTATTTCTCTGATTTGCAGTTTAAGACACTGTCTTTTAAGGATGTGACCAACATGGACAACTGAAAAGCATTCTTGACTGTTAATGAAAGTGCCCCTAGATTTTCCTCTTGAGACTTACATGCTAGATGGGATTGCTGTCTTCTTTACTTTTTCTGAGTCTAGTCTGATGGGCTCTTAAGAACCATGACTCTACTTCTCACTTCAAATTGAAAAGCTGGTTCTAGAAGTCCGGAGACAGAAGCCTAACAACCAGCTGCATTCTGAGAGTCAAAAACAATTGACCATGAAGACGCAAGGACTGTTCCAATGGTCATTACCTCGTCTTCCCTGTCTTTTTTTCTCAGTGCCCTACCACTGTACCACAGGCCTATTTCCAGAGCTTTCTTTCACAAATGGCAGTCTCCTATTCACTGTCATTCGTGGCTTCATCTCCTAGCTAAGCTTCATGTTCGGAAATATACGTCGGAGACATGCCTGTTTAAAGGGCATTTCCATAATCAACGAGTTCTGTATGTGTTGTCTTCAGAAGTATGGCTTTGCTGTCAGTTTGTAGAGAGTAACATATAGTTTTGAAAACAGCCTTGGTTGTTTGGGCTCCCCATGGGTCCCCTTTGGACAACGATTCAATTAGATGTAATCCATTCCTAGTATTGGAAGCTTTGTTTGGTGACAACAGATGCCCAGTTGGGGCTCTGTCTTTCCCATTATTTGGCGATTTATTTTAGATTCCCTTCATATATGTATATATTTTAGGAAGCTTCTTCTGTAATAGGGTCCTGTACTACCCTTCAAATGGTCTGTAATTTTAGATGTCTTTATTCATATTCCCTCCCTTATACCCCTTCTCCCTTTCCTTTCCTATTTGAGCCTCCCACCACCCATAGCTACCTATTCTATTTCCCTTTCATAGGGAGATCTATCTGCCCCTCCCCCAGTCCCTTACTCTATACCTAACCTCCATGGCTGCATATTATAGCCTGTGTATTGAGGACTTTATAGTAACATGCACATATAAGCGAATAAATACTGTATTTGTCTTTTAGGGTCTCAGTCAATTCACTCAGGATGATTTTTTTTCCTAACTCCATCTATTTACCTGTAAATTTCATGATTTTCTTTTTTCTTTGTTTAGTTTGATTTGGTTTTTAACTGCTGAGAAACATTCCGTTGTTCCTACAGACAGCCTTCACCCCTGTGTGCTAGTGGCTTCAGTACAGGAGGGTACTCTAAATACTACCCAAGGACACATGTAAACCACACATCCAGTGCAAGGAGGCCCTGTTGGTTGGAGGTTGTAGTCTATTATGACCTGGAAGCTCTCTCTAAGCTCAGCAACATGGAGTACTGTCCCCCAGTGCCCCACCACCCAGAAGAATGTGTCTTGTTCTCTACCTGACCTTATTTGGAGATTGTCTCTAGGCTTACGCCTGACTCATCTCTAGTATGACCCTGGACACAGTTCCCTGCAGAAGCTTTCCCCCTATTGTCTACATGGTAATTAGACATTGTGCTAGGAGCTTTACCATAGGACTGTGCTTCCACGGGTGATAACTAAGACTTGTTCTAGGAGCCTTAGGAAAGGAGTGTGCCTTAATACATGGGGAGGTGTTTAGTCTTACAGCAACTCAATATACCATGCTTTGTTGATATTCATAGGAGGCCTTTCCTTTTCTGAACAGAAACAGAGAAATGGAATGGGAGAGGGGAGAGGAAACTATAGGTTGGGATGTAAACAAAACAAAACAAATATCTTTGTTTACATCTTACTATAATGTAGGGGCTTTAAGAACCTTGAAGTTACTTTCTGCAAGACAAGGTAACTTGGACTTATCCAGCCACATGGGATATCGTGTTTAGTAACTGATATGAAGGTGTTCCTGTCAACTAGAGAGGAAAACGTATATAGGATGAAATTCAGGCATCCTGAGGTGGAAGAGGTCCACTAATATGTCTCAGTTTCACAGAGAAACAGTTTGCATCCTTTGCCTCTTTTCCCATCAAGCAGATAGGCCTGCTAATGTCGGACAAGGGAAGCAACACTCCGACATTTAGGGAGTAGATCATGTTTCCCAGAATTATGAAAACCCGTACCATCTCAGTGTTGTAACTGTGTTCGACCCAAGGAAGGGGGCCTTATTTACTTACAAAGCATCCGGCATACTACATAATTAATATAAGACTATCAAGCTTGGCCAGATGGTTTGGGCTCAGTTAGCAGCCCTGCGGCTCCTGAACTCTAGGGCATTGGTTCAAGGGATAGAGTTAACTGGTCCTGGGTTTCCTTGTGTGCAAAACAGCTACATGAGAGGAATTCCCTTCCAGGAAGAGACAGCAAATGAGTGTTTGAAGAACTTTTAGCTTGCCAGGTGGTGGTGGCACATGCCCTTAATACCAGCACTCAAGAGACAGAGGCAGAGGCAGGTGGATCTCTGTGAGTTCAAGGCCAGCCTGGTCTACAAGAGCTAGTTCCGGGACAGGCCCCAAAGCTACTGAGTAAACCTTGTCTCAAAAATCACAAAGAGAAAAAAAAAAGCTTTTAGCTGCTGTTCTATCATTATTTTCAGCCACAGTAGATTTCCTGATTGTATGTTAAAGAGCTGTTGAATGAGCTAAGGGAATTTATGTTTCTGACCAACACAGTGACCAGCAAGAGGCCACTGAATAAGATTCAGTAAGGAAAATCTGATTATACTATGGTACGTGGGCACCAACTTCACTCCTAATGACTGAAGTAATTATTTCATTTTCCTCTTCCTGTGGCTTTTTCACAGTCCAATTTTTTACAAACAAATATAAAATACAATCTTTAAACATGTCTGCCTTTAATAGCTCCTCCCACACACACAGAGAAAGTCTGCATTGTCTCCTCTTTAGGCTACGAATTGAATCCCACAAATGGGGTGTGCTGGTTTGAATGAGAAATATCCCCATCGGCTCATATACATTTGAAATCTTGCTCTGCAGTTGATGGAACTGTTTGGGGAGGATTAGATGTGCAGCCTTGTTGGAGGAAGTGTGTTACTGGGGTGGGCTGTGAGGTTGCAAAGCCTCTTGCCACTCCCAGTGAGTCTCTCTCTCTCTCTCTCTGTCTCTCTCTCTGTCTCTCTCTCTGTCTCTCTGTCTCTCTCTCTGTATGTCTCTCTCTCTCTCTCTGCCTGGAGGTTGTTGTCGCAACATGTAAGCTCGTAGCTACTTCAGCTACTTCTCCAGCACCATGACTGCCTGCTGCTATGCTCTCCAGCATGATGCTCATGGACTCCCCCTCTGAAACTGTGATTCCCCAGTTAAATATTTTCTTTTAGAAGTTGCCTTGGTCATGGTGTTTGGTCCCTGAATAGAAAAGCAACTAGACACTGGTACTCATGAAAGTCTGGAACAGTCTTTGAAGCCACCTGTCAGGAAGCATGATTAACTATCAATCCCACAGCACAGGGAACATTCACTGGCCAGGATAAGTTCTGGCCTCTCTGAGGAGAACAAACTGATGAGAAATGAAAAGCTTTTCTAGCACTCCCTTGGTACATTAGCAAGTTCATCCCTCACTCCCAGCAGGAAGCAGGGGTCTGAGTGGGGCCTGAGCAGAGTGGGAAGGGAGCGTGCATGTCTACTTGGAAGAGCGTCAACGTCCATTCAGACAAAGAGAGCTTTTCTCTCTCTCGTGGCACTTGATGAAGAGGACACTCAGGTACTGACAGCATTGGCAGTTAGATTTCTCAAGACAGAAGGGCAGTTCTATGCCTGTCCATCTTGCCCAGCTCAGCTCTGCATACCCCCACCCTGCCTCAGTTCTTCAATACTCCCCTCCTCACCTCAGTCCTGCACTACCCCATCCGGCTTCAGTTCTGCGTTTCCCACCCCCTCAGCTCTGCACCCCCCACCCCACCCCAGCTTTGCATCCCCCACCTCACCTCAGCTCTGCATGCCTCCACCCGTCAATGTAAAATAAGAGTTGTGATATTTCATTTGTATTTTAATGAACAAAGCTTGCCTGAAGATCAGGGAGTAAAACAGCCGCACTGATCAGCCTTAGAAACCAGGCAGTGGTTGCACGCACCTTTAATCCCAGTAGCCAAGCTAGTTTGCCACAGAAAC